>NW_028186411.1:11890-127450 GCF_003343005.1 Rhea americana | reverse complement strand
AAGGACAAGGTCCAGCAGGACACCCTTCCTCGTAGGCTCCTCCACCATTTGTGACAAGAAGTTATATAGAAATATCTATATCTATATATAGATATGTATGTACGTACACCCCTCCACACCTCCTCTYCACACGTACACATTTCTTCTCATTCAGTTAAGGAGGACTGAGGAATTACACATTATTGGCTCAACCGGCTTGCACCAGAATATGCTTCTATATTGCTTTTAAATATGAGGGAAATTTGACTGTGGATATGTACTTGGCTTTGCAGTGCTTCTCTAATGCTTACCATCRTTTCAGTTATAACTGCATTTACCCCAGAGTTACAGTTTAGTGCTTCCAATATGGTCACAGCACAGTTATTGAAAAACTAAATAGCACAGATTTTTTTTATGAGGTACCCACCAGAATTTTAGGGCAGAAAATGGGAGGAAGCTGAAGGAAACTGCTGGGCTAGTCATATGTTTAAGACTCAGAAATGTTAAAGAAGACTGGAAGAAAGAGTGAATGTGAACCATTCCCCAATGTTAATCTTTCACAGATAGTGTAAATGAGTTAAAGGGAAATTCAGCCACTTGAAAGGGAAATTTCAAGTGGAAAGATTACCAAGGGCTGTACAGGAGGAAGATGAAAGAAAGTGGGAAACTGGCAGAGAGATGTCCCAGTCCACACTCTAGTCGAGAGGACGTTAAAGTAGCTCTCAGCTATTCAAAGCCTATAAAGCAAAACTTGAGGAGGCTGTATTCCCTGAGGAGGGAGCTTGAAGAGCAAGGGGAAACATCTCTGTGCTACATATTAAACCCACCACTCTATGTAATTTATTCCAGGAAACAATACAAAGGGAAGAAATGGGAAATTAGAATATGTAGTCATAAGGAGCCAAGAAGAGGTCAGATCTATCTTTAATTTCCATAAAATTCTTTTTCTATTTAATGGAATAGAAAGGTAGAGAATTAAGAGCCTACATACCCTCCTGACACTGAGATCGTCCCACCAGAGCTGCTCGTCTCCGCTGTCAGTCCCAGGCAGAAAGGTATTCCTCTTTGCGATCAGATAAGGACAAATGAAACCTGGAATCTTTTATCTTTTCCTTCTAGGTGTCTTACTAATATGCACCYTTTTCTCTTATGTTTTTCTGAGGAGTCCAGTCCAGCTCTGATAAATGAATGCCAGCCACTACCTGCTAAACATGACACGTRCCGTTTGCACGACAGCAGAGCCCACCAGTCTGCTCTGGGCCTGAGAGAGCCCTGCCTTTGCTCTTTCAGTAACCAATGTGTCCTACCAAGCTTCTTGAGGAGCATTGTGGTTATTCACTGGGTGTCTGCAAGGCAACCAGAGGAGGCTGGGTGGCCCTTGCCCTGCTGCGAGGCCCCTCCAGCTAGCTCTTCTTTACCCCAGGTCACCAAGACGCTGCAGACTTCCTTACCTCTTGCATGCATGTAATCATCTCTCTCAGTACTGCGGCGGCTGTATTTAGCTTTTCAACTCAAAATCCCTTCCATTAGTATCAATTTTGATGTGAGAACATCTCTTCCCATGACCTGAGATGCCTGTCTCCCAAGAATTGTGTTATAATCTAATTAAGAATAATTATCCTATCAAATGTCTGCGCCATTCGTTCTCATAATTTGGTTTGCGACATTCAAAGATTTCTGCTGAGAGAAAGACGTGTAAAATGATCTAGGTTTTTTGATATTTTCCTTCAAAATCTTTACCCTGATGTTTTGAATATAAAATATCTGCAGTTAAAATCTATAACAGTAACTGACTCAAAATAGCTGTACTGCTAGTATTGCTGTTGACATTACAGTAGCATTTACAGGCCCTATCTATGRCCAGAGACCACTAGCTAGGCACTAGAAATACACACATAAATGTGCTTCAGAAACGTAATACATTAAGTAGATTAGACAGGAAGAAGCTCATGGAAAAGAGGAAGGAAAATAATCACAAGAGCAACCGTCTTCCCAGTCAGGTTGTAACAAGCATCTTTTCTTCTAGGATAAAACCATTACTTTTTATATGGCAAATCTAGCTGTTGTTTTAATGGATTTATAAATTGGGTCTGTTGTTAGCAGCGACCCCACTATTGCGACGTTAGATGGCAGGAAAYTGGCCTGCTGTGCTGCAGACACGTCTTATTATAAATACTTCCCACTCCCCCTTCTTCCAAGAGGCTGGGTTTTGAAAATCCACCACGGAAGACATCATAAAAAATTTGATTCAGTTCAATTTAAAAGCCAGATTTAAACAACTGACCATTTCATTCTTATGWTCAGAGGCTGCCAGAAGAAAATTTTGAAATATCTGTAATAGGCAGACTTTCAGAATAAAAATAATAGAGTAATAGCTGTTTGAAAAGGTATTTTTCAACTCACTAGCCATTCTGAAAACTAGTAATAATAATAATAATAATTATCAAAAGTTTTCAAAATAGTTTAAAGTCAAGCTAAAATAGAATGTCTCAGTTTGATTTCAAGAGTGTTGTCTTTAAAAATGAAATAAAATGGACATTTCTAACTGTAAAGCCACATGAAATTAAAAAAAAACAAAGCAATCACAGTACTTTGCTTAAAATCATTGGTGAAAACATTTAAACTCCTCAAAGGAGATTTTTGCTTTTATTTTCAATGTGAGACTGGTGGTATAGACACACGTCTGTGGCATGGTTTGATGGAGCCGTACCTTTATCCTTYGTAAAATAGAAAACTTACTAAAATATTATTTTTGCTCTGATGGAAATGGAAGTAGAACAAAGTAACCCTGAGGCTCAGATCAGATACATGGTTCCAGACATCCAGCAAAGGTTAATGATTTGCTTTATTATTACTAATCATTAGTTGTTAAAATGGAAGTTACATTTGTGACGGGATGTGCGCTCTGAACAGGATAAGGACTTCACCCTGCCAAAGTTTCCCGTGGCTTCAGTTTAGGGCAAGGCGTCTGGACGCGGAGCGGAGCGGCCGGCTCCCGGCGCTTCGTGCCGCTCCGCGCTTGCGGCCCTGAGCCCGTCCGCGGGCCGCGGTTTGGGCTCTGCCGGCGCGAGTAGGGTGATCCGCGCGGAGCCAGCCGCCCTCGGCGCGCACCCGGGTGGAAGTGTGCGAGGTGGGTACGTGCTGCAGAACGTCGTCCTCAACGCCCTGAAGTGCTGCGAGTGTGCGTGGTAAGGCAGTGTCAGTCCGTACGACCTACAGAGAAAASGGAGTCTTCCACCTGAACTACGCCACAGAGAAAAAGGATACGCATTAGACAAGCATCTTCCAAGCCCGGAGAGCTACCTCAGGGAATTACCACCGCAGTGGACTCCTCTGTGAGAGATGCACAGTTTGTCAAGGGCAATGGTAAGGACAGTCTAGAGAACTGTTCTTTAGGCAAGGAACACTTTGCAGAAAGATCAGGGGCAAAAWTATCAACAGCACAGTCAAAAATTAAAAATTAGGAAGTCTTCCAAAATGGATTCATCTAGAATCTGCCACTAGTGTATAGCTGATACTYAGTAAAAGAAACCCCAACAACATATTTTCACTGACACATGCAGTTTTCRCAGATTTTGGAAAGAAAACATTAAGTCAAACTATAAACATCTCTATATTTAAAGTTTATTACAAGAAATATTCTCAGTATATTGAGTTTGCCAAAAATTTTGCACGGTTCATCTGTACTTCTGTCTTCTTTTGTGTTACTTCTGTTTTCTTGGGCAGTTGTTGTTTTAGCCTGGTGCCAAGAGAGCGACTGTTCATCGTACCAAACCTGCACGTGGTTTCAGCTGACACTTGCACTGGTGATCCCAGACTAAGAGCACTAAGACATGGACAGAAACAGAAATAAAACTCGCCTCTTCAACTGAACAGGCTTGAGGCTGCTATAGTAAGTATTCACAGACGCTACCATTATAACATTTATGTTAGAGTTAACRATCGGGTGAAACATCTTGTAGCTTCTTGTGTATTTTTCTTGAAACTCTGCTACAGACGTTTTTCAATCTAAGACAGTATTTTTGATTTTAAAAAGCAATCATGTTAAAAACAGACTGAAAATATGACCTGAGTGCATTCTAAGGGCTCTGAAACAGGAGGATGGGGAAGTGACAACATGCATTTAGCTTGTTCTCCTTTTCTCTTTAGAAAACTCTTTTTGTTTCTCTCTTGCTGCTCCTTACCTTTGAAACTCCTCAAGTCCTTGGCCAAGTCCAATCCAAGCTTACAAGGAAGGGTATAAGTCTCAGAAAGTATAGTGTTACTTCAAGTTTCATGAAAATAAGCCCACGGTTTAATTAGTAACCCTCTAGAAATGTCCAAACCAAATACAAGACTCCAGTAAGGACCCTGAAAAATCCTATATCGGCAAGTCTTATAAATGCCAGCTGTGGCAAAGGCTCTGTGTATATTTATGTCAATCTACCACAAGATACAAATCAATAAGAAATGAAACTTCATTAGGCCTTGGTGCTTATGAAAWCAGCTTGTATTACTGTTTTACAAGTCCTGTAGTTTGGTTTGTTTTTTAGTAGACAATCYCATTATATTTCTGGGAATGGCTTATAATTATTAATGTTAAAATTTGTAATGCAATTAAAATCACAGAAAGTTTTCAATCAACCAGCTTGTCAATCCAACATGCTTCACAGGAAATACACCTACAGTTAGAATTAATTTACAAAACTAAGACCCCTCTTTATCAAGCAGRGTTTTCACAGTCATGGGCCATCTACTGCAAACACAAAACACAACTGAACTCTCATTATAAAATGATGCAAATTTTGAGAGAAAAACATTTACTGAGGAGAAGAGAAATTATAGCACTTCTGTAAGTTAAAAGAAATGTATGTAAATAAAGATACTGTTTGTCTGCATGAACCAATCACAATATTGATGCGTGTGATCTGAAAATTATATGCTGTGAAAATTATATACCGTTATATAGAGGCATCTGACTGAATCTCTTTGATTTCAGACACATGTAGGATAATTATATGCTCCAACATAGACCTTAATTTCAACTGTCAYGGAAGAAAAGTCATTATTTTTACAGAGCTATTTTAATCCTAGTGCATTAAACAAACAAATAAAGCCTTAGCCTGTGGCTTCACCCAAAGCCCGGGTCTCACCGGCAGTGTGAAGCAAAGCTGATGCTGGTTTCAACACTGCAATGTGGGTTATTTTTAGCTGTAGCCAGCGCAGATGGAAATGAGCATGGAGAGGAGAGGAGAGGAGAGGAGAGGAGAGGAGAGGAGAGGAGAGGAGAGGAGAGGAGAGGAGAGGAGAGGAGAGGAGAGGAGAGGAGAGGAGAGGAGAGGAGAGGAGAGGAGAGGAGAGGAGAGGAGAGGAGAGGCGAGGCGAGGCGAGGCGAGGCGAGGAGAGGAGAGGAGAGGAGAGGAGAGGAGAGGAGAGGAGAGGAGAGGAGAGGAGAGGGAGTCTCCCTCTGTTTGGGAGCACTTTGGGGGATATTCTTTCTGAGGCTGCAGAAACTGAAGCTTGTGAGAGAGTGGCAGCCTCCTTAGGCAAAACTGGACCTTGAGAAGGACATATATGTATTATTGTTTCTTAAGGGATGATCCAAAATGTAGCATCTGGCACCCTTCCTCACCTGACAGGACTGCAGAAGTGAGGASAGCAGCACTCCTTTCTCTTCAGCTGCCTGATTTTTCCCAATTTATCTATTCTCATTGAGGCTGGAGATATATGAAGGAGATGCTAGTTGCATATGGATCCCAGAATCAGCTTTTTTCAGGGGGGGTGGTGATGGAGATGATGTTGATACAACACCATTTCATTAACACATGTTGTATTAAGGTGAGACAGACAAGACGATTTAGACTATTTAGATTAGTTATTAGTCCCATGCAATCCAACAAGCTCTGTGCACATCCTTGGCTAGAAGTTGGGTTTTGCCCCCAGCTTGCATTGGTAGAAGTCAGACTGTATGAATGGAATTTAGAGAAGAATTGTCTATATCACATTATCTGACACCAAATTATAAGGTGGAAATGCCATGATGGAAAGCATCAGCGTGCTTTTGCCGGACCATCTGTGAGATAATCTGTATAAGCTCAGCCATAGGATCATCACYAGAGAGTTATATATGGTTTTAAACAAGCTGGCTGCMTGTGTGCACATAGATGCTTATTGGGCTCAGCTGGAATGGATAAATTTCCACACAAAAATACAGCAACAGCAAAAAACAAACAAACAAACMAACCAACCAACCAACCTCTTGGTCTTGCAACCAATATCTTTTAAGATCATGACTGGTCAGGCAGATTTTGTTGAAATTGATCACTGAGTTCAAATGTTGGTAAGGAAAAAAAAAGKCCAGTGGAGCTAGATGACCAATTTTCTACACAATGCATTTACACTATCTTTATTTCTTTAGGGAAGTAGGCTAAAAAATGAATCAATGGTAATAYGATGTCAGCTATCCCTTATGTGCACACATACACTCAGAAATACAGGGAACGGAGGGAGGAAGGACTGAACCAAAATACTGAATATTATCACATCCAAAATTATGGGGGCTATTCTGATTTTTATTGCAGTCTTGTGTTTGGTATGGAAATTCAGTCAGTCAGTCTGTATTTCAGTCTTAGCAGTTTCAACCTGCCAGCTTGCTAAGGATGAATAATTCTTTTAATAGAAGAATAAGAGAAAAATAGTTTGACCATTACTATCAAACATCACAGTAAAGCTGAAAAAATATTTTCTGCAAACTTAYTTAATTTGCATGGCAATTCTGTGAGCTGATTTATATAAAGTGTCTCTGTTCTACTATTTATATGCAAGGCTGGGTGAGAATACATATATTCTGAATATGGCAAATAGAATTTTGCAAAATTACRTCTGAGTTACCCTGATGTTTTCTGAACACTGTTGATATTACCAAATTATACCTATTGGGTAACAATCTGAAAGTTCAGTGTGTCCCTTGAGTTTTTCTAAAGCTCTTTTGAAGTTCCCCAGTGAAGACTGACTGTGAAATTAATGTATGACAAATTTAGGAATGACTCATCAGCCATTTGTTATTGTGCATATGTTGTATATTCATTACCCTCGCTACACAAGYAGTTTCCAGATCTAGTGTGCAGTCGTGAGTCAAGCTGGTATTTTGAAACAAGGGAGTTTTGTGGGGAAAATGAGCGTGCGGGTGGTACCGTGCACTGACAAAAGGCCGGTTCTTTCAGCTGCTCGGGACAGAAGCTGCCGCATACCAAGTTGCCACTGTTCGAACTCAGGAGAAAAAGCATCCCAAGGAACTAGTAAGTATATTCAATTAGCAGCTTTTATAGACAGACCTGACTCAGTATGAACGTTCAAGCCTTAAAAGAGCTGGCTGGTTGCGGTTGAAAGCTTCTATTGTAATTCAAATTAAAAGAATAATTTGAATAAATAACTCCAAAGTTGCTACTTATTTGGACAGTAAGGGAGCACTTCCAGCTGTCTGAATCTCCTGGCGTGGGACGTGCCTTTCTGTCTTCTGTGCTGGTGATGGGGAGAACAGAAGTGGAAGTGACCCGAGTCTGGTTTGCCATTCTCCGAGGAAGGAGGCACACGCAGAAGGCCCAGAGAAGTGTTCAGCATTTGCATAGTAGAAGTGCTTCCAAGAGGGGACACGTCTCGGTAGTGGGTGGGGAGGTTTGCAAGCTATTACAGGATGAAATGTCCCCATCTGAAGGAGTCTGGATGCATATATGTGCGTGCTCCTCCTGTTTGAGATTCCTGAGAAGAGACGTGTCAGCTGCTCTGTTAGGCTGTCCCCAAGGGATGTGACTTAGCGCACTTGCTGCATTTCCTGATATATGTCTTCAGACTGCAGGGCTTCTGCTTAGTGGTAAAGACAGAAACAAGTGGCCAAGTGCTACCTAATAAACAAATGGAGCAGTATCCCATGGTAAGCAAGAGTGTGACGCTAAACTCCATTTCGTTCAATACCACGGTTTGTTTTACAAGGCAAAAGACTCAGCTGTGGCAGAAATCCAGAYATGACCACTACATAGCCCAGAAGTAGCTCAGTTGCCTCCTCTTTGTTTCTCCTTCTCCAGGAAGAAAGTATCAGTGTGGTCTCCATGCATTTTCCTTCCTTCCTGTGTGGAAAAATGCCTGATGGTTAATGTAACTGTGACAGAGGCTATCAGTGCGGGCTATTTGTTCTAAGTTTGAGAAGAAGAGGTCAGGCATGGAGGGGAAACCCTCCCAGAACTTTGTGCATGGAGGGGAAACCTCCTTTCCTTGGAGAGCTACTGAGCTTGCTCAGGAGTGAAGGTTTCAGAAAATGGGAGGTTGATGGGAAGCTAGGTAGCAGCCAGGCAGATTTTGTCAGGAATGGGTGAAATTTCCTAGGAACCAGGGAGGAATCATGGAGATTGTTGTTCTTAGCTAGAAGTGAAGAGCTCCTGGCAAGGAAGTAACGGACAGAAAGCTGTGCTGGCTAGAGATACAGTTATATAGTACAAAGCTCATGCAACAGGATGGAGAATAAGGCCTGTGTTTTCTAATGTGTCACCTTATCTTGGAATTTAACTCATAATTTCCTACATTCTTTTTCCCAATAAAATATGCCATGACCAAGGTTGGACTCAAATGCTGAAGTCTTTTTTTTTTGAACTCGAATGTCTTTGAACTATATGAACTCTAATAAAAGCTGGGGAAGTTTCTAGAGGAAAACAGCTTATCTCTTCCTTCTCTTTACTGGATGGGTGCCCTTATTCTTGTCTCAGATAGTTCTGCTTTATTTGTGCCAGGGAAATATTATTTATTCAGCTTTCAAGTGTTTGGTTGGCTTATTAATTTTTCATATGCAGGAGCTTTGAATATTTCTCTTTGAAATGACATAACCTGCCTCTCTCTCTCTCTCTCTCTCTTTTTTTTTTTTTTTTCCATTGGGCAATGTGCTTAGCTCTCCAATTTTAACTTCTCCCAGTAGCATAGAAAACTAGCCGGGGGCAGATTCTCCATCTCCCTGATATCAGGTGAAACTGCTATGACTTACGAAGAAGTTTACAAAGTTAGTGGCCAAAAAAATGAATGACAAATGCTGAAGGCGATGGACACCATACTATCATCTAGTGTGTGAGAATGAAGCGGGCTCTAGCGAGCAACCAAGACCACAATGGTCAGAAATGGAAACCAGCTGACCTCTTCCTCTGTAATATCTTACTTGCTGTCCAATCAGTTTGCAAATGACATTTTCCTCCCTGAGAGAATGACTTTCTCAGCCAAACAGGGCTTGAAGATCTCTGTTCCATAAAACCRTCTTGAGATTGAGAAGAGCACCCAATTTCGTAGAGCTTTTAATGCAACATGAGATACGTGCAGCTACTGAACACATATCACACAGTCCGAACTCATCGTGCCGGCACCATAGAGCCCAGTCCTGCTGTCGGTGAAATACAAAGGTGCCTGCACAAGCGCAGAAGCAAACGCAAAAGTTGAATTTGGCTGTGCACAAACTCCTGAAACACTTTTGGCTAATAACGGCAGTCCTTTGGCTGCTGGGATGCTTTCTTGACGTCCCACCCACAGGGAACACCCCACGGCTGAGCAGTAACAGAAGTTCTGTACAAACCCTCATCACTCGCTGACCTCAAGCTCGTGGTGTTCATATTGATCTTGGAGCCTTTTATCGATTCGGTGTCTCTTAAAGACACTGGGTGCAAATCTTCCCGCGTCTGTGCCACTCTAAGCTGAAAATAATTCACTTGAACTACAGCAGTCACACACCTGGTAACATAAGACAAAATGGATCCCTGGCTCCTTGGGATGAGGAGGAACTGTATCTAGTGTTAGTTTAGTATGGGTATCATTTTGTTTTGTACTGTTACTACCTGCTTTACTCTTTGGTGTTGTTTGGACAGGCATTTTTTTCCTTTTAGGACAAATACTCTGTGATACTGAAATGAACTAAATGCTTTTCCCCTCTTTGTTTCRTCAATATATTATTTATTCTTTCTTTACTTTTAAATAACTTCAGACTTACAGGTTCTTTCCTGTCTGAAGAATGGAGAAATAGCACTACTATGGACTTGTTTTCCTTACTTTTCAACAGGACTACAGAACCACTTCCTTATAAAGCTTTCTGACTGAAATTACCCTCTCCCACTTCTCTAGCCTTTATTTGATATTAATTCTTAATTATTTTTTATTTAGCCAGTCTCTAAAAGTAATTTTATTCATCCAACACTCTCTGTTAAACAGTGTTTTCCAAGTTTTGTATTCTCTTTTTTAACTTCAAATCTACTAGTTGCAAGCTCCATCTGCCTCATATAATGAATTAATAAGGTTCTTTCTTGTTGTATAGTATGAATTGCCATTTCCTCAACTTCCCATAACCTGCTCCKCTAGGCAATTCATTTCACACATCTTTATGTTTGGAAGTTGGAGACTGTATTATAGATCAGTGTTTATTTATTAACTTGCATTCTGTTATTATTTTTTGCTAGACATGTTTTGGTGTATTGCACAATCACCCCCCAGGCAATTTCTCTTAGTAGTTTACTACCTCTGCAAGCTTTCTCTCTGGTGTTTTACAGTACTCCTTTCCAAATTGTGGCTGAGCTGCAAGCATGGGGAAAGCTTTCTTGCCTCAAGGAAGGTGATAGGATATTGGTTGTTGAGGTTAAGAGGGCAGAATACCAAGGACATAACATTATTTGTACAAGAACAGGGTGAGTAACAGTATTTTTCAAAAGTGCCTACATAACAAGATCCCAACTCATGTGCATGTTAAAAACATTTGGAAGCCTGAAGTCCCCTGCCATTCAACCATTTATATCACTGAAAAACATTCCCTGATTTTTACCTTTAATTCTTTTTCACATCAGCAACACAGAAATTGAGAAATCTGAGACATAGCTGTAGCTCTGAGTACTTAAACGGATAAAGCAGATGTCCAAGTTGGCCAAATTCTTTGATATAACACATACACTGGAGCATCAAGTGGTATGGTTTGAACACCCATGGAGGGGGTGACGGGGAGGTCTATACCAGTGTGTGGTCACAGGGGTACCTTYCTCTACTCCAGTGGAGGTACAGTCTTGTTCATATACTCTTCTGCAACACATTTTTGAGTATTGTTTGCTTCATCTMACCTATAAGGTGATGCTCTGTTTGCAGATAAAGGCTCATCTTCTAGGCCAAGTTAATTCCTTCTTTGTGCTATGTTCACTTTTGCAATAATTTTATTTTAAAAATAATTTTAAAATTACCTGCCTAGCAAGGAGGTTGGAYTAGATGATCTCCAGAGGTCCCTTCCAACCTTACTGATTCTATGRTTTGCAGTTTATTCAGAAAGTTTGTAGGTTTGGGGGTTTTTACTGCATCTCTTGAAAGATCCTTCTGACCCAAAATAGTTTCGGCTGTTTTATCTGGTAGCCCACGGTGGCGAAGGAGCAATGACATGTTAAAGCTTGCCAGTTTCTTTTCCATATGGTGAAGGAGAAGAGAGGAGAGCATGTGAATTCCCTCCTCTGATGCTCTAACACAATGCAAAAACAAATTTTGTCACTGTGTCAGACTTTATCATCAATGTCTGCAAATTCTGGCAATAGCCCAGTAAATTTAATACCATACMACAGAAATTTTGTATGCAGACACAGGCTTTACTTGGATATAATTGGTATGTATTGTTTTACTTTCAAAATACTGCATTCAGACAAATTCTGATGGAAAAAGACAAGATGAATCTTCAGTATCAGGAGAGTCTGAGATCACCAGCAGATTTTGTGGATATCAGGCCACATTTTCTTCTTCCAGTGCTGCCCAAACATAGTCTACCCCTGTGGGGGCACTCAGGAGTCAACAAATTCATTTAGAGAAATGAGTTTGTGGTATCAGTGGAAGGAAGTATGGAAGAAAGCAAAGGTTAGTACTTAAAATGYCTAGTGGGTGACAGGCTGAAGGAGCCTGGCAGCAACACAGCTCAGGAAAATCAGGCCTTCAAAACKGAGGCCCGTCTGCATGCTGGAGCTGGCAATTTGGGGCATCCTTCCTAGAGGTACCTGTACTTCCACAGCTTTGCGAAGGGGTTACAAGGGCAGAGGTAGAAATATTAATGTGTGATTCAAAAAGTGATACATTGTTTTTACCCAAAATATCAATAAGTGRCACTTAACTAATTAACAAATAACTGGACAAAAATATTAAGCCTATATTTATCACCTTGCATCCAAAGAAAAGGTGTTATGGCAATATTAACGAATTATGTCCAGTAATACCATATGTGAGGTAATACCTTTTTAGTTTGTGGCAATATTTCTCTAGTCAAATGTTAAGCTTACTGGAAAATGGCCTTAAAAATCTGAAAAATACAGTTGATGCAAACTTTGTTTTATGATTTAAAGGTCCTAACTTTATTATTTTTWAAATTATTTAAAATAGCTGTTTATATTATACAGGCATGTTCTATTTTGTGAGGCTTTGTGGTACTACTTAATTTTACATATTTTTGAAACCTTAGTAAGTGGTGAAAAAGATCTCCAACACAAAAATATTTTGGACACATTTCAAGGTTCTCTTTCTCTCTTGGTTACCRTACACACTTAGGTATCTTCTTCTGCATTTCCAATGCTGGACTGCTCTTGCAATTTGTTTTGTACATTTGTTTACAGCTTGAGAAATTCCACGCATTCTTTTATTTTTATACASCAAAGCGTGTAGGTAGCTGGTAGCTTGATTAGACAATATTGATGGACAAAGTAACTCAGCTCATAAAAGATGCTCTATTAACCATCATTACACACAGAGCTGTTCTTCCTTCAAATATTCCATATAAAGGTGCTCTGCCTGTACAGCAAATATGCCTTAAATCTCAGTAAACTATACTATCAATCAAAGAAAAAATCCTGAATCATTTTTATTCCTCTTTTATTAACTCAGATATCATTCTTATTTCAATTCACGTATTCCGAACTAACATTTAAAYAAAACAAGTATTTTGGGCAGCTGTTTTTAATTTTCTTCTAGCTGTGTTTCAATTTCTGTTGTTGCTTAACTGCTGATTTTACTTTCTCAATTGATTGGAAAGGTTTATTCTTCCTTTAATCTTAATCTTTAAATACTTACTCACAACAGGGGCTCTCAGATGCTTATTAAGCTGTATTACGTGATGAGAAATGGTCTGCAGCGCTTGATCCAGTGGATGATCTCCTCCCACTATTGCTAGCTGCATATGTAACTCCATATGGAGACATATGCTTTCAATACTTTTGCTACTTGTCTACATTATCATTTCTCTAAGTATTTCTTTCATTACAAAGCTACCAGATAGCAGAGAAGCCAAGTAAAGTAGCCGCTGAAGAAAGATTGTTTTCTTGATAGATGTCTCACACGGTCGTGTGTCATTGGCACAATGCTACTGGAAAATACTGCCATTCAAATGGCTTTTTTTTTCCCCATGAAAATTTATTAGTAATGAATCTAGGCACATGGAAACTCTATTATTAACATGCCTCATCATCATATTCCAGTGATTTCCTATTTCCAGTCAGCATATCTAATGTACATCATGCTGACTTAAATACAAATTGGAAAGTATAGCACAAGCAACACAAAGAAAGTAACCTGGAACTAGTGAAAAATCAAAGAAAAGGAAGGAATGGGTACCATTATTACAGCAAATCTGTTCACACTTGATAATGTGGCATATTTTTTAGATTTATCTTCATCAAAATGACATCTACAATAATTTATTAAGAACATCCATGATAATGTTGCATGAAGAAGCAATTGAAATTCATTTTTAAAATAACTTTTTCTTCTATCAAACCATTTGGTTAAATAATACATGCATCTCTAATGCCCTCAGTTCAGGTCCAGGATTGCGCTCCTCCATAAAAGTTACCAACAAGGAGCAATTGATTCTCATGGTGAGGACCACAAGGCCTAAATTGCTCCAGATGCTGAGTCGCACTCACTGACACGCTCTTCTAGGCCACAATCTTTGCTCTTAAGTTCAGTGAGGCCACATCTCTGTAATATTACACATCCCTACAAAAGTTCGCAGCGTTAGAGTCTATGATGGAATAGRTCTTTTATGTCGCTGTCTTTCTTGAAAACAATGTTCATTCATTCTTACTGGACATTCATGCAGGTATTTTTGGATTGCTGGCTGACAAATCAGTCCTATTAGAAAACAGCCAGTTTAATCACTTTCAACGTAATCTCAAGAGAAGATTTAGACGCAGTAAAAGACTTCATGCACTAATGCTTCTTGAATGGACCTAACAGCACCCATTTTGGAGGGAAGGTATCTGCCTTCTATTAGGGCRTTTTATGGCTCTATGACAGAAGCAGAGTGCTGAAGCCGGCTGGACGCAGCTCTTTTGAGTCCCAGCATCTCTGCTGTAGGATGTTCTCCCTTCTCCTTGCTCTATTATTTCCAGTGTGACTTGCGTAACTGCTACTTAACACTTCCAAGATAGTTTTACCATTGACTGCACTGGAAGCACAAGGTGCTCCTCTATGTTTCACGACTATCCATTTGGAAAGAAAAAAAAAGAATGATAACCTGTCTTCCAACATGCTGTCAGGCATTAATCCGTTAGCAATGGCCCAGTTCAATCATAAACCACAGTGACTCAAGGAAAGGGGTTAGCCTTGGTTTACAGTGGGGTGAGGCTCTGGACAAAGATGCCACCCACCTGCGCTGGTGAGAGCCAGGGCCCATCTGCCAGGTGCGCAGGAAAACACAGYTCGTAGCTGCAAGGAGAGATGATGTCAGAAGCAACTACAGGCAGTGAAACTGAAATAATTGGCAGTGGAAAAAAATGTGTAGACAACACTTTTTTATGTTAGTTATATAACTTTATTTTAAGAAAACKTATGGTACAAAAAGCAAGCTATTTATTAAGAATCATTGTCTTGGTATTTAGTTATCCTTTTTCCTTTCAGTCYATCATCTCACATAGCAACTTCAAAAGCAAAACATCATTTTATGTTAAAACTTTGATCAGACAACAGTTCAAACTCCTTCCCGTGGTGGCTTACAGAGTTATGCCAGGATGAACTTGAATAGTTTCTAGAAAGTATAAAAAACAAAGCTCTGAGGTCTAGTACCTCATCAGTTGTTCTCAAGTGCAACTCCTTCAAGGTCTGCTCTTGTTTAGTAGACTTTTGGAAAGTTTAGACCTGGGATAAAGGAGACAAATCCCTGCTATGAAAAGAAGATTTTTTTTTGTCTCTCCCATTGTCACTTCTATCTCCTTGAGTGTGAGCTAAAAGAAATATTTTTCCCTTTAATCTATGTAGTGCTACATGGATACGATATTTTAGCATTCTTTTGTTGGAAAAAGTGATTACTTTGACAACTGAGTCTGAATTAACACTAATTACAGAAATGATTCAACAACCTTGTTTATTTATGCTCAGAGCATTCATAGAAATGTTAATATTCTCTCCACAAGTTCCTCTTCAGAAGGATACAAATGTTCCAATTAAATAACATCCAAACAGGCCTACATCTAAACCTTTACATACTTTTGTAGCCAAAATTGAGCTGTCTGGGTGTGTTTCTTACATGTTTTGTGCTACTAAAACAGACTGCAGCAGAAACATGACACTTGACCTTTTGATGTTTCATGCCGATTTCTATAAAGTTGCCAGATTGTCCAGAGAGKAATCCAGAAGGCTGTTATTAGCTTTTTTCAGAAATGGAAAATGGATTGTTTCCCTTTTTCTTTTTGCAGAGCAGCTGAAATTCACTTTGCTATTTTTATTTTGGTGGATGTGAGTTTCCTCCAAGGTTTGGGAAAGGTTAGCAGATGAATGAAGTACAAGAAGTACCATCTTGGAAACACCTTTCCAAGACAGTCCACTTTTTTTTTTTTTAAAAAAATCTCCTGTTCCAGTTGTATTATGATCCTCCAAAGACAGYGTCTAACATCTACTTTTAATGTCTTTATCTGAGAGAGATGAGGCACTCTTTAGGGGAGGCAGGTGAGATTAAGCATACTCTGCTGAGCATAGGAAAAGCATCTGTGAGGCCATCCTGGGCTCCACCCAACTCCTCAGCAACCTGTTTGGGACTTATGGAATTTAAGATTCTGCCTCCTTCTCTGTCATCACTAGGTGACTTCTAATTCATGACAGTCTTTTCTTTCTTGAAGACCACAAAGGATGTACAGTAGTTATGCCAAGCTGTGGTATGTTGCAGAAGGCTTGTTTGAATWTCAGAGCAAATCTGGCAATTGAAGTCAAGAATGAAATAAGTGGAGAAAGAGAATTTTGATCTTGACATAACCTTGGAAGTGTGCCTTAGTTGCTTAACTGGGATCAAACCAGGCAGAAATTATTGGAAACCCTATGGACAGTATATCTAAAAATAGAAAGACTATAGCTGTTGTAGGAGCAAGTTTGGGGATGTCAGCTGTAGCAAAATCAGCACACTAATATAATAGACAGATGGCATATCAAAAGATCTGCTGATATGTAACCTGACAGTCAGCACATATTTGAGAGAGTCAACTATTCTCAAAGTTAGAAAAGTTTTTATYTGAAATGCAAGTTAAGCAGGTGAACTGACTCTCATTTTGGAAAGGAGCTAGGTCTCCTCCTCAGGCAGGATGTTAAAGTAACTGAGTTTTATTCCTAACCCTGTCCTTGACCTTGTGTTATATTTGGGGAAGCAGATGGGACAGAGAGAGCTTTTGTTAGAAATCACTCTTGAAAGCTATCAATCGTCTGGAACAGACAGTATCAATCAACTGTTCAAGAGTTTTGGACTCATCTCCTGGAACACAATCCAATGGTGAAAAGCCATGCTACAGGACATCTTTCTGGAGTCAGAACTTCTGGAGGTCAGGGGCAGTCTTTCACTTCCTTCTTGAGAAGGCCTATAAGCTCTTTAACAGGAAGATCTCCTTCTTAACACACTGGAAGAATGAATATTGCAGTGTGAGCTAGCTGACATGGGGGCTACCAGTATCTCTTTGAAGTTCTCCTGTCTTCTCTAGTCTGTACAGGTCCAACTATAAAGGAAACTGGAATGCAGGAAGATATGAACATGTAAATTCTATTCTTTATCTCCCCTGAATAGTARCAAGAATTTAAAGGAAAAAAGAGATTTGCAACTGCCAGGACTGATTAGCACAGTTTGAGTGCAAACTTATAGCAGCTTTTACATCACCCAAATTTTGCATATGTTGTGTCTATTTGCATACAGATTTGGCAACTTAATTGTCTGCTGACATAAAGCACATTGAAACAAAAAATGCTAGTAAACTCAGAAAAAAAGAGTTTTTACAATCTGCTACTGCATTTCAATCAAAACTAAAAATCTACCATTTTGCTGCAGAAGTTACCCCTTTTTATTTCATAGAGTACTCTTGCTAAGCKAGAATTCTTGGAGCCAGGTTTAATCTGTCATTTGTGATACCAACCCAAAATACAGACCCCACTGAACTGAGTGAAGTTACATAGTGAAGGTCAGATCACGCATAATTCAGTATTTAGCAATAATTTTTACATAAAAACAAATTGCTTCCAAGCGAAGAATGCATAAAAAATGAAAATAACTTAAGTTTCTACTGTTAAGACGTTTCATTTAGAAGACTTAGTAACAACTTGTCACATTTTATAAGCTGACCCATTACACACGTATAACTCAACTGGAGAAAGGATCACATAGCAGGATGGTTTCGCTTCTGCCCAAAAGKGTTGAGAGAAAAAAGTTTGATTGCTGTATAATATCAGTGGAACTATATTCATGGTGCTATGGCAAGATATCAACAGCTAAAAATAGCCCAGGTAYAGGACAGAGCAGTCACAGGCAGCGTTTGCCTGAGTGGGGCAGGGCTGAGATCACTGGTCACCAATAGTGGTTCTTCAGCTGCTTTCACCCCAGAAACTATCAGCAGCTTTCACAAGCATGCTCAGGAGAACATTCAAGACTCATACCAGTGAACCTTGGGTTGCAGTAGAAGATGTAATTCCAGACCCAARCAGGACTTTGACTTTAAAGTGCAGCACATCCCTTCTAGCGTTGAGATCAACAGGGGGATCAGGACCTGAGCCAATCAAGACTGCATTTGAAAAATTGCATCTCAGTGTCTGTCCTGCTTCTGTGTTTTGTTGTAATCTCAAAGGTTCTGCACTGGGCTGATTTTGGAGGCCAAGCATCTGTGTTYGATAAGAAAATATGCTGGGGACAGAAAACCTCTTTGGGGCTYGACAGCTGAGTGTTTCTCTTTGAATTTTCTTCTAAGTTGTGTTTTCTGTTAGAAACATAGCATTAGTGTGAGAAGAAGTGAAAAGAAAATCTCAGAAATGGGTTCATAGTCATCTTTAGGAAAGATTTGGAAAGCTGGAATGGAGCATAGAAAAATTTCTGCTTCATTTAAAGGTACCTGATTTAGAATAATTAAAAAAAAAAAATACACCCAGACAAAAAAGATCATCCTTTTTCTTACATACCTCACTTCCTTTCTTCTCTGACGTGAAAAGCAGGAGTTTAGCAGTGAAAAATTCCTCCTGCGAGTACTTGCACTGTAACAAAGCAATGAAGGTTAATGGGAGCTGCTGCTTCCAGAAAGCAGATTTTGTAGGACGGCTGGTGTGGTCCTGTTTCTCCTGAGGTCAGTGGAAGCCGAATGAGGCCAGCTGTAAATCACAGGGTAGGAACCAYCTTACAGAAAGTACGCTTCCCAGCGGAAGTAGAAGTAAATTAGCCTTTGTGAAACTGTGTCAAGTACTGTTAACAACAGCTATCCACACATACAATTAAAGTGGTGAGAACAGAATTTGAAGACAMATTAGGTACTTTGAACCTTTCTGTTACTCCAAACTAATGACCCATCTGTTCCATGGATAACACTCTGAATATCATTTTGACCAGTTACATGATAAAAATGTTAATATGAATCAGCAGAATCTCTTTAACCAGACAGAGTATTGGAAGGGTTTCTTTTTCTGTGTTTCTCGTCTATTTTAGATATCACTCCCATCACACTAGAGATGTCAAAAAAAATGACAGACAGTASAGAAGAAAAGAATAAGGACAGACTTGCTATATGTGTTAATTAAAACAGGTTTTGAAGTAATGAAGTTCATCTTTCATATCTGCTATACATAAACCTTCATTTAAAGACTCATTTTAATTCAATTTACATGGCTTTTTGCAATGATTTCTGGTCCATATTTCATCATGAGAAAATATCTGAAATCTAATCTGTCCATGAAAAAACTTTGTCTCCTGTCATACACCGTTGACTGCTCTGCTGCATTGACATCAATATTCTGATCCCACAAACCTGACATTAACATGTGTGTTAAAAATCATGGCTTATGACTTGAAAAATAAGCTTGCATTACATAATACTGATCTATTGACAATCATGGGAGTGAAAGCAACCCATGCACCAAAACCAGATTTCTTTCCTTTTGAATTAGCTAGTAGGTCTCAGAAGTCGTTGACAGTTTTAACTTCTTGGAAAAGGACACCTCATTAATATTTATACTATTTCTCAAAAGAAAAGTATTTAATTGGCTGCTGAGTAGAATTTGATCCCAAATTTACATGACTTTAAAGTGTATGTGTATACGTATGCATACATATACAAGTTTGTATGTGTATATATATATATATATATATATATATATATATATATAAAAATATAGAGAGATATAACTCTAGGCATTCTGGAGTGGTATGCACGTGTATTTATAGATACTTGTGTGTGTGTGTGTGTGTGTGTGCCTGTATACACACACAAGCCCTCTCCAAGATTCATTTCTAGTTATTCTCCAGGAAGTAAAGAAGGAGGATTGCAATTTCATTTTCATCTTGATGCCTCCTTTGTTATAGTTGCTTTCAGTTGTTGCAAATTATTTTGCAAGCTATGTAACCTATGCATATCAAGCTATGAAAACTTAGATTATTTTTAAATATCATTAAAATGTTTAAGCCCTCGTGGTCTGTTAAACTGGTGTCTTGTTTTAGTTTCCATAGATTAAATCTCCATGAAAAAGCTAATTTAGCAACCAAAGCATATCATGATATGAAGCATTAAAATCATAAATGGCTAAAACATAGTCAACGGTTTCCCTTTTGATTCGTTTTATCTCACAGCTTCTGCATGGCTTCATCTTATCTGACGCAGGCCCTCATGAAGAACTGGATTTAGCACCTCACTGGCACCCATTACCACAGCAGTGAGTGCAGGTCTGTAGTAGGTGACAGAGAAGGCAAAATTATCATCATTCATGGATGGCTCTTCTGTGAACTGTGCTGCCTGGAGTTTCCCAGCAAGTACCTTTTGCTGAGAGTCAGTTTTCTCAGATTATTATTATTATTWTTTTTTTAATCTGAGCTTTGACTCAAGATCCAAACTCAAATTATAGTGACTATAAAATCTGTTTTCTACAGTGTTAGCTTCAGTTTTATAGCTAATGCTGTGGTTTAACATCATGTTGGGAGCTAGAATATTAATATTGGCTTTTTTTTTTCCTGGACACATGTACTTTTATACAGTAATATATTTTTGTAGGGCTACAGCTTGAAATACACTTTCAGAAAGGAAYGGAGTGACGGGTCTTCCTTTCTCCGGTGTAGGAAGGTCTCCACAGTAATGGCAGGAAATGCCATTTGTGTCTTCACCTAGGACAGGCGTGGAGGGGGACGGGAGCACACCGCTATTACTTTGCATGGTGCTTGGCCGTGTGGGAGCATGAAGCAGCTGAACAAGTACGAATTGCTGTGMTAGCATGTCCTAATCAAACCGTCCAGCACGTGGGCAGGAGTGCAAGTCTTCACCAAAACTCATTTCCAGTCAACTCCCCAAAGTGTTTGTTGTGAGGAGTAAGCAGAATTGTATTATTTAGTATTATCAGGATGAAAATATGGCCTGAGAGGGTCTCAGCAGTGAGATTTACTGGGATATTAACCCACCTAATTTCTATTTTCATAGTTTTGTTCAATTGTCAATGCTACCCTAAACCTTCCATTTATTCTTTACTTGCAGAATAGCAGCGGTGCACACGAAGAGGTAAAAGTCCAGAAAAATTTGTTAACACATTTAAAAGATAGAGGATTTTCCCCCTTGCTATGGCTGATCTACCTCAAACAGACGCACTGGAGAATCAAGGTAGGAGATTTGGTAAATACTGAAAACATTAAGTTGCAACAAATAACTTTTGCTATGACACAGACCTAGTACACTGTGCCTGAATGATAGAAATCAGAGGACTGCATATATATTTTTTTCTCTTTTCGGATAGTCAGTGACTATGGAGGGAAATTGAGAACTGTCAAGCATAGGTCATTAAAAAAAGAACCTTTTTTAAGACAGTTTCTAACAGTAACTATCTGTTAGAATAGCTACTGTTCTAACCGTAACTATTCTCTAGGAAGTAAAGGAGGAGGATTGCAATTTCATTTCCATCTTGATGCCACCTTTGTTATGGTTGCTGTCRGTTGTTGCAAATTATTTTATAAGCTATGTGAGCTATGCATATCAAGCTATGATAACTTAGATTATCATAGCTAAATAAAGTAACCAAAGTTACTTTCACTTTGATTTTCTCTATCTAAAAATTAGAAGAATGTTGTGCTTCTGACAAACCTGAAATTACTTCAGTCTTTTTTTGAACTGAATTTTGCCAGCATTCTCAAAGAGGGTTTTAGYCCCCTGTGTCCCCTACCCAGGGGCACCGCTTTGAGTTCTAGTATAGTTGATTTTTGTTGTCAGAGGAAAGCAAGTAATGTGCCTGTGCGACTGAGAACAGAACTGCTGTTTTCTCATCTTAAAAATACAAATTCTAACAGCACAAATCTGTGCCTTCTCATCATTTTTATTCAAGGATGTATGGCAGTGAGGTGAATGAAGGCAAACTTACTTGATCCCAAATTCCACGTCTATTGTTACTGCAGCACTTTGAAAAATAATATATATACATTTATGTGTGTGTGTGTGTGTGTGTGTGTTTATGTATTTATATATACATAAAAACTGTGAACGCGCTCTCAACCCAACATGATTCTAAAAATAATCATTTTGTTTTTTTCTTTGACAGCCCCGCACGTAATTCTCAAACTAGGCTATTTTCCACTTCTTTTCCTGTTACCCTTCTTTGAAATGATACCTATTAAATTGATGAAGGTCATAGATTGTGATGACTGCCTCACAGAAAAATTAAYTTTTATCTTATTGTTTGCTATGGGGATTCGGTTGTCACCCCCGTGTCCTASTTACTGCTTTCTTACCTCTTTGCAGCGCCTTTCTTCCTGTGGGAAGAACCCAGTGTCACTTCATTGCATTTTAATACTACCGTTGAACTCCTCAGAGCCCATAGGAGGTGGGACCTCACTTTTTTAAGGATCTAAATTTTCATTATGTTGTAAAAAGCTGCAGACAATTTTTAAAAGCATTTCCTTGCAGGCTTAATCGGATGTGCCAATCATAAGTGTAATTACAATTGTGTACAAAGCTCTATGCAAACAGTTTGGCTATTTGCAGGCATAATTATCCAGCTTGCCTTCACAAGAATAGCAACTGTGTGTTGCAACAAATCTGTTGTCAAATTGTTTTCTAAATAGCTTATTCCAGTGCTCCTGGCCTTTATCACTACGGAGCAGCAACAAAAAGCCTCTTGAATAGGATCCATGGATGGAGCGCGCCTTGCTGGGCTAGTYCACAGAAAATCTCAGTCTAATCTACAGTTGACAAGAAGCACGCTGCCTTCTGAAGCGAAAAACACTGAAGAGGTGCCAGAGCTTT
This sequence comes from Rhea americana, assembly GCF_003343005.1. NCBI lineage: Eukaryota > Metazoa > Chordata > Aves > Rheiformes > Rheidae > Rhea > Rhea americana. The sequence continues at coordinate 104,747 of NW_028186411.1, read as the reverse complement.
TTGTGCACGAAGCCTGGAGCTTGCCAAAGGTGCTCCCTGCCCATGGGAGGCCTCGTCTGGGTGGGCTGGGCAGGAGCARGAGGCTGGAGCAGTCCGTGCATTCACCCTAGATCACCATTTACCTGGAAACCTCCCGTTTTTGCTTTGCCGTGGTGGCAGAACGACTCCTCACGCAGAGAGCTACTCTMCAATTTGCTGGTGAAAAAGAAAGTTTTGCAATATCCCAGAGAGCGTGGCGGTGCCTTTGAGGAAGGTGCTCTCAAAGCCCTCTGGACTCAAAGACCGAGAGGTACAGAGGAGGGTGTGGGAAGACACCGGCTGTTTTTAATAGTGGAAGAAGATATAAAACAAAAACCTCCTTTGCAAACAAAAAAGCAGTGACAGTTCTGTTTCTAYATGTCTGTTACACTTAATAGATTCTAAAATCATTCAGAAATGTGCTTTCACAATTCTTCCATTGCTTTTGCACACCAACGTTTTTTAGCTAGTGATATGTAATTCAAGTGGAAGAAAACAGCAGCTTGGTGATACCTCGAACTGGGAAAGAATTCTTGACTATACTGAAGCCAGGGAAAGTTTTGCTAACAATTTTCATGGAACTGAAGTGTTACTCCAGATTTTTTTAGTTGGTTTCAACTTTTCTATTGGATCAAACATAYAGTCTCATGTCGAAGCACTTTCTCACAAGCGTCCTCTTGGAATAGATTTTTTTTTCTGTTCAGTAGAATAGAAAAAAATAGTTCTCTGAATAGAATTTTTTGTATTCTGCTCAGACTCATCTCTGGAATAAACTTATCAAGTCAATAGATTATGTTCTGCAAATGCTGACATAACCATAGCTATGATGTACAGCAGCAGTTATATCATTATATGTCTCTCACCCCTCTTTACTGTCTGATTTACATTCTGCAATAATGCAGGTTTCAACACTACTGCCTTTCCTTGTCAATCTAGGGTATTTCCAAACTGAGCAGCCTCCTTCCTTTCAAACTGCACTTATACATTTATGCTCCAAACAGGTAATTCCCCAGTATTAAAAACACAATACTAGCCATAAATAGTATGTATGGTGTTAAGGAGGGCTAGACAAAAATTTCTGCCAATACCAGACTGCCACTCCCGACCGTAGTTTTTGTCAGTTAAAGCAGAGGATCTAGCTACTGCAAGTTGTAAGAACATATTTGAATATACCTATTTTTAATGTTTACTTTCTGTGGGCCATATTCTGATCTGGTTGTGATGTAAATTTATTGATTTCAGTAGATGAATTTATAATAAAAATAGTTCAATTAGAATCAGGCTTTCTGATGACCAAAAAACCATTAAAATGTTCAGAGAATGACTAAATGATCCCTTATGTTTTGGCAACTGCAAACTCTTTTCCTACCTGCTGTTCGTTTTGTGGTAGCTATGAACCAGTTATTTTAGATAATGTGGGAACAGTCCATTTATGAGAATCCATCAAGAAATCATTATTCTCCGAGAAGCAACATGCTGGGTTTTTTTTAAGCAGCATTGGAGGGTGTAGATTCAAAAATATTTTCTTGCTTTCTTTAGAGTCTTGCACAAGGCATACATTCACCGTTATTGCTGCATGCTGGAAAAAACCTTAACATGAAGACCAGATATAGGAAACGTATTAAGTCTARATTGCTACAAAAGACGGTGCAGCCATGCTCTGCTGCAGCCCAGTCACGATTAGGCTGGGCAGGCTCGATCAGTATCTAAATAACACAGTCACCAAGGAACGTGTGCTGTAATATTTCTTTTGCTGTAGCACACKGTAACAATTCTTTTGAATTATGGATTTGTTGTGATGGGTATCTTACAGTGTAATAACCGGATGAAAGGTGCAGAAATATCTGGCCATGGTTATAGAGGTGCACGTAACAGAATGGCACCAAATGCCACCATTTGCTGTTTCCTAGCCAAATTTCAGCTCTCATTTTATTTTAGGTAGCTCCAAAAACATTATTACAATGAATACTTCCCCCCCACCTTTTTTTTAAAAAAAAAAAAAAAAAAAAGAAGAAGAAGAAGAAGTGCAGGCAGCTTTTTCGTCCCCTCACCTTGCTGAGAGGTGGACGTATTTCCTGATCATCTCCGTGGTGAATGAATGAACTCATTATAGAGCAGGAGCAGGTGTGAACAYGACTCCCCAAAACGGAGAGACTGTAAACTCCCCAGTGCAGGGTCTACCAAGACGCAGACAAATCAAAACATTTCGGAAGCCCAGAGGCGATTTGGCTTCGAAAAATTCTCATTCCTTCAGTCTACACTATAGAAAAAACAAGCTTTTAGTAAAGAGACTTTGCAGCGCTTCCCTGTGCAAGGGAACTTCTTATAGATCAAAGTCTCTAAGATTAAAAATTTAACCTCATAATTCAGCCATTTATTAAACTTTAAGTTTTTTTTCCCCACAAGCTCCGCTTCCCTGACGTAAAGCGGAGGTCCCAGCCCTGTTGCTAACCCGTGAGAGCCAAGCGCCGCCAGCTGCCCCTGCTCTCAGTGGGACGCTCACGGGCAAGGAGGGCTGGGCACGCTGCAAGGCTAACAGCCCCTCTTTGCTCAGTCTCCCATGGCAGTATAAAGTACTCGTTTCAGGGACTGGAAACAGCATRGGAAATAACCTATAACTAAAGAAGTTCACGAATGTCAATGCCTTTCGCTGCTGCACTCTACACAACTCCACTGCGTAGAGCCTCAAAAGGGTATCAGCTAATTTTCTTTCTTTATATACAGTTGTGAGAGTTTTATTTAAAATGAGGATTAACCTTTACCATTATCATTACAGGAGAGACAACCCAATCTAAGATGACCTGCTCCACAGTAGTTCTCAAAACCTCTTTCTGCAAGAAAAATTCACTCCCGTTAAGACCTCATTGCCCCGATCCACTCTTTCTAGAAAGACGTAACTCTAATTGACATCACTGCTTCAGTCTGATTGATTTCTTTAAACCAAAATATCTCCCTCGTAATGTGGTGGCTAATGATAAAGTAGGTACCTAACTTTTCGTTAGCAGGGCATCTCATGGGCACAGAATCAACCATTAAAACTTGTGGTAATAGGTGATAATACATAAAAAGAAATGATAGTCCTCTTTCCCTCATCTCTTCAACATAGACAAAGAATAAGTAAAGTAAAAGTCTTCTTGCCTCTAAACAAAAATAGACTCTGAAGAAGTGCACTACACAAAAAGTTATAGAGATTAAAGCTCCTGTTACTGAAGAAAGCTCAGCATATTGCTGTTAAAAAAAAAAAAAAAAAAAAAGCCAGAGGAAGTCTGCTCATTATCACTATTGCTCATTTCTGTTGCAGTAGCTTCTAGAGGCCTCTACCAGAGGTCGGTCATAGCTCCTTTGCATTGAGTACTATACGAACATAGTAAATGAGGATTTTTCTCTCAGTTTACAATTCAGTGTCCTGATTCAGAGGAAAAAAACAAGCAAGCAAACAAACACTGACCAAACTTATACACAGGCTTTGTTTTACCCATGAGAGAAGTCCTATTAAAATTGTGAACCTACCCCTCATACATAAAGCAAAGCTTACGGCTTAGACGAAGGTCGAAAGCACATGTTGTTGCACCTGCACACTAAAACAGGAGAGGTACTTACCGAAAACCAGCGAGCGACCAGAGTTGCTCCCCACTGTCTCCCCTCGTTCCTTCACGCTACTTTCTCTCTTTTCACTGAAAGAACGAAATGATTTAACACTGAGAATGCTTTCGCTGTTTTACCCAAGATCTRTTGCTTTAAAAGGTCCCTTCCCCTACCACCACCCTGTAACACTTCCCATGAAGCCAACAGTTTGTCTCAGGCTGCACCGGCAGGGTTGACTCTGGGACATCTCGCCCCATCCCCAAATAAGTGGGTACAGTGAGTAATTAGTGACTTTTCCCCCCATACCTTGACAGAGGAATTAACACACCTGTTTGCCTCCTGGGGGACCCGTTGCTAAACTGTGCTAAACCATGACCAAGGACGCATCTCMCTGTGCCACTCTGTCTGACTCGATCCCACCTCTGCAGAGCCCTTTTCCATTCCAGAAAYTATGGGCCTCTAAGAGACCGTAATCTGTGTATTGGTATCTGAATGCAAGGGTGGGTGATGAAAGTGCAGGTACACATACAGCAGTTATTTTCATTGCTTTAAGACTGAACTACCCAGCTTCTAGGGACATCTGAAGAGAGGTATCACTTTCTTTTCTCTGGGTATAGCAGTTTCTGTAGACTCCTTTTTGCAGTCTGAGTTTGCTTTGAAACTTCTCCACTGGGGCTGTTTTTGACCACTCGGCGGTGGTTGTCTCCAGGCAGCCTGAGTAGCTGTTACAGGTTGCTGCTTTGCCACCCCAAGGAGCTGCAGCTGCCACTGGTTGGCCAGGCACAGAGCTTCCCTGCTGGCGAAACCTCTCAACTCAGCCCTTTTTACAGGGGCAGAAAGCCCAGCACRCAGAGGAAGAAGATCCCTTACTTATTTCAAAGCAGCTAATAGCTCTTCTGCTTGGGCATTCAGCTAGCAGGTGGAAGTCTGTGGTCCAAGTCCCTTTTCCGACGGAGAGTCAGTTAGTTACACAAACAGGCAGAAGAGCAGCAGATTACCTGTGAGCAGGTCAGCAGGACACTCACCCGCATGGTGGGTGCCAAGGTCCTCCCAGTAGGGTTGAATACCAGTCTCCTGCTGCATACGCTCCTCCTTTAGTCTCATGTCTGCACTGAGAGGTTTGACGGGGGGTACCAGGTTATGCGGGGGTACCGTWCCTGTTGTCAGCTTTGGCAAGTCATGTTTTTCCAGAACGATTTTCTCAGAAAAAGGTAAATCACATTCAATCAGGTACAAACCACAGCAAGCAGCCCCTCAAGGGCAGCCTTGCAAGCTTTTAATAGGAACCAAGCACACAACCTCTTAAAGGCTTTTTACTCTCATGGAAATATGGRCTCTTTCTTTCAAATGCCTGTGAAAATAGGGTTAATATATTAATCTCTGTGTTGCCTCAGAAATCATAGATTTTAGTTTGAAGAAATATGCAGTGTTTCCTCTTACATTCCTTTATCCTCTAACAAATTGGTTATTTTAACAGAAATAGAAATAATTTAGATCAACCTGCATCTTCTCCTTTCCTTTTATCAAAAGTGTATTCTTGGTTTTTTTCTATCAGATACTTCATTCTTACATCAGAAGGTGGAAAAACTTATACTAAAAATGAGATACCCAGTCTGCACACAGCTGTAGTGGACAACGTGGATGACACTCCACATGAACGTGCCAAGACAAGCAGCAAGTTTGAGCTCTGCCTTCACCAGGGCCAGCYCCTTGTCTGCTGGAAGCCACATGAGCTGCAGGCTGCTGAGGTGCCTGAGCTGGGACAGAACTGGATGCTGGTAGCAGGGTCCATCCACAGCCCCGGGAACCACAAGGGGATGAACCTGGGCAAGGGTCCACCTGGGAGCCAGCCGGGAGCAGCAGGAGATGGGGCTAGACATGAAGCTACAACATCCAAGGTCCATCCGTCCAGAAGACAGCGCTGCAGACAAACTAAGTACAACATGGGTTGAAGGTTTAYGCTGGTCTAACAGGGCTATGCTGGAGCTTGGGCACCTGGGCCCAGGCACAGCTCCTGGCCATGGGTATAGTGTGCATGACGGGGGTCCCAAGTAAGGCTGGGCAGGGCAACGGAGGGATATTAATACCCTGTGGGCCCTGACATCACCCATGGTTWTGTTGGGGTTTGATGAGAAGTCAAAGCCAAACCCTTGTTAGGGATTCCCTTCTGAATTCRTTGTCCACACACATAGACACAAATACAACAGGAAATTAAAATCTACTTTGGACATTTCCTCAAACTCCTTTCCTCCTTTTAATAGTTTTTGCCCTTAATAAAGTAACAGTAAATGTCCTTACTACTTCAGTTTTCTCCAGGTAGATTTCATTTTCTGCAGATAGGAATTAACTGTGCTTGCAGGAAAGTTCTTTGATGAATGCAGGTTGTTTAAAGGACACAGCTGCTGCTGAAGAAATATAAAATCTGAAAATTGTTTTTGTGCCAATTAAGAGACAGTATTTCCTGAATAAATAGGCTACTGTTTGAAACAGTAGCAGACTTTTGGTGCTTTTTCCAAATGCAAGTGTATCAGTAGCAACCTTTCTCTCTTCAGAAAAAGGCAAGGAAATCGAGTGCAGTGAGGCATATATGTTACCACTACTTTGTGGTGCATTCAGAACAAGATTTATAGCACTTGCAATGTGTGAATTCAGCTCAGGTCTGCAACAAAAAATTCCCAAGTTTATTTGGTTTGAAAAGCTCCCTGTTGAGCCTCATGAACAAGTGAATAATCCTGGTCTGTAGACCATTAGGAAGAAAGGCTCTGCAAGTAGAATATATTACAGAAATGTTGTGGATAAAAGTATGAATGCTAAAAGACTGTGACAGTCAGATTCTTGATTAATTTTTATCACTTTCATGTAGGATTGTTTGACCCAAACAGCCCYTACCAAATCCAAAGGCTTAGACTGTCATCTGAAAACAGACATTAGAAAGTTTATTTTCAGCCCAATGCAGAACCAAACCCAAAGGCTAGGAGCAAACAGTACCTGCAAAACAAAAACATTCGTTCCTGGTTTTAGTCTCTTTGGGCAMGTATTGGGTGTTTTCCTAGTGCTAGTGGTGTAAGTTGATTTGTATCATTCTGTAGAGGTGCTAAATTCAGTTGTTGGCAGAGTAACACAAGCAACATAATTTCCCAGGAAATCTTCACCCCCAGACTGTTATGTGGAACACCAGGAAGCGAATGCAACATCTGGAGCACAAATGTGTTGACCTCAGGCCTGTCGCTGCATGTTGATCAGCACTTCCTCACCAGCTGGCATTTCTTCAGGCTGGCTGCCCTTCCCAGGCAGAGGAATTATGCTTATTTCTAGGATGCAAATGTATGGATTGGKTATCGCCGGACATATCCTAAAAGCAGTTTTCTATAAATTCTGCAGGTCATTGCTCAAGATAAGCAGCAGGGAAGAAATCATTTTTTTTGGAACAAAGTCAGAGTACCTCACACTGCCTCAGCTGTGAGGGAAATTATACTTGGGCCTACATCACTTTTGAATATGACACTCGGGCACCCAGCTCAATAAATATTGCCATTTTGGGAGAATACTACACTCAGTCAGTTAGGGCCTCAAAGACATCAACATCTCTTTAGCTTGTAGAGACGAATACAATCATTGTGTGACTCATTTAGACAGTGCTACAGAGCAATCTCTGAATTTGGCCCCTGCTGTCAGGACTTCRTGTGCTAGTGTCTTTTTATTTCAGGAAGAACATTCCTCATAAATCAGCTCTMCCCTAAAGGACTTGGGGAAAATACAATATTATCTCAATTAAACAAAAGTGTTTTTCTGCAGATCTGTCACTGCAAATGGAACAGAATGACAGCTAGATCAATGTACATCCTGTAATTCAGAAAACATATTCAAAAATGTTTCGTCTAGATCAAAACCCTATTCCTCCATGCAATATCACTTTCAGTTTATCACAGGGAAAAAGCAGGGAGTTGCAACTAATTCTCACTGATTAGGCAGCCATGCTCTATTCTCTTTGTTTATCTTGCACCAACAATGTTGGGTATCTGATCCAAATACTCACTGGAATCCTACACAAAATGTCAGTGTATTGATAAATGCCTGTTTTTTTTTCCTTCACAGCACGTCATTCTACTGCAAATAYGGGTGAAGGAAAAGATAAACATATATAATGTGATTTCTGAGAGCAGGTGGATAGATAATTCTTAGCATAGATTTTAAACCCCTGTGCCATTTTAATGTGTCATTATAGTAATTGGAGATTTATGCTAGCAATACTTGCTGGTTTTTTTTGCCAAAAGCACACATTGCCTAAATTGAGACTATTGATGCTCTCATCATTTAAAGTGCATTAGAAACACTACAAGAAAAGAAATGTAAGGAGGGACATTGAGATGCTATTAGTGAGTTTCATATGAAATTAAATGGGAAATGAGCAAAACTCCATCCTAGCATAAAACTTCCGTCTCTCTGCATGAAAATAAAATCATTCTTATTCAATTTGCACATTGTATGCTGGTAATTTGCACAGCACCGAATGGTGTTATTCATTCAATATGGTTAATATTATTTATAGCATTTTGAAAGGAGTATTTAATTACCCGTAGATATCATAATCTGTATAYTAAATAACCCCAAGGAGACCAGAATAGCATGAAGAGTGCAATTCTCTGCTGATAGGCTATGTTGTAAAGATCCAGGTAGTCTACATATACGTATACATATACAAGGAGATTTGGAGTCCACCCGCGTTTCTGATTATGTGAGAAGCAAGTTTAGACATTACATAGTAACAATATAGCTGACTGGAAAGTTTTAAACATTTTTTGTCACAGGATAAACTGCTAAATGTTTCTTTGTTTCTGTTAAAAAAAAATCTAAACCTAAATAATTTCAACAGATATCAGTAAACAGTCTAGATCTCTCTAAATAAACAAAAGAAGTGGAAAGTTTTTGAGTTGCTGACAAAAAAAACCACATGAACAAAGCAAGCAAGAAGGAAGGAGGGAAGGAAATAACAAACAAATGGAAGAAAGAGAAGCAGTATCAAAACCTATCGTTCTGTTGTTTGACAGCTCTGGAGATCTTGCTACCACTCCAAACTCACAATAGCAAGATATGCTCTAGTTCTCTACGTGTGACCTAAGAGGAGCATGTACAAGCCACAAGAGGAGCATGCCTACAAATAGGCAATAAARATCATTATAAGTGTTATTTTCTTTTTTTCCTGTACTGTATTCACACATGATACTTTCTCACAAATTAAGAAAGCCACAGCGTTAATCGGAGAGGATGTATCAAGTGCTTCAGAACTGAGGAGCTTCAGCATTATATCTGTCATATGCGAGGCACTCCTTTTCTGATGTATTTTGGTACACAGAAAAGCTTTCAGGAGAGAGTAAGACAGAAGGAGGTCTCAAAATCTGCTCTCTGTACCACAAGCACTACCTTCTCCCAACAAAGTCAGAACTTCAGCGATCATTATGATAAGTCAAAGCCACCTATGAGAGTTGGTGTCAGAGCAACAGAGGCAAATCTTGTAAAAATTGGATCCTGGCCTAAACAAGCTGGATATGATTTTAAAGTGTGCATTGCAATTCATCTGATGGATGGTCTAGTGAGAGGAGGRATGACCTCGTTGCTTCAGCACTGAACTTCGCTCGGGAGACCTGGTTTTAGTTCACAGCTCAACCTCAGGCTATAAAATGTTGGACACGTGCCCTCTTCTTCCAGCTGTAGCAAGAAACTWTTGCTTCAGTATTTTGTACTGGTGTGAAAAGACAGAATTCATTAACCTCGGTGCTTTTGCAGGTACTCTGGTCATGAAGGTCACATATGAATTATGCTGTACGGTAACTAGCTACCTAAGCAGTTTAGTCTGAGAGTTAACACACCACTAAACAAGTTAGTTAAAACCAGCAGCTGATATTGGATGCCCCATCTCCTTCACAAGCTCCTTWACGTAAACAGCCTCTCTTCTACCCAAACTCGTTGCGCTGCCTCCGGAGAGACGCGCACGCGGGGAGCAGTCGCGCGGCTCTGCCACGGAGGTTGTTTGCTGTCACGGTGCTGACGGCAGTGCTGCGTAGCTCTGTGGGTGGCTCACTGCCACACAGCTCACACATAGCAGCAAAAGGTGGTGCCAACAGGGTCCCTTTTACTTCCCCTCCTCAGCAAACCCGTGACTTTTTCCTGCTGCAGCATGACCCGTAGGGTAAGSGGGACTGGGACTACAGCTAGCTGTGACGCACGGACCCCCAAAGAGCAGCTGAGGCTAGTAGCAAACTGACTTCCCAACTCAACTGCCAGAGAGAAACTAAACTTCGTGTGCACTGATTTTCCCCTGMCTCACCCCTCGCCTCCTTTCCACTGCAAAACTCAAACCAGGAGAGGGACGTGTGCTCTACAGTKAGGTAAACCGTTCCAGCCAGTCTGAAATGGACCGTGAAGGGTGAAACTACTCCGTGGTTAACGTGTGCTCTTTGCTGCTCACCTCAGAGAAGGTTTGGAAGGAAGGTGTGCAGCTGGAGTGTCGGGGAGGTAAAACATTTGGGTTCCAGTCCCTGCTTCAGAAAGTGTCTAAATTTGATTGTATTATAGAAAGTGAAAGAAATGGAGCTGAGACTGAAAGCATCAAGCTCTAGAATAACACTTGCTGCTGGATTATTGGTCTGAAGGGAAAAAGAGTCCTTCCTTCCTTCTTCTTCCAGTCAAATCTAGGGATGGCTAATTTGGCATGACTGAAACCATGCTTCTCAGCAAATGAAATATTTACCGGGAARATATATTTGTTCAGCTCTAAGGGTGAGCAAGTTAACAGGGGAGAAATTAATGATGTTCATGAAAACTATTCAAGACGTACTATAGCCAGACCCTAGCTGGCCTAGCTGCAGAAAGCTCCTGTGGGGTTTGTGAGCTGCAGCTGGAACCGCAAAGCCGGGTAGGAGACACGCACAAGCCATGCCTGCAGCCACCTAAAGAATCCCTTAAGCAGGCACAGACATTTTGCTACCTGTCAACAAGTACAATAGGAAAGTGGTTTTGAAACTGTGGGTCAAATTTCCGGTTGCCAAAAGCCAGCCACACCTCTGAACGAGGTGCATGCCACGCTGCATGTCACGAGACGGGGCGTTTGCACCCCTGGAAGCATGCAGAGGATACCGACCCAAAGAATCCCTCTAGAAGCAGTTTTGGTGGGGTTTCCTCTAAACGGATGTTTAAGCAGATAACGTAGATTGTTCACTGGCAAATGGCACTACTGAAACTCAGGCTAAAGTTTATCCAACACTAAAAGGTAACCTACTTTCTCTACCCTGCCACAGCTTCTCCCGACTCTCTCTCCTCTTTAAACATGGAGAGYTGAAATCCAAAACTCCATGTCAAAATAAACCCTGAATTTTGGTTAGTCCATTTCTATCTCTGCTTTACGTTTTCTAGTTAGACAGCTTCTGCGAACAGGTCGAATCAAAACGTGGATCTGAACTGTGAAGTGAACAGTGTATCCAAACATGAAGCCAAAATATTTCAAATTTTTTAAAGTATCACTGGGCAAAGAAGTAACAAAAGCACTAACATTAAAGGATATATTTTTAAACATGTTTACTCCAATTGTARTATTTTATTTAGCAGTCGCTATGCTTTTCTTTGCTCACAGTGAAGCCCTTACTTCCAGTTCTGCATTATTGCTGTGCTATATTATTCGAAAAAGTAAGAMAGTCCTCCAACCCCCCAAAACCCACATAGTTGTGCGTTGCTGTGCATATCCACAGCAACAGCCCTCAAACACATTTCTGCTGTTTGCTAGGACTCATGCGCAGAGAGCAGAGGCTATTATAAACTGTAATTCTCTGTGGAAGTTTACACTGAATCAAACACAAGCATATATTTTTCTCATAAAAATATCATCATTTGTTACAGAAAAATGTGGTAGTGTTGCTCAAACTCTGGAGAAGTTCTAAAAATATTATGAGACTTGCATGTGAAATCTGAAAAGATTTACAAGGGAAAATCACATTTATATCCACGGAGACTTTAAAAGCAGACATGTTCAATTTTGTACACATCTGCAATTTTAGCTTAAATATCCCTGTGTTGTTGTCCTGATCGCATTATAATCATTAGCCATTCTCCTCCTGATGCTACWTGTGACCTCCAGTACGTTTAGCTACAGAGATTTGATTTTTCAAGTAGAAGATTTTCCAATTAGAGCCAATGAACCCCTAACCTGACTTCACTGTTGTCCCTGCTTGTGATTTTTAACGTTTGGCAATTTCTTTCTCTGAAAGCACCAGCTCTTGGCATCATGAGATTGCAGAATAATTTCATTGTTATGAGAAAGGAAAAACATCTAACCTTTGGAGATATCATGCAAAGACTGAAATGATGAATACTAAAAGCTTAACACCCTGACATTTATTGCTTTTTTAAAATCTCATGAGTTTTTGATGCTTCACTCAAAATGATTTAATGCTTGGAGGTAAAAGGACTGATGAAGATGTTAGACCAGAGCCTTGTTCAAAGAATTACTATAACCAGAACACTAAAGGAAAGCATTTTTCTAATGCCTTTTAAACTTTTTGTGGGATCTCCTTGACATTTTTAAATCAAAAACTCTTCTCCTGTGAATAACCCTATTCAACTACAATAATTTAATGATCACTCCACATACAGCAGTTTTCTCATGGGGAAAAYGCTCACACAGGAAAGGTGGCCAGCTAACATCCTGGTGCTGCAGCATTTGCACAGCGGGGCTGGTTCCCGCTCTTCCCTTTAGCCAGCTACCTGCTTCGTGCATCAGCAGTGATGGTTTCTGGGCACACGTGCAGCCCGTCCTGTTCAGCCACAGCCTCCRTATCACTGAAAGCTTCTCCCACCAGGTCTGAAACTGCTGTCCTCCTGAACAGGCTCTGAGGATACTGYCCTTTCTTCGCTCACCTGCAGAAACACAACCCTTTTCTCACTCCCAGGTACCAAGAAGGTTAGACTAATCCACCGATTAAGTGCTAATAAGCACTGTTGGAACCATACTGCTGTTTCATGAACAGAACACCAAGAATACCAGGAAAAATAGAGGATCTTCTTAACGGTACCTCAAAACAAACACACACAAACTGTCTTTTTTTTTACAGTTTTGCTGGATGTTTGTTCCATTGGATGCATCTCAGCAACAGCCTGCTAATGCCCAAGCACAAACATGCCTGCAACAGTAATATTTTATAACCCAGCAGTGCACTCAGTGCACTTTAATCTCAAGTTATAGACAAGAGCCCACAAACAGGAGGGTGCTCAGCTGTCTGTCCTTCTGCTTTCTCCAAACAAGGCAGAGTAACAGTACAAAACASAGGGCTGCTGCCAAAAGCACAGTAAGCAGCACCTTGTGATCACATAAAGTGGCTCTGGTTTACTTTAATAGGAGCAGCAGGTGTATGCGTAGCACTTAACTGTGCAATACATACATCACACCAGTGAAAAGTTTGATAGGAAGAACCCCAAAGAATACGAGAGAGTTCTGATCAAAAGTTTCTCATCAGCCTCATTCAAAAGCTTTTTGGTTTCAAATAAGTAAATACTGCCCAGTTATTTACGTTCTGTGAAACACAGACAGCACACTAAAAGTTGCCAAGGAAATAGATTCACTTACGACGGCACAAGTTGATTATTTGCAATCTGCTTATCTTGCTCCATCCAAATGCCTTGAAATGAGCATGGTCTTTACAGTCAAACTGTGAGGATGGCATTCCCATTCAGTACATGGAAATGGATTTGCTGCCTGAATCAAGGCTTGAGCCACTCTAGTTTTTAAAGGAAGGCATGCAAAAACCTTCAAAGTGACTCTTAGTAGGTCACTTAAAATGTTTCTTTTTTCACTTTGATATCCAAGATATAAAATGACAGGGTTAGTTGCAATGTGTAAATACAACGTTCCTAAATTGTACTCCCTCTGTAAAATTCAAAGTATATACAGAAAAAATTTTGAAAAAATTCTCACTGCTGTCTTCTTGGTTTACCAGTCTTAGCTTTTTGGACCTTGGCTATAAACTCTCAGTTCCTTTAAATTCAGTAAGAGTTTTTTTATTGACCTCAGTAAAGCTGGGATTTCAACTGYATTTTCGGGAGGTCATCAGCTCCTTATTTAAACTGAACTAGAGTTGGATTACATTATCCCAGAATGATAGCACTGCTAAGCTGTTTTCAGTCTACACTAGTCTGAATGATAGCTCACGCTTCTGGTCAGGTCTCCAGCCTGCACAGACTAAAATTGCTACACAGTCTGTACATGGATAGTATTTGAATCTTGGGTTTTGGTCAGCATTATGGAAAGAGTTCCAGATTTGATTCTTCTTCCTAGTTTGAGGTAACTTGATTTTTTTGGCTTGTTTTCTTAGTCTGGGCACAGCTGTATGCATAATAYGCAGAGAAGATCAAAGTGATGACCTTCAGATGAAATAGTCAAATTGGCTAACACAGCTGACAGTGATTATTTTTTCCATCAGTGTAGCTGTCAGGGAGTTTTGGGTGTGTTTTCATTCCTCCAGTTGTTTTCCAAGTGATATGAGAAATGGATCACATGATAGAATGCTAGAGGAAATTAAACTAGTAGTAAATGTAAATTATGATTCATTTTACCACACAAGAAGACACTCCTGTGTTTATTTTATCTGTAACTTGAAGTGTTTTGAATATAAGAAATCTTTCCTCTTTTGTTTTTTTTTTTGTTTTGTTTTTTTGAAAATCTAAGTTTAGAAGAACTTGGGGATCTGATGTTCCTGTAAAGCCTGAGATTTGTCCATCTTTTTCAATCTGAGCAAATCTGACACTGTTGACAACTTCTGACGCATATCCTATCCTGTACTTTATGATGTTGGTCAAAACGGAACTGTAGTACTATTATTATTTATGTAGTATTTATGAACTCTGAGAAAGTTTACCTGAATCTGAACTTTTTAGCTGTGTGTTTCCAAGCCACATGATGTGTCCTGGTCAGCTGGGGACAAATCATGCAAGAACAGACATGAAGATCCAATTCAGTCCGGCCAAGCAGCTTTGCCTCACAACACGTTTGAGAACTGTGAGCCTGGATTCTCACCAGCCAGGTCAGAAATTCTTATTAACGCAGTTGGAAAGAGACAAAAAGAGACATGAGACAAAACCTAAAGCTCTGTCCAGGAAGAATTGTCTCCCCATGAGAGCCCTGGGATAAAACGCAACCTGCTGCAGAATTCAGGAATGACCAAAAACCCTCACTTGATCCTTGGTCTATGCCTTGGAGCCCCTTTGGTAGTTTATATCCTGTTYTGTTGAGATGGATTGTAACCTCTTTGAGGCTTGTCTTGCGGCCAAGACTAATCTTAATAAAATAAAGAATAGTTAAATAGAATGTGGCACAGCACCAAAGATGACCATCTCTTCTTTTAGAGAAGCTGTTGTTTAATCAACACAGAAATACAGTACAGGCTCAGAAATATTTCCAAGAACACAAATCTGAAAGATATGCTAAATATACTAAAACCTTACACTGCGAGWTGAAGGGGGGAAAAAACGAAAGGCCACGAGAACACGAGCTGACAGAACCTTGTTTCTGTTTATGCCCTTTTGTTCCCTGCATTAAATAGCTGAAGGTTACCAGGACGTTTACCTGCGTCCTTAAAAGAGCAAATCCACATCTGGACCTCATTATAGCCAATGGCAACACTCCTACTGGTTTTGCTGGAATAGGACCAAATAGACAAAAAYGAAAGTACTTTATTCTCATGAGCTGCCAAGAAGTGGAGGAGCCATTGCTGAAAATGGATTGTACAGCTGATAATAATAATCAATAGCTAGTAAGAATACACAAATAAAGAGCTTAAAAGCAGTTTCATGCTAGCACAGCATATAGCAAGAAAAAAACTGGGAGAACAAATGCTGAATCTATTTTTCTGGTTAGTGCTAAGTACAGAATTAGAAATCCCACTCCCGTTGGATTCATCATTGCATGCCTTCTGTAGGGAATGGCAGCATACCAAGCAAGCCTGTTTGTCCATGAAGACACAGATACCTCCAAAAGCTGAGCACAAAAACAGGTAAATCTGAAAAAAAATTGAATTTTACTGTCTCTTCTGGTGTAGCAAAAAACAAAACTGAAAAGAAATGGACTACTCATTTTGGCAGCATGGTTGATGAGGCAACCAAACCTTTCTGCTGTTCTGCAGGCAGAAATTGATACTTCAGGCAGAAAATGTAAAATGTATTGTGCAAAGGGYAGGGAAAATCTGTGGCCAATATTGTTAAAGGCCAATTCTGGAGAGTAGGCAAGGGATATATGGAAAACTATGTATGAAGGCTAGGTACTTCTGACCATAGTTAAGCTCTCTTTTGGCCCCTGAACTCCCTTGAGAGATAAGGACATGTCAGCTGTAAAGCAAATTCCTGTTCCACTGGGCCTTGTAGAGMTCCAAATAAGACAACTGTTTATGTTCACCTCTGCTATTGGCAAAGCTAGGAGAGTCAGCTCCTCCAAATTAACTTGCAAGATTTCAAAATATTAGGATATTTGGGAAGCTCTGTCTTCAAACTTTTCATCCTAAGCTCTGGGACTGGAAATCTCCTCTTTATTTTAAAATATAGAAAAATTTTTACAGGTTTATGACTTCCAGAGCTGGGCTACAGGGAGAAAAATGGAAAATATTACGATATGCAGGCTAAACCTCACAGGCTGCAAGGCTTCCTCCTCTCCTGCTTACTTCTTCCTGAGGCCTCTATCAGGTAAGGATGGAAGACTTGTTTAAGGTGAGGATCTGGTTGAAGTTTAAGACATCCAACACTACTTCCTACTGCTGCCAAGCAATCTATTTTCTCTGGTCTTCAAATTGTCCCCTGTGAAATGAGGGCAATCCTTACCCTTTGTCTGTTCTCCCTGTTTCTGACCGTAAGCGTTTGGCACTCTCTCTCTCGCACTGCATTCGCCTTCTGGAGGACCTCTGGAGGTCCTTCACCCCAGGGGAGTCCCTATTTGATTTTGCAGCACAATGACCCATACTGAAAAGGGTTCAGCCTCTCCTGGAGGTTTATTGCCAGTGATCCCACGTTACATTTGAAAATTGAGCCTCTGTGGAAGAATCAAGGAATAGTGGAAGATGCATGCAGGGCACTCGACCCGCTGTAACGATTCGGGAAGTTGGAGAGCTACGCAAAGATAAAAGGAGGGAATTGTGTATCCCCAAGGCACAGTTTACTGAATTGGATAGTCCTGTGGAACTGAGCTTGTTTATATATTTCGTAATGTTTTCTTTTAAATTCAATGAATTTTGAATATTAGCAGGTGGTCATTATGCAGTTATAAGATGAATTAACTAGCYGGACAGCTGACAGGTTTTAGCACAGATATTCTGTTTTTTTCTACCACTACTTAAATCTAAATAAAACGATCGAGGCCTGCTTGTTTCAGCACATGGGCAAATTTTTTTTAAACTGATTTTGTAAAGCTACTTTATATTTAGTATTTTTCTTTTGTATACACCGATACCTCTGCCAGCAGATTGATTAGCATGAAAAGAAAAACAACCAGGGACACTGTTCACGCAGTGGATTGAAACTCTGAAGTCAGTAACATTTTGCCATATTTTGTGCAGAGTACTCCTATAAAATCTTGCATAAGCTTGAAGAGATGAGACAAAGAATTGGGYAACCTGTTTCAGCAATGCTAATCCTCTCTCAGGTGGCAATGCCCACCCAGTAAACATATTTGAGCAAGCTGTTTACCATTGAAAGTAAGAAAGCTATATATAGTGATAGCAAAATGATYGAATCCCATACGACGATATGGTGATGGGTCATTAATATATATTCCGACCTTAGATCTGATCTCTGTCTCCTTTATACCAGTACGAAGTACAAATTCATCTAAATCAGAACAGCTGTACAGTGATCAACATTCTGGGATATTTTCAAAGCTGGAAAGTTATTTCAGAAACTTCCACATCCAGAACTAGGGTACAGGTTACCTAGCCCTCTTTAGAAATTGCATGAATTCCATCCCAAGCAAAGAACTTATCCTGAATTTTTTACTTAATTTCATAGGAAAATGCTAATCAATGCCTTCCATATGTTCCTATGAGCTCACTCTTATCTCTCTAGTAGACTTTTAGAAAATACTGGAAAGCAGACCAACACATATACTTCAAATCTCAAATCTGACGGTTGATTAAAAAAACAGGAGTTTTGCAGAGAGAGAAAGAACATCTTTGTTTGTTGACAGGAATAAAATGTAACCTGTCACCAGAGTTGATATGCTGTATTAATGGCTTTTTTTGTGAAACCACAGAGCTGAATGTTATAAATATTGATGTGAGYACACTGCTTTTGGAAGTCTGTGGTGGATGAAACTTTTTAAGGTGAATACAAAATTGCTTTCAGTGTTTCTCCAACTTGAAATTCAAATATCTCCTCTTAATTGGGAGCTATTACATTCACCACTAGGAATAATTTATGCTGATATTGCTGTGGATAGAGTGGGGAAAAATATTCCTATCTATATTTGATTGTCAGAGCTGTCAACATCTGTAGGAAGCAAAACTGGGGGACAAATCTCCAAATGAACTGTAGTATTTACATATGTTGTATTGTATTTGGGCTTTTTTATTTTTTGGTATGTAAATGTCAATGCTCATGGTGACAGCTTGGTTACCGTGGTTACTTGTGAGCCTGCCTCTACACTAAGCTGAGGAGCTAGGGTCTGTTCTCTCCTCTATACAGGATGTGTCCWCATGGACATTCCCTTAAACCACTTCAGCAAAAGCCCTGGGATCAAGTGTGTCAAACTCGCATTCAATTCTTAATAGGTATTTAGCCCTGTAAACCTCAAGTGATTTTTCTCCTGCCATCAGTCCACTTCTCTCAATTCAAGCTCTGTTGTAAATTGCTGATGCAACTCCCCTAAGCAGCTGATAAATCGAGTTTGTACAAAATATTGTTGCTGAAATTAGATTTAAAGTTGGTGCAAAACATTGCTATAGCTGAGCACTTTACTCACCGTCAGTGTAAGCCACACGCAGTAGCAGAGTTTGCAAATGGGGGTGGGAATGCTATTTGACAAGTAGTTTAACTCAYTGCTTATGCAAACAGTGTCATCAAAACATGGTTAACACCCACCTTTACAAGCAGGCAAGTCTCAGCTACTTTTTCCATTCCTGCATCTCTGGTGAGTGGTCATCTGGACTTCAGCATTGGTCACATCTCAGCAGGCTACAAATCAACTGCTGGCCTCAAGTTTAAGGCAACCAGGGATTTTAACATGTGGTAGTAAAGCTATTTAAGGCGCTTTCCGAAACTTGAGAGCAGACTTAGCCTTACCACTGTATTTCAAATACAGACCCAAGCATCCTCTCCAAAGTGCAAACTTGCCTAGTACTCACATGTTTGAACAGAAGTGGCTTGGGCTGCACGTGAACATCAGCATGGGAACGGACCTGTCACATACCACCAAACCCACAGTCACCTGTAGTGCAGCAGGCTGGCCATAGCCTACTTAGCCCACCAGGCCAAYATCCCATCATCCAACGTACTGGTGATGGTGGGTAGAAAAGGTAGGAGCATAGTCTACCTGGGAAGGCCCTGACACTGCTAGGCAYGATGGGAGTCACCAGCAGATGGACCTCTAGCTGCTGTGGACAGCAAGGACACACAGCACGGAGCCAATGATGCTCTGCCTCCCAGGCTCCAGAGGACAGTTGCAAAGCTGGATCCAGGAATATATCAAACTGACCAAGCATATAACTTGCTCGTTGATTCATCCTCCTGGAGACACCACTTTCCAGCCACTTGCCTTCCAGGCTAAATTCTGTTTTTACCTTCTTAAAGGGACAATTATTCCCTTTTAGCAAACAAAGAGGGTCTGGTAGAGTCACTCAGCATCAGCAGTGACAGGCACCTTGCAACCAAAAATCATCCTTGCATCAGCTGATTTTGTCAGCTGAACAGGGAACAAGCTGTAAYGTTCCTCATATGTCCAAAGAAAAGAAAAAAATATATCACCCCATGCCCACTAGCCTATAAAAAAAGTGCTAAATTTCCTTCTACATAGCTAATGTTAAATTAATTCTTTCACAGAAGGAGAGGATAGCTAGACTCACTTTGATGTAAATATTTGGGTCTCCCTTAACAGCTCCAAGCTGATGTAGCTTCAAATTGCTGCACCCACACTCAGSGAGCTGAAATTGGTTCCATTCCAGCACGTGCTCCGGGATGCCAGGTAAATTGATCTTGCTGRAAAAATGCCTGTGCCAAAAGAAGAAAAGTCTATTTAAATCCAGGAAAGATGGAATTAATAAGGTARTGCATATCTACAAATATCACCAGTTGCTGCCCTAAAAGGGCTAAATTAAAAAAAAAATATTTTTAGATAGGATATAAAGCAATATGAGATTTTGCCATTGTGCAAAGACTGTATTAGGACAGAGTAAGATAGTCCTTGTCCTATAGTACAAATGGGCACAAATCTCTTCAAAGCCAATAGGACTATCACAAGCAAAAGAACTCAACTTCAAACACTTGCAATACTGTCAAAAAACAGGAGAGAAGAAACAATTTTATATTCATTTTGCAAATGGGAACCGAGGCACAGAGTTCATGACTGCCCTTCCCTTCTAACAATGATAAATTCTGTTCAGCACACCATTGAATATTGCACATTGACCAGCAGGGAACAGAGACATACAGCASTCCTCCAAAGAAGCTGCTAGTGCGGTGGCAGTCGCATCAAATGTTTACTCACAAAACCCCTAAATGTGATTTGCGCCACTCATGAAAATCAAAGAAAAGAAAACCAAAAAACCCCCAGGRGAATAAATGTAAGAATTAAATTTATAGGAAGTGCTACAAAACGAATGAGCAGTTTTAACCTGTATCACTATACAGTATTATGGTATTTGAAGGTCACGGACAATTTTAGAGGCTACAACTACTGTTTTTAAGAAGATAACCTGTAGCTTACAGCTACACACACTATTTTGAAATGTTACAAAGCACAGTGATAAAAAGAAATCTTCCATTTATGAAATGCAATTTCTCAGCTTAGAAATGGAGACTTTGAAAGATAAAGTGATTTAGCCAAGTTCATACAGGAATTTGTATCGGAGCTGGAGAATGAAACCACAATGTCTGATTRCTTGGTTAATACTCAACCACAAGTGCAAAAGCTTCAACTGAACTAGCTTGCAGAAGATGAGGAGTTTCAGATCTGTAGTGAAAGAAGGATGTAGGGGAAAAAAGGGGCAAAATAACTTGGAAAAAAAAGTAACTCCAGAAAAGAAGGAAAAACACTTAAAGTATTGACTGGCATTGGTTCTGGACAGGGGCAACAGAATTTCTGAGCCATCTAGATTAGAGAGTGCAGTTATCAAGATGAACAGATCATAAAGACTGGACAAGCTCAGTGTGTAAGGTGATTTAACACACAAAAAAAGGAGAAATGCAGAAAGTACTTGACAGCAACAGAAAGGGTAAAGACTGTGTAACAAAAGTTTTAGATTTTTTGCTATTAGGACAGTGCAAGTTAAATATCAGCTATTCCTTTTAATGCTTTAGCAATAGTTGCTCAAATAATTTATGTTCAGCTCTAATATTATACTATGTATTAGAGATGGAGAGTTTCATGAACAGGAAGAGACATGAACAAATAAAAACTGTTACTTATATCATAAAAGAATTTGGAATCTGTGAACAAGATTTGGGACTATGTTCTAAACTGTTAAATGTTAGCATTTATCTTAAAACTTAGCACAGATGAAAGTGAATATGAGGTGCAATTTAATTTTTTTTTTTCAAAAACAATTGTAAGGACAGAGAGACAAAGCCTGAAACTGGAGGCATCTGAGCTGGGAATACAGAATGAAGAGTCTTTCCTTGCAGACAAAACCAGCTGAGAAACACCTACCTGGCAAAGGTCTACAAGTAAACCTTTCTGCTCTATAGCACATTTCACTTCTCAAAATAAGTCATATCATTCATTGCCCTCCATATTATCCATGCAGGGAAATTGAGGCCCAGAGATATGAAGTCACTCGAAATCATCTAAYAGGCTAGTGGCAAAGAAGGACTAAAATTCAAGGCCYGCCTGGACGCAACCCTGTCTAACAYGCTCTAGGTGACCCCGCTKAGCAGGGGGGTTGGACTAGATGATCTCCAGAGGTCCCTTCCAACCTTACTGATTCTATGAAATGCCCCAGCACAGATCCTAAATCTTAAAAGTTTTAAAGGACTCAAAGATCTGCAAGTATTTAGTGGACTAAGCTGATAGGCCAAGTTCATCTGCAGYTGTCATGAAATTTTCACCACTCTTACAGTTAGAGCTTGGTCCTGGAGATAAATAATATGAAAGACTTCAGCCTATGCTAAGCCACGGGGATGTTACAGTTGAGGGCAGAACGGTCGGACAACATATCACCGGATCGATACAGAGATTGAGTAGTGCTGGTGGTGAGAGAAATAAAGGGACCAAGAGGACCCTTGGGCTCCTTTCTGTAGATGTACATTAGCCAGTTATTCCGCCATGAGGCTTTTTCTTTCCTGTAGAGCTTGCTGACAGGAAAAGCAGCAGTTCTCTTTGCTRTGAGAGATTTGAAGGAAGCCACCCAAGATAAGAGTAAGACCAGGTGAGGCACAAATTAGGAACACCCTGGTCAGCCTGTACTCAGCTCACTGCTTTGGTTTCTGTTTCTCTCTTTCAGATTAGACTGTCTASACTTTTAAAACTGACTCTGAAAACACAGAAGCAAAATTCCAAGGAAAACAACAAGAAACACTGCAACTTGGTGTCAAGAAGGCTTCGAAGAGCTGTTATCATTTCACTGAGCATATCCTTCCTTTGAGGAAAATACATTTAGRAAACTAGGGGGAAAAGTCCAACCTCCAGGAAAATCCTGTTATTTTGTCCTCTTTGTGGGTACMGCTACAACGGTGTACCTACCCAAAGGTGTCCTCTTTGTCCTGTTTGTAGATACGACAAAATTTTATGTTGGCTAGACTGGATGAATTTGTTGAAGAGTCTGTAATTACTAGTAGAGTAAGCAAGGGCTTGCTTAACTACAAGACATAAATAAAAATGCAGTATTGACAGAACAGCAGCATTAAAAAAAAAAAAGCATTCCAGGTCCAGAAGAAATATGAGTCTTCAGAAGTTGCACTTCAGGTAAACAATTTTGAAAGCCACATGAAGGACTTAATCCCCAAAGCCTATTTCACAAATGTTGGTGTAAAATATGAATAAAAGACCTCAAATTTTAATTGATGTGTACTTTAAAGAAGAGTATGTCTGCATAGATAAAGCAGATGAATACAAAGGGGAGAATGCCAGAAAACAAACTCCATTCTAAGTCAAAGATTTCCAAAGATTTAAGTTGCAGCACCTTAAAAGAGGGCTTAGATTTAGTTCAAACTGAAGAACCTAGCACACTTCACTTGACCCACTTCTAAGCCAGAGAGAACAGCCAGACTACAGTATTTCAAAAATGCAGGAATATTGCGACAAAAACTTACTTTTGCCTGTTACTATCCTCTTTCCAGCTATTCAGTTACGTGCAGTAAATCTTGACAGTGTTGTATTGTTCACTTCTACAGGACTCAGATAAAGAAATCAATAGATTTTATTCTCACAAAAGCCACACCACACACATATTGGACTCTTGTAGATTTGAGAATTGGACCCAGAGGCAAATAAATAAACATAGCCTGTGACTGTAATTGTTCAGCCTCGCTCCACAGGAAAACAGACCAATACATTTAGCCAGTGGCATTAAGGAAACTGGACAGAGATAAGCACATCTTTATTTCAAAGATTTCTTTTGCCCTGGAGTTTGAAACAGCACCCAGGAGCTTGTGTTAAATTTGGTAGGCATTCCCCATCAGCTCAGGAATTTATGACTTAGTTTACCAGACTACAGGACACAGATTTTAATCAGATTCATGATGGGAGAGGAAGAAGCTTATTGAATGGAAGAGTAAAACAGCAGCTTCCAGAGATGGAACCACTAACTTAGCTGTGCCAAATTATTTAAAACCTAAATGTTTGCTTCCCATAGATTTAACGCTTTGGTGGATAGGCAAATCACACTTAAGTGTGATATTCTTCCCAGTAAATCTTCGTTATGAGACAGCAGGCACAGACCAGTAAGGGCCGGTCTTGCAAAGAAAGGTGGGYACCCCTCAAACTTCTCCCACTCTACCATGTTTTCAAAGGAAGGACTGACCCTTATTTTTTTGAGAGAAAGGACCCATGACCTATGTATCAGGAAGCACTTTTTACCCGTGTGTACTCCAGCCACAGTATGGGTGTGGGAGACTTCTGGACTAGTGGTACTTCAAACACCCCTTCCTGGTCCACATGCTCCCTGCTACCTAGCACTAGCAGGCTAAATGCACCAGGAGAGCTGTTTCCGTTCCCATATTTCTATTTCTGTTCCTCTCTGGGACACCTAGTTCTCTTTGGGCACTTTGCAGGGGCGGTAGGTACCCAATGCAGGGCATGAGCCTGGAGTCCTGGAGCAGGTAATACTGTCCTGTTTAGGTTTGCCCCTTTGCCTCTAGAGCTCTCCACTACGAGAAAAAACACTCTAGGTTGCTGCAGCGTTTGCAGGACTGGGCCTAACCTAAGCTACAAATYTGTAGCCTAAGCTACAAAGAAAATATTATACAGGTTTTTTTAAAAAAAGAAAGAAATAGCAGAAATCCTTTCTTGTAATGCTGAGGAAACTGGCAGAATTGAGCAAGTGAGCATGTGAACGGTGCAGAAAAAGAGAGCTCAGATAGTTACTGGCCTCAGCCTCTTCAACTCTGAAATTTATGACTATAGACCTCATAAAGATCCTTGTGGCCATCATTCTCCAAACTTCTTGTTCAGCTCTGATTTATAGACTGAGTAAATCCAAGCAAAACAGAGGAGTAAACGGAATTTGTGGGATAATTTATAGCTTCAGTTTAGGTTAGAGTTTTTACTAGTTATTTACCTTTATACTTTAGATAAAGATTTGTGAGTAGCCAATTACCCAAGGCAGCAGGAGTAGCTTTGACAGCTATGTTCAATGCATTAGCTACCCTTAGAAAGTACTGGCTTATTTTCTGATAAAATTGCTATACTTAAATACAGAGATCAGTGTCTACACCTTATATGTTAAAAAGGAAAAAAAAATCAAGATAATCCATATGGAACACAGCTTTTGAGAATAAAAGCCCCCCAACAGTAGATTGAGAGATCATTACTGTATTTTTATATAAAGACAGGACTAGATTTTTTGCTGACTCCATTGAAGCTGTGTCAATTTACATCAGCTGAGAAACCACCCCTAAAGCTTTCATTAAACCTATGTCTCAGCAGTGTGTTGCCACAGACCTGAACATTTGTTCATTTGAAAGATTCATTATTCTCTTAAAGCAAAATTAATGGTATTTAAGGAATTCAAGACTGGGTGGGAAATGTCGACATTATCTGCACTAGTTCTTTTCCTCACATTTGAATGCACTGTCACGTTTACTGCAGAGCCTGCAAAATTTAAAACACCAGTCAGAGAAAGAAGGCAGGACATGGGAAGGGGAAGCGTGTACAGAGAAGGGAGCTGCCCCATCAGCCTGGCAAGACGTGATGGGAATAGCTCTGCCAAGTGCCTGAGGTGTCCAGAAGGACAACAACAAATTGACTTTTCCCTCCAGTTTTGCTTTCTAGATAAGATTGTGAAGAAATGATCCTACGCTATTTTGTGCGGCCTAGGAGACTGAATCTCTGTGTCCTCTCGGGGACCTCCATGGATCCCTTGGATGATCTCTCCCATAGCGGAGGGAAGGGCGGATGGCAGCCATCCCACGCCACTGCTCGCTGCCCTCAGCCGSGAGGGAAAGGGGGCAGAAGCAGCGCCTTCGCAAGCACAGCATGGACGCGCTCGCCTGAGCACAGAGCGATGGACCTTCCTTGCACTGCTATGCCACCCTGGTGCCTCCAGGCCCTGTGACGGGCAGTGGCAAGTACTTTGCTCCTGTTTTTGTGRCATGATCCCCTCACCTCGTCTAGCTACTCTCATTCCACAATAAAACATGAGAAAATACAGAGCCGCTGTTTTTTACCTTCCCCGTGGAAACAGTGTCTCTCTCACAGATTCACAGAMCGGTTCAGGTTGGAAGGGACCTCTGGAGATCATCTAGTCCAACCCCCATGTCAGACTACCCTGACATAAGCAAAGGGGTTGGTGGGTTCAAATCCATAGAGCTACTTCAGCAGCAGCAATTTATAACCACACCAGCAATAAGCAGGAAAGAGGTGAGAGCGAAGGACCCCAAGACATAAACTGGAGGAGAACTGAACGTGCTCTCTGAAGTTACATTCGCTCTTCAGGCTCTCTGAGCTGTGCCTGGTTTCCCCTCAGAACGAAGGGGCTTTTATTGTCACCAGTTTGTTTGTTTGTTTTTGTTAAATTCATAGTAAAGTCAGATGAATAATTTACAATGAGTTTTGATTGATTTTTGTGTCCTTTTCAGTTTGCAAGACAGCGAGGAACCAATTGCTGTTCCTCATTAGAAGTCACTTCTGCCCAATTCCTGTAACTACTTCGAAATTCTAAGATGCTAAATCTTAAACGTAAGCCATGTTGATCAGACACTTCAGTCACAAGACATATACCCTATCCAGCTGGGTGAATGCAACTTAAAATTTTTTTTGGCAGCTGATGCCTGAGCAGTCATGAACTAGAAAGCCACTGTCTATAAATAGTCTGCAATACTCAAATAGTTGCTGCTCTAAGGCCACTGATGACAAGAGGTTTGGCATTACAACTTAATAGCTCTAAAAAAGCAACAAGAAAGAGATGAATTCCTCAGAATGGAAGTAGCTGTCATAGGATATGCTACGCAGCAATTGCTCAGAGACCATTTCTGAAGTTTCTTGTTTTCGCCTTCCTCCAACTCCCTCTTCCTTTCTTTAAACCAGCAGCCTAGCACTTCCATCACTACTGCAGTGTGTCCTGTCAGCCTGCAGTGGGTACAGAAAATCAAATCCTGTGAGYTGGGATCAAGCACACGTGGCTGAAGACATAGAAACTCCCCAAAGTTACACTGCAATTAGCTTTAATTATTTTGCAGATGATTGCCATGACCATATATGCTTGCTGAGCAGAGAGTCAGTTTGTCAGGAATAGTGCAATCTAGCAATTGTACATTTGCACATCTCATTGCTCAAAGATCCATAGCATCACAAATGCATTGTTAATGGATATTTAATGTCATAGTCATAGCTAAGGATATTACACTTCCACATCTGAGGTCTTAGTTTTCATCTATGCACTCAAGGAATTTTTCTACTTCAGATTGCACATACGGGCCAAATCCAGAAAAAGAAATATTATGATAAGAGTCAGGGAGCTTTTGGAGATGTGGGAGATGTTAAGATGTCACACGTATATTAAGTTTACATTTTTAAAAAATGCTTTCTTATGTTTCAAAAGCAGGTCAATATTGAGACTGCAGAGTAGGTTTCTTCACRGAAGAGATTATATGCCTTGTCATTTTTTCATGTGCAAGCACATAAGAACAACTTTTCTCATGAGTGGCTTCAGAGGATTTTCTGCCTCTTGCCAGCTTAATAAAGCTCATGTGTGGTTCGACAAACTTACTGAGTCTGCAAACAATATGAGCGAGGGGCCACGGAGAAGTCAGGCTTTGGAATTGTTTCACAGATTCCTATCACTGCTGCATTTTTTTCAGTAGTGTTGAGACACGACCCTCTCTTTAACACAAGACACCCCTGCACTCCTGTACTGCCACTACTGAACACACAACTGCACTGTTCCTTGCCACTCATGCTAATCCCTCCACCGAGGAATAACAACAATAAATCTCCTGCAAGAGAGACTCTCTGTTTGGCAAGCTAGAAGAGCCTGCTGTGCCACCAAATTCAGTTCATGTTTTTGGCTTGAGCTAAGCGAGGAGGTATTTTTTTTTCAGTTTGGGGGTTAAACCAAAAAATAAATAAAAAAAAAAAATTAAGACTTCCACACAAACAGAGGAGTTTGTTATACTCTCGTCTATATCTTTTAAACTACTTCGGAAATGCTAACAGTCATGTTCTCTTCCACTCTGTCCCAAACAGAGAAGGAGAAAATCGGGGTAGGGTCACACTTCATAACTAACTAAAGAAATACAACTAGAAAC
Source organism: Rhea americana (assembly GCF_003343005.1). Classification (NCBI taxonomy): domain Eukaryota; kingdom Metazoa; phylum Chordata; class Aves; order Rheiformes; family Rheidae; genus Rhea; species Rhea americana. Next base: position 77,006 of record NW_028186411.1, on the reverse strand, counting down.
ACTTTAAACAAGAAAACCCAACCAGCTCCAAATCTAACTTTTAAAAAATGTTTCRCTGAACCATATGTTTTTTCTAGGCCTCTTGGATTTCCATTTCAGTGGTGTGGTGAAATAGCCATCATATGAAAAATAAYGCTGTATATGTTTCAGCTACAAATAGAACAGAAATGTCAAGTTTGTAATATTTTGCTGATAATTCAGAATCCAAAATGCTTATTAATTTTTAGCACTACATRTTTAATAAACACAATCTGGTCTTGAGATAAATGAGGTGAAAGCATTCCCAAGCAGAAAGCTTGCTTGTAAACACTGCACAGAAAGTATATTTGTACCACCCTTACTACAATGCATTTAATAATGTTTGACGAAGATTGCTCTACTTTACGCTGATTACACACTTCCTAAAACTGATATGACTAGCAGTGGAATAACTTTGACTGAGATGCCTACTTATTTTGATTTCTGAAAGTCTAATGCTTTCCACCTCCACCTCCTTCTCTGCTATTTCTTTGAGMTCGTTTCAGAGAAACACTATGATTAAACTTATCGAAGAGTATACCCCTTTAAATGACCTAACGCATTAGTGGTACCACCTATTAGCATTGTACATTTTGGACAACATTTTCTCTTGAAGACAAAGGTTCTCWCTACGGATAACCAGAAAATCCAAAAAATGAGTTTTCGAAGAGACTATGCRCCCCACAGTCCTCTCAGCAGGCCTTGTCTCAGAGCGTGCAACTTTCAGCAAAATGACAGAGCCTCTTTCCATCTTCTCCAGCTGTTTCAAAAGCAGACAGGATATATCCACCTTGTTCGTAAGAGCGAGAGGAACTTGTATCCACAGCTCCCCCCACSGAAGCCAGTCATGTCAGACAACCAAAGTTTGCTTGTTCTTTTGCTGTTGTTGATGGTTGGTTGATTTAAATCCAAGCCCAGTCTGACATAGCAGAATGCTTCAGGATCACTAGGGATGTGGTATTTTGCRTGCAAACGTCCCAGTTCGTACATACAATCAAGGTCACTCCACGGTTTACCATTCAGCCATGTTGCACCGTTTAACCTGACCRTTTGTAATCCTGACACTGAACAATCTACTCCACAATTTAGTTTGCTTGTTACCAAATGACACCTGAGCACTGATGCAGCTGGATAGAGCTATTTAAGATTCTAAACCAGAAAAAACACTCCATTAGCTTGTGCTTCCTCTGATGGAACCAGCTTAAAGATGTACAGCACAGGAAATTGTGTCTGCCAGTGAACTGCCCTAAGAGCAACAATCTTCAAGGCTTGGTGCTTACTGAAAATCTTTTTTAATCAGCTCAAGAGAAAAGGTTTTGCACTGAAGGTTCAGGACTTATACTACTATCAGTATCATTTAGTGCAGCTGAATTCAATTTATCAACCCGCTACATGCAATATAGCCCTGTGGAAAAGTCCCCTATGGCTCATAAAACCATTCCCATCAACAGCAGCTTAGAAAACAAGTCCCAAATGCAATAATGTAAGACAAAGATGTGGATTTGTAATTAAAACCAAGCTTTTTATTGGTGCCATTTCTATAGCTTAGTATCTATACTATCTATAGGATCTACTATCTATAATAACTGCAAAGGTCTAAGATAGCCATTGCCAAAAAAGATGATACTAGCTTGCCTATGGAAAGGTGGGCTGCTGCTTAGTACTTGCTCTCAAATTTAACAGCAGCGGTTTGAGCATGCTAGGTGATTAATAGGCGAAGGTGTGGCTTAACCCTGCATCTCAGCCCTAGGCAGTGCAATAAAACATCCTTACGAGGGCAGAGTGAGGACAGTGGGAGAACCAGCGCTACCAGTTTCTGATCAGTAAAGAACCTAGACCTTTCCTTCACTTTGCCAGTGACGAGCTTTAGTGCACCCGCTCTCACACTGTTTGGAACTGGCTCTTGCCTGTCTTGTATGCAGAGTTATTATCATCTTTTTTTATTTTACCAGCTGGTTAAGAAGAGAGAGCTGATCATGATGCCTAATAGTGCTGAAATATGTAAGGAAATTATTTCTTTTCCTCCACAACACCACAACACCTCCTTGCAAGGCAGCTCTGGGAAGTTCTTTATTTTCGACAGCCGTTGCCTTGTAGGAGTTTCTTTTAAGGCAGCTGTCATTTAGAGGAGACGGCGTGGACATTTGGCACTTTGTGAGATGTTTGGGAGATAATAATAGAAGAGGATAGATGAGTAAGACAAGAAACTGCTGAAGGAAGAAATAAGTTTTATACGGCACTGCATTTATCAGGTTTTCTTAAAATTTGTTTACCAGCACTGCCTTCTGAAAGGTCTCCAGCATTTCTTTTGAGTTACATAGACACTGCAGTTATTACAAGTTTCAGAAAACTTCACAGAGCACTAAAATATCAGATATAAGAGACAACTGGCACCAAGTGAAATTCATATCATTGTTTTTTTCTAAACTTATTTTCTGTGTTGTCATTATTAAATGTGACAGCCACATCATGGTGGGCAAATTCAGGGAAGTCCATAAACCAAGGAGGATCTACTTTTAGCCAGCTTATTTAAATAGCAGTATTTTTCATATGTAAAAATGAGTATTGGCTTATTTCAAATCCACTCAGCAACTATAAGGATTAAAGGAGTCCATAAATTCTGAATACCAACACAATACGTGGGACATAACAACAAACAAATTCAAATAGGAAGTAAGGTAAAAATTTCAGCCAAGTATATTAATAACTGGAGCAATAGGTGGATATTTCATCACTTGCAGTCCTTAACTCAAAACGGAAGAATGTGTTCATACACCCCTTTTTGCCTACCTTTGTTCACTCAAGAGGTGGTCACACCAAACAGATGACCTAAAACAGCCTGAGCCCAGGCATCACAGAAACATATCTTCTCCCCAAGCAGATTAACTGCCAAAGATCATTTGATGTAGAAAACAGTAGTTGTGAGCCTGTGATTTGTTGAGATTTGTTTATGCAGGTAACAATAAACTATCACAGGAATTCCCTCCTGGTCTTAAACCTCCCCATTCCTTCCAAGAGTTTTTTAAATGTGTTTCAGAGCGATCAAAGGTTGAACGTTCTCTGTCACATTTTTTCTCTCCATTTTCACAAAAGGCTAAATGGCAACCGAGCTGGAAGAGATTTCTTGCAGCTCATGGTGTTGGAGAGCCAGATGTAATGTGAGGCTGTAGGCACAGCYGGGGCGTTAACCAGCCCTCGTCTGTCTGCTCCATCTTCTGGACTCCAYGTGCTTCAGTACGTGTTTCCTCCTTCCAGACTGCCACAACCGGTTTTATAATTATCCGCCAAGAGAAAAACCTTCCTCGTGCACAGAGATGAAGCAAGACCCACAGCAAATTTAAGCATTGTAACAAGGGTTCTTTCTGGTCGTTGTATGTATATTCTGTTTTAAAGGAAATTTTTCCCCAAATGCTCACCGTTGAAACTCAGGCTGGTATGACAAATTTCTGTGTCCATCAGTTGGCTGTGGACAATATCTTCTAATTACTTTACTGTGGAGATTAATACATTAATGACACACTATATTTCTCTGCAGATGCCCAACTGACTTTCAAATACCTGTGACATATTACATGCAATATTGCCAGTTCACAGAAGTCAAGATTTTGTGCTACTGTGGCATAATAAGCAACTGGATTCCAGTGGGAAAAAGCCCTATACTGAAGCAGAGAAAGAGAGAAAAAAAATACGCTTTTCAAATAAAAGAGTTTGATAGAGATACACCAGACAGCTTTAGTCTTTCACATATGTATGATTTAGTATTTTAGTTAGCTGTGTTTATCATTATCTGCAATATTTTATTCAGACATAGGCTGTTCATTCTGGAATACTGAAATACAATTTTGGAAATGTTAGAAACATCTTCTAACTGTGCCATACCTATTAGTGTAGTATTTTGCTCTGAATACATATTATAAATAACAAATGGGTTAATACCTCTGCATTTTGGGAAAAAACAATGCACTACAAATAACAGGAGGGAAGAGAAATGCATTTCTGTAAATACATCCAACTACTACGACCTACTCAATCTATCATTTTTGTAATACACAGAGCTGAACAAATGATGGCTAGTGAATAATTTAATGAGTTGAGACAGTTTCTACTCCAACACTGACCGTGAGCAGCTTTGATTTTCTCAAGTTCATTTGTTCTATAAAATTTCTTCTCAATAATTTGTATGAATAATTATCAATCTGCAGAGCATTTGTGAGCAGTTCATCGTGTCCTTCATCAAATTTGAACCGTTTCACAGTTCAAATTGCATGCATCAATCAAATAGCATTATTTCTGTTTCTTGATACAACACTAGGACCCAGTGTCTATTTTCCTAATCTGTTGGTCAGATATTGCAGTAGTTCAAATCTCCCTTGCCCCATATTAGCTACTAATAAACAAAGAATACCTGGAATGTATAGAAGCGATAGCTGGAAAGGAAAAAGGATGTTAAGTTCTTGTTCAACTTTGAAAATCTTGTCTCTTTAATTCAGTAACTTTGCAAGTCAACATTGAACATACGAAGTTGGGAACAGAGCTAAATGGTAGCAGAAGACTGAGTTTTCTACTGTGTACGAGTTCTGCTAAGCTCAGCAATGATAAAAAGGTTTTTAGTGTTGCCTATGTGTGGTAGGCAAAGAAAAATGAGCCAACAAATAGATATCCACATCAATATTGACTTCTTTGTTGGCAGCCTCAGCAATCTGCTGGCCCTTGAGACTGAACTAAGATGGTAGAGATATATATATTTTTGCATTACTTTGCAAGTTTCTTTAAGCCAAAGCCAACCTCAATTGATGGGCCAGCACAGGTCAGCTTGCATTACCACTCCCTGAGTTTTGAGAAGGACTAACACCTCTCCACCTGAGACTCTGGCAGTTCTATTGAATATTTTGCTCATATCAAGACATTTTCATCTAAGCAGGTTTACAAATTCTTTTTTCAGTTCTAAGGAAAATGAGCAAGTCCAGTGATATTAATGATGTTACATCAGTGTAAAATAATATAAATAAAACAAAGTAAAAAAGGAATAAAGACTGTTTTGAGACTGGCTCCTCTTAAAAAATTCAATTATTTTAAATGTTATAATCTTAATAGTAATAGAAATTTAAAGATGACTATTGCCCCTTATGAACATCCGAGAAAATTACAGCCAGACATACGCACATTAATAGAATCTCATTTTTAGCTGACTTTGTACAATTGTCTCATTGCTCTTTTCAACTTACATTTTAGTGCTTTAGTATGTCAAGTGTCTCTTAGCCATTACATTTGTTATTGTTTTCAATGATGTGTGAAATTAGAGACTGAAATTTTCTTCGGTAAGTTTGCACTGTTGGAGGATCAAAATATTGACAGACTGATTTTATAATTGTAGCTCAGTCTTCTCTCATGCCTTAGGGCTGTCATTTAATTCTTACCTCAGGATTACGTTATACTATTTATGGCTTTTCCTCAGTAATGCATTGAGTATAGTTCCCTTTGGACCCTGTTCACTGAGTGAACGTTTTCAGATGTAATGTTTTTAAATTTAATGTTTTTCACTGTAAAATGCAACTGTCTCTAAATCTAACCTTTCCTTAAAATTACTTAGCTTTCAATGAATTCTTGCAGAAGACAAAACTTGTAGTGAAGTGTTTTACTTAGATCAAAAAAAAATCCTGTTTCCCTCTTATGGGAATGAAAATTAAATGGTTCAATTTCTCATTTCAAAGCCAATTTTCATCCCAAAGCTTGTAAACTATATTTCATTGGGGAGGGAGAGAGAGAGAGAGAGAGAGAGAGAGAAAAGAAATACACTACTAAGCTGAAGCAATTTAAAGAAATTAGTATAACGGGGAGGGGTTTTGTTTGTTTGTTTTATGCCCATTTCAGAGCAGAAACAATTTTTCAAAAAGCTTTGCTGTTCACATGCCAGATGGCTTTATTTTCCTCACACACATTTTCACTGAAGTACCTTCACATGGCAGCAGGATGCGTATGATTTTTATTAATCCGCAAGATATTCAACTATACACTAACCCTTCCTGGTGTCTAATCAAAATTTGGTCAAGCAGATGATTCAATGTATATTTCAAGTAGAGAATACAGCAGGAAAAGTGAGATTATCCTTATTCAGTAATTATCATATTTAGAAAAAAAAGATCTGTGTTTGCCAATTAAGTAGTTTTAAAAGAATTAAGTTAATAAATTAAAAATGGATATCAGCATCATGTTGAATTCATGGAGCATTTCCAAAGCAATGAAGTGGTCACTTCATTTTTGTACTTCTAAGGATATAGTAGGATTGCAGGCTGCCGTTGACTGCTTGACTGTTCTCCCTGTGTACCCAGGTCCCTAAAGGCCAGGTCTTTCCTAGCACTAGGCTAATCAGTACATGTAGGTAAGTGTTTGAGTTTCCAGAGTACCATTTGGAAATAAGCACTTGCAAACAGTGTGGGACGATTCCAGCAGCGCAATTACGCTCCCCAAGAGCCATCAATTAGAAGTCATGTGCAGCTTGGTTTTGCTTTCTCTTGATTCTGATAAGAATTTWAAAAAAATCCAGGCCTCATTTTACTTCACCATGACTATGCAAACGCTCTTTTATGCTGCTATGTTGGCTACTCTGTCAGGGGAAAGGCTGAAACATTCAGAAACATTTTTAGCAGTTGTGTGATCTTCTGTGACTGTATATTGAAAAATTCATCCCAAAGAAAGAAGGCAGCAGTGGACATAATGGCATGTAGACACGTGCTATGTCATCACTCCTTAAACCTTTTGTCACTGCTCTCACCAGACTCCTGTAAGGGACACAAACCTCCTGCAAAGCAGTCCAAGGGGAGAGTAAAACAAGATGCTGTTCATACACGCTAAAAAGCTTTACCTCCTTGTTGTCATACTGCAAGTAGGCAGATGACACAATACAAGTACTTGCTAGTATATCACTGATAAATTAGATTTCATTTGTAGGCTTTGTTTCTGCTTTTCTCTGCCTCTTAATGAAGATGATGTATCTTTTGAGAATGTCAAACGATGGTTCCTAAATAGAGTAAATTCTTAATCATGTAATCAGATGATTAAATATTAGCACTTGTGACAATTTGGCATTAAGTCTTCTCATTAAAGTCAGTTTCTCCTTTGTTTATGGCAAATAGGGATAAAAATGGTGAGGCAAGAATGTCTGTCTTAATCCAATTCTTGAAAAATACCCTATTCTCAAAGGTAGATCTGTGTTTTAATGATGTTTCAATATTGTAAATACTTGAGGAAGCCAAAACTCTCATCCAGTATTGGGAAGGGAGATGCCACTTTTTGTCTACATTGCATTTGAAATGAAGTAGTACTTTAAAGGCTCTACTGAAGAACAGGCTACTTTGTACCAGGAACTCTAAACAGCCTTAAAAAAGAGGTGCCTGTGTCTAGAGGAACCTGCATCACAAGTGGCTCAGACAGTGCTGGTAGAGGAAAGACAGAYGAGAAAACAGTATTATGCCACCTTTTTAGGCATGGAAAACTGAGGTACAGCTAATTTTGCCTACGCTACGGCGATCTCTAGAAATGTAGTCTTAATTTCTGCAGCTGAAGAATTTATCCACAAGAGCACCCTGATAACCCTAACACTTTTCTATGAAAAACAATTATCAGTAGGCTACTCTAAATGTTCTCCTCTATGTGAGATTCTGTTTACAAGAAGCTTGATAATTTGTATTTTTATATTAAAACTGTATGTATCAAGTGAAAAAGCAAGGAGAGTGGTCTTTTGCCATAGCCTGTTGAGGAAGATGCTATAGAAGAACAATATGATATGTGATGTTTCTGAAAAGCCAGGGCCAAATTCTGTGATGTGGATTTTGGAGTTAGATGATTGATTCTGGAGTTAGATGATTGATTATAATATTTCCTTCCGCTGAAGAATCTTTAGGCAGTGACCATCCTACTTCTCTATGTGAAATATGGTGGGCCTTCAGTCCATAACTTGGGCTCAGACAATCGTTAATGCAAAGATAATAGATATCTAGGAAGAACACTAGCTCAATCAATTTAAAGGCTATACTTTGATTACTAAAGAACTAGAAGTTATTTATTTTTCATGTAACAAGCAAAGAGAAAGAAATAGAAAACAGCAGAGTGTGTCTGAAAGTTTAAGTCTTGTGGGACAAAGAGAGTCATATGAGCTTCTGATATTTCYACCCTGGAGCTAGAAAGTTGTCCAAAATACTGTTTAAAATCTAACTAGTCAAAGTAGATTTCACAACTAACGTGTACAGAAACCAGAATATCTAAGTGGAACTAGAACTTCGCAGGAAAATGTAGCTAGTATTTCTATGTTTGCTGGTATCAGAAGCCCAGTCTCTCTGCTTTGGAATCTGTCTATTCTAAAATATGGATGAGGGTGTGCGATGTTGCACACCTTCAGCCACCCCATCTCATCTCTATTTCTTGTCTGAGTTTGAGATAAATGTTACCAACCTCTGAACTCAGGAGAACTAGATGCCGCTGTTTCCGAGGTTGCGCTGAGCTGCCCTCTGAGCTCTGATGACATCAATCTCAAGTCATGTGCAACTTGGTTTTGCTTCTCTTTGATTCTTCTCCCACTGCTTACAGTCACATTGATCTTTGTTGCTAGATCTACTTCTTCAGTCCATTTCTTCTTGTTGACTTTTTGGGGAATAATGTTCTTCACATCCACAGTATCAGTTTTAATCTAACAGACTGACAGTTTCTGTGGCTGATGATCACAGCTTCCCTGTCAGAACTACAGAGTTAATGTCAGAACACTATATGAAGCTTATGAAACACTTGCTTTGGGTGTAAAACAAACTGGCAGTGTCAGCCTGTTGTTAGTGTCAAGGCTGATCTACCATACTGGACTCCAACTTGAGGATGATACCTTGACAGGTATGGAAATGGACTTGCATCAATGCCTATCAATATTGACAGATATCAATATCTATTGGTATCGATGCCTACYGATACGAAAATTGTTTTTGAGACTGATGGCTATAGTTGCCTGTTGAGATCAAAAGGCTATATTATTGATAGGTGTTGATATCATCACCTATCCATATATATGGAAATCAATAAGCATTCATGTCTCTTGATATTGATATTGAAATCAGTCTTGAGACTAGTAAGTGTAGTTGCCTGTCAAGACCAAAGGGTAGTAATGCTATCAACAGGGATTAATACTTATTGATACACATTTTTCAGTGCTGAGGCCAACTTTGATAACAGTAGGCACTGATTCTCGACATTAGTACCATCAATTTCCATACTTAGCAGCAGGTATGTCTATAGTATACCCAGGTATGTAAATCCAGTTATCTCTTCAGAGGAGCACAACTAACAGAGGCAACAGGTTGTGCAGCAGTTCTGGACTCTCTTAGAGATCTTCTAGGAACTTGAGATTTCTGTGGTTTTGCTGTGAACCCACTGAGGAATTTGAGGGTGCCTGTTGCTGCCAAGGAAGGAGAGCTGGGGAAGGACTGCCACAGGAGCCACAACCTTGCCTTCTGAGAAAGCTCAGGCAGTTGCTCGTGAGCTTTGTTAGTTGCCCCTTATCAAAGGGCCTGTGTTGTAGCTGATCGTTGTTAGGGAGGATCAATCACCCTTTTAGCCAGTGCTAAGAAGAAGCGTATATAAGAGCCTCGCCTAGAGCATAGCTCCTAGAGATGGCTGAGAGCCATAGCAGCTTGTGCAGAAGGGCACAAACATGGGCCAGGTAACATTCTTCAGACCATCACACGTCTTCAGCTATAGCGGGGACATGACACAGGGCACAGTCCTTGACAGCTATGGCAACGCTTGTCCAAGCAACATCAGAGGCTTTGACTCAGATGGAGCTTCCAAAGGAGGATTCAACCCTGCAAGTCTCAGGCTGCAAGGAGTGCCTGGGACTTCTTGCTGAGGCTGATGGTTTTTCCGCCCATAGGAAGCGTGCTGTTAAGTCAAGGAGCTGTGAGAGGTCATCGGACATAGCAGCATCAGGAAGGATGAGGAGGGTATCGACTGGATCTTCTCTGAGATTCTGCGCCTTTAGGAGCACGAACCTCCAAGTATAGTTGAAGGGCAGGCAGAGTCAGTGCCTATGGAGTTAGGAAGTGGAAAGTCCCACAATGACGAAGACTAGAAGCTGGTGCTTTCTGGYACCATGAGAAGGACTCCTGACCCACGACAAGACTAGCAACTTTGAAAGAGCAGGGAACATATTCAAATGAAGCATCTGGACCAGCACAGCCTCCTTCACAGAGGAGCTACAGGAGAAAAAAGTGTGATAGCAGTAGGAAACTCTTGACAGCAGGGACAGGGCCCCTACTGACCATCTTACTTATCATCTAGAGAAGTTTGCTGCCTCTGAGGGGCTCACATTCACAGTGCAGTGGAGAGGCAGCCCAGCCTGCTCAGGCCCTCTGACTGCAACCCACTGCTGWTCTTGATACGGGCAGTAGGGGGAGATGACCAGGGGAGACCCAGAAATGAGCAAATGTGGGGGACCTCTCCTGTTGATGTTGGTCTGCAACAGCAGGCTGAGATCATCAGGTAGGGCCAGGGTGAGGAATGCTGCATGTTGTTCAAGGAGCATTTTCTTAATGCTCAAGAATGGTCCATCCTAACGGACCCCTCTCAATCATTCCTGAAAGGTCACAGCAATCAGAAGAGGCACCTGCAGACTGGAAGAAAGCAAATGCCGTGCCATTCTTCAAAAGGGCAAGAAGGAAGACTCAGGAAGCTACAGGCCAAACAGTCTCCCTTCGCTTCCTTGAAAGCTGATGGAGCAGCTAATCCTAGATACCATTTCCAAGCCTGTGAAGGACAACAAGGTGATCGGTAGTAGTCAGCATGAATTTACAAAAACAGAAAATCATGCTTAACCAATCTGGTAGCCTTGAAGGATGAGAGATGGCTGGGTAGATGAGGGGAGCGCAGTACAGCAGTCTTATCTTGACTTTAGTAAGGCTTTTGGCACCATCCTCCATAACATCCTCATAGGAAATCTGAAGAWGTATGGGCTAGGTGAGTAGACAGTGATATAGATTGAAACTTTGCTGAACAGCAGAGCTCAGAGAGTTGTGATCCATAAAAGGCTAGTCGGAGGCCAGTGACTAGCAGTATACCCCAAGGTTGAACACTGGGTCAAATCCTATTCAACTTATTCCTCAGTGCCCTGAATGAAAGTGCGTGCTCAGCAAGCTTGCTGGTGATACAACTTTTAGATTAAAGGAGAAGGGAATGTAGTATATGAAACAAAACTTATGTATGTCACTTAAATAAAATAGACTCTAAGAGACTAATAGACTGGAGCCTGCCAGTTTAAAGAGAAAACATGTTGCAGCCTTCATTTTGGTTATCACAGCAAGTTAAACGCTTAATTGCTACCTGGAATACTTCTATCTCCAGATACAAAATGAACTGAGATCCAGAAGATTACTGAAGATAATCTGAAGCTAGGATGCTAAAGGACCCAAGCCATTCTTGGCACAGCCCTTATTTCTATACKCTGTTGAAGTAATCCTTAAGAGGCTAAAATAGGTCTCAATTCCCAAAATAGACTGCTATTCACCAGAACATTTACAAGTACATATTACTGTGTAGTCTGATTCTAAGAAGAACTAAGCTTCTTTCAGTTTGTTGCTACATTACTGGAGATATTTATACACTGAGTGTAAGAAATACTACAGTGAACCAAATACATCTCTGTGTCCTGAATGACAAGTAAAAAGGTACCAAGTCAGCTCTCATTTTTAAGATTTCTGGATTCTAGGCACGTTGTTTTGAACCAAGAGTGCACAAGATTACATCACAGGACAGAAATGTGCCTCAAATCTCATTCTAATTTTGTGGTCACTCTCTTTTCCTTTTTTTTAATGTGTTCTCCATCTCACTGAACTCATTTCCCCTGCCTACTGCTGGAGATTGCCTGTCTATAATGAGGCTCAGCCTTCAAAATGTCAAACATAATGAAAAAGAAAAAAGCCATAATGAAATCAGCCGTAGGGACTTGTGATGGCCTGATGGTTAAACTTTAGCGAGTCTGCGGTTCTCCAGCTACAAAGACAAATAGGATCTCTGCCTACATCAGAACGGCAATTTGACACTACCACAGGATCTCAATAACCCAAGATGACAGCACATCTACAGCACAGAAGACCCATTCTTCAGTTACCTGTCAGTCAAGCAAAATGAGCAATGCCAGCCTGTCAGTCTTGGGCACCAAAAAATAACAATCCAAAGTGAGAAAATCATGCTGCACAAGGGTATACACTCCTGATTTGGACATTACATGCTATTTCCATAAAGAAACCCTAAAACCAGAGTTCTTCTCACCAATAATTTCAGGAACTCCTGTACTTCTGCTTTCTCTTCCTAACTCTTTCTCTCTCCACAGGCAAACACCAAAGTGACAGTTCAAAAGAAACRAAATGCTTCAGGCACCTTGCTGGTTTTATGCCTGACCCTCTTGGGCCTCAGAGGCTGAAGTGGAGGATGGGAAGCTGGGACAAGTCAAATATCTCATGCGCTCACTGCTTCAGCTTCAGGAACGGCAGCCTCCAGACTGACTGTGAAGGACTTTGCTGCTTTCCAGAAGAAAGGAAGATAGGCTATATATAGCCTAATTTACAAGTTCATAAGAATATTTAGGATACACAGAATGAGTGGATAACAATAGCTTGTGAGAGGTACTAAGAACCTGACATTTAATGCTGGCACTATGCAAGCTGACTACATAACCTCCCACTTTCTCCACTCTCAGTAATAAAAGATAAGTAGCCCAATAAAAAAAAATCAAAGTGAAGCAAAAAGATTAAAATATTTTAAGTGATTTCTAAAAATAGACATTCTATACCACAAACCGACAAACTAAAGCACCAATAATACTAGACATAGCATTAAGCACTGTCCAAGTRTAGATCACAGAGTTCTGCCCATGTTTGCTCTCATTCTAGTGTTCAGCAGGGCAGGCAGGCAGTGAATTAGCGCAGTAAAAAACAAAAAGAAGAATATTGCTGATGAGTTGAGTAGAACYTATCCCCGGTAGTCACTGCTAACCAATGCAGGTATTGCTGTCAGCACAGCTACAGCAGCCATAAGACTGTACAGGTCCTAAACCTTCCTGGCACGATGAAAAAATCAAGCAATTCCYCTACGAGCTCCCTTTTGCTTCTGCTGTTCTGCTAGCAGTCAGCAAGCCAGGTAGGATGCAGATGAAACACTGACAAAGCATAGCACAAATGAAAGCAAATAGGGCTCCACAGACTTGAATCAGAAAGACTATGAGTTGAACAAGGAGCTACCAGAGCCAGTGAYGAACATGCATCTCCAGATACTTTCCTACAGTAAAGCTGCCCTGCATTCTTTATTATTACAGCCCCTGGGTAGTCAGTTCAAACTATGTGGTTCTCCTAAGTCTCCAAGACAGCTTCCAGGAATCCCTCCCCAGAGCCAGYAGTTCTCACTCCTGAACATACAGTTCTCCAGCACTGTCACCTCCCATGGACACTTACCAGGAGGGATCTGCAGTATTTGTTGTGAAAAAAATCTCACATGCAGAACCTTTTTTGAATGTTTTAGTGCTTCTTGCTTTGTTTTCCATCTTGTGCTTTCCAGTATATGCACAGACAGGCGCAAATGAGTTTTTAGAAGCAGCTTTACATTTCCTACTCTTAGCAGGCAGTTTTGAAGAACAAGATCGAAACAAACAGTCTRGTACAATTACTTTTCTTTTCATCATTTCCATAATACTTGTGTGACCTGAAAACAAATGAAAGCGGMAGGTAAACAGTTCATTAATGAATTTGCTCGTGTTTGGAGGAGGAGCACCAAAGATTAGCCAGAAATACTTATCAGCTCTAAATAACCACGAATACCTTGCCACATCCAGTACAGAATGTCCTTGTTTGTGTGCATTGTATTTAGTTCATAATGATTAATTTGGTAAGACATAAATGGGTATTGAGTAGAACAAAAAGCCTTTGAGACAGGATGAGACACTGAGGAATTGCACTATCACAAGACACTTCAGGTGTCAACATGGAAGAGGCTCTGGCTGGTGATTGTGACCAGAATGATAAAAATTCAGTGAACACAGTAAGCAGAGTCTGACAGAAGAAAAGCCCATTGATTAATGAGATGTGATGTGAACTTGATTGATTTTAGTGCATATTTAGTGTAGTTTTCACAAACRATTTATCTTAATTTTGTATGAATTATCAATGCATTCAGCTTCACTAGAGAAATATTATTGGTATTACTCATCCTGAAGGAGGAATTTTTTCCATAGGAAAGCTAATTTTATATATAATCCATCACTTAGACTTAGTTCAGTTTCTCAGTCCTTTGCAAATGTGATAGTAGTAAACTAATGAAAGCCTCCTTTTATATTCCTTAGCATCAACTATAAAATGAACACCACCACCAATTCGCTAATTCTTTTACGGCTACCTAGCTTTCACCCATCTCTTATTGAAACTTACTGTGTGCTTACTCATTGACAAATGAAAACAATGTGTTGAACTGAGTTTCAAGAACTGTGGGCAGACTTTACTGAAAAACATTTTAACTGGGAGCCGAGAAAAGAATTCATCGATATGGTAACKCCCTTAAAAGCCGATTTCTCCTAGCACCATCTGGATGAAGAAGACTTAAAGAGTTCTCAGCAGAAATGTACCCATAAAATGCCTCCATTTTACTCTGGATGTCCCTGGTCACTGTGCTCGGTTAATGACCTGGACTAACAAACAACTGCAAGAAGCTGGACTGTGCAAACATTCACTTCTCTCTAATGCAAAGAAGTGGAACCAACAGGAGACACCGGTAGGAGTCATGCAGCAAGCGCTAAAACAACTCCAGGGAAAAGGAAGGTGATCTTGATCTTAATGTTCATTTAAACCACGAAAATAATTATTTAGATCATGAATAATTACAGCAGTGTTTTGAAGTTACTAGAATGATTTACTTTTTTTTTAAAAAAGGAAAGAAAATGAATCCTAAAATCATAGAAAAAGGAGCRAAACCTGAACATGTCAATTACGTTGATGTTAAAATGATCCTATATGTGGAGTTGATACGTGGAGTTAAATCACAGCCGACAGCACACTTAGTCTAAATAAAAATTGAATAGATGCTTGGGGAAGAGAGAAGATGATTATTTTTAGCCACTGTGTTCTTTTATAGCCTCACTGTAACATTCACATATTGGAGTTTCTGATAGACGAAGACTGTACAATACAGCAGTTGTGGCAACGTCTCCACATCACAACGAAACGCGTGTTCCCCTTGGACGGAGCTGCAGCAAACACGACACGGTCAAGGCACTGACAAGGGCTTGTGCCTGCCCGGTCCTCTCCCCCGCCGCGAGCAGCAGCGCGAAGCACTGCAGGGCGGCCAGCACGGGGTGGCAGGGGGGAAATGGGAAAGGTGTGTAGGGACTAGCACACACTGGTAGTGTATCAGGGCAGTGCAAAACACCCGTTGCTAATGAACTCTTCAATTTAAATAGAAGGAAAAAGTCTATTGGCTGTAAGGGGGAACACTCACTTCTGGATTTACTAGGGCCAAGATTTCACTGCATTTCTATTTAATAGCACATACCGGTACCATGATCTTTTTTTTTAGGCCATGCTGAACTGCTCAACAGCTGCTCAGACTTCAATATTCCTCAACCAATATAGAGTAACCCAATATAGAGTAAGCAGGGGAAAAACATGCCAGAGTTTTAGTAAGAACCCGAGGTTCAGCAGTTACAGCACATGCTCGATTTGAAGAGAACAGCCCTTTCCAAGCCTAGCACTCAGAAGCCACATTTTCAACAACTTGTCTCTGAAAGGTTCAGTTTCCCTGAATCAAACCGTTCACCCATCTAAGCAGCTCCGGTTGCATTACAGCCTGCGTTACAGAAGTGCGCTGTACCGCTGACGTAATCTGCTTCTCCGGCGGCCACTGCGATATCATCTTCTGGGAGTCCTCTGCAGAAAACATCCTTCTGCTGGCTCAGCAAGGCCAACCCTTGCTACATTCAGATTTGTCCTTAAAGCCCGCGCAGGTATGACACTTATAAGGATTGCAGACCACGTGGCGCTGTTAGCTGATAGACCTTCCCTGGCAACAACCAGCTAAGGTCAGAAGCTGCCCCCATGCAAATGGGTATATTTCTTAAAACAAACTAATGAAAAAAAAAGCTACAAAAAATAGCAAACTTTATATGCTTAGGACCGTGTTATGAAAACTGTATTTGTTCACTCTTGAACAAGGAGGATGATGCTGACTACATCATCGAGGAACACGGCTACCCATGTTCACCACCTGCACATCAGTTTGTGCAGGAGTAGTCATGGTTACAAGCTAAACACGAGTATTGCTACATTTTGGAGGCTGTGGGCCATAACCGAGATGCTCAGGGCTCTATCATTTTCTGAGTACTCTGATTTTTTTTAAACACTGTTTCTAGATCTGCTTGCTCCTCATCTCCCTCCGCTTTATGGACACTCA
The DNA here is from genome assembly GCF_003343005.1 of Rhea americana. NCBI lineage: Eukaryota > Metazoa > Chordata > Aves > Rheiformes > Rheidae > Rhea > Rhea americana. The sequence continues at coordinate 60,524 of NW_028186411.1, read as the reverse complement.
AACCTTATTTTAAAATAACATGCCCCTGGGACATTTACCATGTTTACATTTTAAAAAGATAACAGCTATCTCTTCAGAACATTTGCCGCTTTTTCTTCAATGCAGTCTTGCACGAATGAAATGCTGATGAGCTGATCTGAGTGCGGCTTTACCTGAACTAGGTTCAGTCCAGGCCAACTGTCAGACGCGACCCACTCGCGCAAAGCTGTTCTGAACGAGCGAGACTTTGGACCGCGCGTGCCAGGAGACGACGAGCCATCCCGCGGCTCTGCACCTCCGCTCCCGCAGCCAGGTGGAGGCCCGATTTCACCAGCCTCGCCAAAGGAACCTCAGTTTTACATGAGAGATCAAGCCTCCTGCCCAGTCTGCATCTGGAAAAAACACGCCATTTTGAGCTAGTCAAAATTTGTTTTTGCCAGAACCATTTTTCTCACTGCATATGATGAAAAATTCATCTGTTTAATGGCTTTAGTTTCATTTAGCAGCTTTAGAACCACTTTTATGAAAGAAATAGTACAATTTTCATCCCTAGATGTTAATATTTACAAGCAAACATTTGTTACTCAGGAATAAAAAATCTTCTTTTTTTAAAAATGCAGGAAAACAGTGTTTTGCAAACTTTCCTGTTTGGAAACAGGTATTCCCATATGTGAAAAAGGCAAATGTATGCAAATTTTAAAAAGTTTCTCAGAGGAGAATCTGCAGTTTATGTTTAAAAAAAAAGGTGAAAAGATGGGAAGAGGTTTCTATTTTCAGAGGAATGCTTCATATTTTTCACTTGCATCAATCATCAGAATCACTGCATGCTAAATTGACCTTTAATTTTGGATATCACCTTCACATTTACAACTTCACTGCTGTAAGTGGAATCTCTCCTGATTCTCACTGGTTAAAGACTATCACAGCTCTTGTGGGTCATTATAATTGTGTGATTGCAGCAATTACATGAGTAACTACATTTATAGTATTATATGAAAATTTTAACTTTAAAAATTATTCCCAGCTCAGGAGTATTAAGCATACGTGACAGACAGAGTGATAGAAAAAGGAACAGAACAAAAATTGAAGTGAAAAATAGCTGAGAAGGGACTTTTCAATACTTAAGGTTTTGAAACTGATGCTATTGATTTTCTTTTTTTTAACCTCTGAGACAACCTAATAGTAGTTCATGCTCAGTAAAGACAGCCCAACAGGCTTCACTGCTCTGTTACATGCTGAAATATATTTTAAAATACTTCTCAAGACCCAAACTATTTTTTTTCATGTCATATAACAACTGTGAAGAAAGGAAATAGAAATTATTTTGTGTGTGAGTTATTGCACACGTGACACATACACCAGCATGGGCAATGGTGAAATTTCGTATCTGAGCCAACTAGCATAGATCACAGAATTCTTGTATCTACTTCAACTACTTATGGTTAAATTGGTTAATATGGTTAAAGCCCCTCAGCTTCTAGTGACCATGCTTCCAACTCAAATGAGAGCTGTACCATCCCCATAGCAAACTCTTCCAATAACAAGCTATCTTTTCACTATAAAATGTAGTTTAGTTTCACACTGCTAATATTTTACTGAATTTAACTTCTAGCCACTGAATCAAGGTAGGCTTTTGCCTGTTAAATAAAGGAGCCTTCTAGCACCTGGTATCTTCCACCTAAAGAAGGTGCTCCCATATTCTGGTTAAGATATCTCTGAATCTACACCTTGAGAATCGACTCCGAGCTCGTTTTACTTGCTTTTTAGAGATGCATTTTCTATACCAGCATGATATATCTTGGACGAAAACCAAAACCTCTATTTTGAAAAAAGGGCTTTCTACATACCTAAGTTCTGGAAAAAGAAAACTAGGGAAAAAAAATTGCTAGTTGGATAGTTATTTATTTTCTTCCTATGAATGAATATTCATTGGTACTTACATAAGTCAAGGTCCAAAGAAACAGCAAAACATGGGAAATATCGAACTACCAAGATAAAAGAGTATCTTAGTCAAATATGTAATTGCTGATCGAGCTGCTTCGTGCAATCATAACTTGCCCATTTTATGATTACTCTTTGTTTTTTTGTTTTTTTTTTTGTTTTTTGTTTTAACCACTGGGCCTTCAATACAAAACTGGCTACGGTTTTGGCTTTCGACCCTTGCTAGAAATGTGTTGAAGAATGTAGTGGGGGTTAAAAAACCCCTCCTAGTATCAGTGTTTCTATTAAGTTTATCGTTAAAACAATTATCCCTACCCATGTAAAATAGCTCAAAGTAAGAAATGTTTGGATACTAGAATTCAATTTTCTGAACCTTATCTGAGACTTCTAAAGTTTGTATTAAAGCAGTCTGATTTTATTTATTTATTTATTTATTTATTTTTAACGAGAACTCTATACAGAGATCTACGAAATCTTGATGCGCTACTCTTGGATCCAGATTCATGGCAAACTGTGTTATTTACATATAAGGCACACATTCTTTGATGCCTTTTAATTAATGTTTTTTTGCTAAGAATTTTTTTGCAAGTTGCAAAAAAGTCACCAAAATCATAATATGATGGATATTTACCTTCTTTCGGCTGGTCATTAAAGTATGAGTAATATTTCCTCTGCATAGTATAGATATATAGCTAGATGTTTGGACAGGCCTTTTTATTCTTTTTGTCCATCTCTCTCAAGTGCTGAGGAATAAACAACTCCAAACTGTCATTTCCCATGCATTTCTATCAAGTGCTGTCTTAAGGGGATTTTTTTTTTAAACAGAGTGTAACAGGAAATGAAGTTGCAGCAGTGATAGTACATTGATAAGCTTTTCAGGGATTAAGTGAAATTTAACATGATTGCAGGGTTTGGATTTGATCTCTTTTTTTCTCATTGAGTAAAGGAAGACACAAGGAATACAGACAACAAGCTCCCTTTCCTTCAGTATTTCTCTAGAGAGAAATATTCCATACTTCCTCTGAATATCAACCATAGATTGTTATGACTCTCCTCATTTGTTGCAAGAATAATGAATAACCATAAAAATCTCAGGGTTGAGAATGCTCAGCTTGCACATTGACTTTGACTGCGCCGTCATTCAGATTCAGTTGGTCTTTCCAGTCCCAGCTTCTCGATTTCAGCATCTTCGCTTCACTTTTGGATATTCACTAGTTTCCCCTACAGCAGATTGTAATTTTTTGTCTGTACCCATAGCATATGAACAGCAACCAGAAAGATGCTGATTCTTTTCTAGAATTTTTTAAGGGATTTAATAAATCAATAAATGGTATACATTTGTGAACTGAATGATGCCCTTATTATTTGAATTGCAGCACGTACGGCCTGGTTTTATGGAAAATACACTTAGTAGTTTGTAACATAGTCTCTCGTACTGATTGCAGAGACATGTGATTCATGAATGCTGGAGGTAGCAAGTGATATTAGATTGGCCCTGCACTGAATACACAATTTTATTTTGTTTTAACAGAACTTAGGCAATGGAATATGACAGAAGCATATTTAGCAAAGTTACATGAAGAATAATTCTCTGTCAAAATTCAGCTCCTTGTATAAACATCAGTATTTTAAGCTAAACATTTGCGGTACTAATTTTATCTACTTTTGAAATAGTTCACTTCCCTGGTGCAATTTGATTAGGTCTTACATGCACCGCRAAAGCTGTGCATGACATTTTTTGAATATTTGTGTAACCTTTACCAAGAAAAGTACATCCAAGAATAGTTTCCTGTAGCTAGTCAAATACTTCATACACTGTAGGTTGACAAACTGATAAGCAAAGCTGGTAAGCATTTCTTAATGAACGGAAGCTACTCCGGTGTATTTATTTTGTTCTTTTTTATTTTTTAAACATGGGCAACTTTATGACAGCAACATAGGTATCTAGGCCCTTGCAAGAGGATTTTCAGTGCTGTATGGTATGATTTCTGTAAATTGACCAGCACAGGATATAAACATACGCCCTGGTGTTTGTTATAAGAAAAAAAAAAGGATGGATTAACTTACATGTGGCTCAGGGAGAGAATTATTAGTTGGGTAGGGAAAAAAAGAAGTTGCTCAGAAAACCTTAAGAATTTTAGATCTTTTTTTCTCCTCAACCACAGCTGCACTTATGCACCTTTAGCCCATAACCACAATAATTAATTTCCTGGTCTACTCAGCTGAACAGGAAAAGAGAGGGAAACAGTCAACATTTTCCAGGAGTTCTGCTCCTAAATCTGCATCAGTAACTGGTGGGTTTTTTTTTTTTTTTTTTTTCCTCCTCCTTCTCTCCTTGACCTGAAGCAAGCCCAGAGTAGTTGCAATCTAGGATAAAGAGTCCATCTTAATGCTTATCTCTCCTGTAAAGGCAGCACCGATGTAAGTGCTTAGGTATATTTTTGACCACTCTGTCCATGCTCTAAAAGACACAGACGGTTCCTGTGATGGCTACCCTCTCTGTAAAGAGCTCCCCAAATGCCTCCTACAGAGCCAGAACAGGTTTGTCTTTCTTACAAGCTCAGAAGAATATAGATGCACTAAAATACATTCAAGAAATTAATATTTTATTTCTCGGAACCATATAGCTCCCAGGATGCTGAGAAAAGTGGCTGATGCTGTAGAAAAGCTATTCTCTATTATCTTTGAAAGACTTAAGACTGGGGGAGGTCTCCAAGAGCTGGAGAAAGGCAGATGTTGCATCATCTTCAAAAGCCACCAAAAGAATGTGGAATCACTAAGATGAGGATTGACAAGTTCTGTATCAATCCTTGGCTCTCCACAAACATCTTTCTCGGTCCTCAGGAAATCATTTGCATCTGTGTGGCAACTAAATGATTTTCAAACTACTTCTAGCCATCTGCCTTTCAAGAAAATTTTACAGTGGTCAAGGAGAAGACTCTCTTACCATCTCTGTGCTATTCTTGATACTAGTTCTAAGCTCTGGTTAGATACTATAGCAATGATATAAACAATAAAAAAAAGCCATTATAACCACTATGCTAATACTTATATAGTTTTTTCACTCCAAAATATTTCACAGTGCTTTATAAAATTCCTAACCTGTAAAATAATATCTCTGTATCTGTATCAGTCTTCATCTGTAAATTGAGAATATAGCTAAATACAGTACCAAAATGTTTTGCCACTACAGAAGTGCAGACTACAACTTGTTTCAGAAGTATTACACTCGCGTCTATGAGTATATATACATTAAAAAAATTACTACAAATGTGAACTTCTGAGTAAAAATTGTAAAATATTAAAGAACACTTGAATGCAATTCATATTAATGAACTAATGATGATTGATTAATTATGAATTATATTCATATTAATGAATGTAATATAAGAATGAACAATAATTCTAGCAACCATGCGACTTAGAGGAGAAAGTCTAAGATTTTTTTATAAAATCTAGCAAATATAAATGCTTCTCATTCACCACATGAGAAGCAAGGCATAACTAGCTGCCTTCCATATACAATGCCCTCAGTGATACAAAAATTCTTGGGTTCTCCATTTTTTAGATTCCATCCTCAGGTCAGAATGCCTTAATGATCTGTGGAGGCTACTAGGTTGCATTCATGTTATTCCAAGTAAGAGAATCAATACTAATTCACTTACCTTTATTTTGTAAGTGGCTAAAGAGATGTAACATCAACTTCAAAACCAGGAGAACACTTACTGCACATGTAAGAATACTAATAAGAATTGGCTCAATGTAACAACTCCGCAAGAACTATTTGCTGAAGTAAATTATTAACCAGGAGTGTGCTCATTTTAAAATGAGGTAAGATATTATATAATTTTAAAATAAAGCAAAAGACATAGCTTGAAGATTGGTATCAAACCAAAGCAGCAAAAAAGCGTGAGAAAATGAAAGCATATAACTTTAAATTTTGTAACCTGATATGGATGGTAAACAGATACTAATTCAAAACACAGGACCTTCTCAAACTCTGAAGAAATTTAAGTCCATTTTGAAAAAATGCGCTCTTCTCTACTCAACACTTGAACTTACACTTTGGTCTCAGAAATACTGCTAAGGAATAAGCATGTTAGAGAGAAGAAAAATAAAGCAGTAGGAAATTTCTTTAAGATCGGTATGTGATTTGGACTCCAATCCACCATAAGCTTAGACAAGTGACAAGTCAGTTGTCTTATGAAGGACACTTGACAGGTTATGCATTTCAGATCGAGGGCCAGGGCCAAAGAGAGCAAGGGTCCGCATTTGAAGAAGTATGTGCTTTCCTTCCTTGGTTTCTTGTCCAAAGGCCTCCAAGGGCTGAACACACAACTGTGAATAATTTCTCCTGTAAACGGTTTGTAACTGCTACTACAGTCACCAAGAGGGACATAAACCAAGCCACAGGAGAAGGAAACACCCTTTACTTCCAGTCTCAGAGTTAAGACCTACCTTATTCAGGAATCTTATCTATCAGGAGATGGTCTGCTTTTCTCTGGATTAAATTCTTTTAGAATGAATATTCTCTAAAAATCAAGCTCCTTTACCACTGCATCCAATGACATCAGAGTTGAGTCTCAAAAGAACTGTAGAACAATTCAAGAAATGATTTTCAAGCTGCCCTTCTTAGCATTATGCAACACTTTTGTTGCCTGAATGTCTATTCCATTTTCTCCAAAGCTGTTCTGCGATATTATTTCTCCAGATCTCATCACTTTTTTCTCTTAAGGACTGAGGTTTTTTTTATGCAGAGGCTTTAGTTGGTTGAAGCTATTGAGTTCACTAGGATAAGAAATCAATAAATATTTAATATTTAAGCAGCTTACAGGCAACAACTGAGCTCTAGATACAGCAATAGTGTTCTAACTACAGAAGAACTTTTGAAAACCAAAATGCCAGAAATAGTGAAGTATTATACATATTATGTTTATCTCTAGTTGACTACCAAATATCCCATTTACAGGATAAAGAGTGTTAATTGTACCTTCCAATGTCTATTTCTTTCCCCATTTAGTGCACTCTGTTTCAGTCCAGACGAGATAAATGATTCAAGACAAAGCATCAACAATAAGGGTTTAAGAGAAAGTCAACCCAGAAGTCAAGAAAAGCCTAAGTGCAAGCACTTCAATTATGTCTTCCAGTAAACCAGGCATTTTTAAGCAATTAAACCCCCCTCAGGTGATCCATATCTATTTTGTTCTATCCTCATACATTTTGTTGTGGGTCAGCTCTGGGGAATTTATTTCAGGGCCCTGCCGAACCAATGCACTTTAAAGAAAGATCACGTGCCAACTGTCTAGATGCAGGAAGATATTCCGGACATGCTGGGAGTTCAGTAATAAGAAATCACATGCTATATAACAATACAATCCACAGGGACAGAAGGAGAGACTACGCATGTATTCACACACACGTATATCCTTTTCTCCCTTAGAGATATCACTAGCACAAAAGATAGCTCGAACAGAAGGATGGGAAGGAAAAAGAGCACAAATGACTGAGGTAACCTACGTCCTCGCTTTCTCAAAACTCTGCATTGGTTTGCAGTGACTCTTGAACGACAGGAGCAATTTAGGATTAAGCTAAAATAGGTCAGTCACTGCAGACAGAAAACAGGACTTTTTCCTCTATGCCCTCTACTAACTCCTATACTTCTCCCTCTTTCAAGCAAATTGAAACTCTGGGAAAAGAAAGAGGCTGCTGATTTGGGGCCTTGTGGCTGTAAGGGCTTACCTTCCTCCAGCCCCTCCTTCGTCTTTTGCTGGGCTATCTGAATCTAATATGAGAAGCCATAAAAGCTGGAGACTTTCACCACTGGAGAAAGACTGGGTCTAAATATGAGTCCTCTAGTCTGGAAGAACTCCTATGCTATCTTCCTCCTCTGAACTCTACATACATGTGTTGACATGTAATCATATGAAGAAGTGGTTTCCAAAATAAAGTTTTTTTCCGAATACACTTTCACTTCCAGCTAGCAACAACTAAGTAAACCCCACAGGAACAGGTTAAACATACGTATGCATGTATGTATGTATATAGTTCCTGTTTGAAATCTGTACGTTCGTAGAGAAATTTGGGAAGATAAACATCTTTTCACATTGGTACAGGAAGGCTTAAAAGCAAAATAATCCTTACTCTTTTTTTTTTTAAGCAATGAGACTACTTTAACAGAGAACACATTCTTCAGTTTTAAGGGAAATCAATATGTTATTTATTCCAAGTCTTTAAGAAGAGGTAAGAAACCTGAAACAAGAATTGTTTGGAGATAAAGAGAGAGGGTCTTTGTAATCCTCAGCTTGCCTTTTTATCCTGAAAAACAAGGCACTTATTTGGTGCAGATAGGTTGTTGCTCCATGAACAACACTGATCTGTTAACCGAGTGAATGATCAGTAACGTCTGAGTTTGCAAGCAATACCATTTTCCTGAAAATTCCCATTATGAACCATTCTTGTCATCTACCAGTGCAATGGAGAATTTGGTGCAACACAGTGAACTAATCAATTGGCATTGCCCTTTTGCGGGTGATGATGCTGTTTGTTTTGCTGTCGTCTCCTCATAGCAAAACCCAGCGGAATAGGGAGTAAAGCAAACAGCGAACTACAGTCCTCTGATGTTTTCTCTCTGATGTTTCTCTCCTAATCGGCTCTTTCCGTGATATGCATTTCTGTGCATATGATATTTCTCCTCAATACGCAGAAACTTGACAGTAAGCTACTCAGAGCAAGTTCTCTAAAATGGATTCCTGCTTGATACTTGCCTATGAAGAAACTTTCATTCTTACTAATTCTTTTCATTTTTTCAATTGTTTGATGACTTCATCCAAGCATTTTTCACCTGTGAGTAGCTGATGAATTCACTATGTTGCTGATGATCTGCAGATGATTGGATGCTCCTTACTGACTCTGCTAGGGGATGGCTTTTATTGGCAGTAGAAGAACAACAGAGATTTCTCTTGTGCTCAAAGACATTGTGTTGTTCTTCTGCGGAAGGTAAAATGGCAGCTCTTTCTTTAGTGTTTACATAAATTGAATAAACATCAGCAATCTGTGTTTCTTATCTGAGAAAATACCAAGTGACAAATAGTTTGGGCAGCATCCAGCCTCTATCGCCTGCTCTTAAGGAAACCGAGCCAGATAGGTCTTCTCTCGGTTGGCCTTCGTCAACAGAATAGCAACAGCTGCTAAGAAGGTGCACTATTGAAAAAATTCACTCTGCTGTTATCCAGATCCATGACCTGGCTTGAGTGCTTTATGGCTTTCTTCTGATCCATTCAGCTGGATTTCCTATCTGTTTGGGAGGAGGAAGAAAAGAATACATTGTGCACCCCAATCTAATCCAAACACAGTGCTGGAACACAGCCAGGACTTAAACCTGGGCGTGACAGTTGGGAAACAAAATTTAGAGAGTTGGTGAGACCTATAGCTAAGATTTTGGACTGGGAATCAGAAGTCCTATGCTCAATGCCCTCCTTTCTCCGATACAACTTCTGTGTAACCTAGTATATGCTGGGAATAATGGAAAGTCACCAGCAAATTCTGAGAAGAAAAGCCCTGTGTATAGCCATTTGGTATCTTTAGTATAATACTTCTGTTTCCATAGAAAACAGACACAGACCCAACTTCATGTTTCTTGCATAGCAGTCAAATGAAACAATGAAAACATGTTGGATATGAAACACCCATGAAAACTAATTTTCTTGATCACATTCCCCTAGCTCAAGATTTAAAGTTACTTTTGAGTCTGTGTCTGTATCTCAGCATATTTATAAGTAGCACAGCCTCCAGAGGCAGATTTCTGAGCTAACGGTCAGGGCAGAAGTCCCAGACTCTGGAGCCTGCAGCACCAGGCACTGACGCAGGTGGACCTGCACCTTCCACTTCTGAGGCTGAGCTTAGCATCCTGCTGCTGTCTTTTCAATACAGGCTTCATATCACACCTTCCTGGCATGGATCCTTTAAAAATCAGCATTTCGGGACACTGTCGGGGCCCCTCTTGGCCCCTTTTGCCATCACACCTTGGACCAGTGGTATTGCTCAGGTAAGACCTTGACAGCTATTGCAGTTCAGATTAAGGATAGCCACTCTCAAAGATGATACATTTGAGATCTATTCTGTATGATATTTTTGGTGAGAATTCCTTACTACAGAGACTTACTGGTGAAGTTTTCCTAGAGAAAATACGTTAGTATCATGCTCACTGGTCAATTACTGCTAATGAAAATAAATAACACAGTTACTTAAAGTAATTATAAACCTTGTGCTAAGAAACCAAAATTAAGTTAAGCAAGCACAACTCATTTCTTTACCTCTCCCCCTGGCAAAATAACTAAATTACATTTTGCAATTTTTAAGTATGCTTATTATAAATTATTGATATTATTACATCATTATTGAATAGTCTACTTTTTCAAGACTTGCAAGCTTTCACAACTAAATTCCAGATACCAATTTAAAAACAATCTGAACAAAACAGAATATAAACAGTGAAGCAAACAACATTCAATCAACTGAGAAAGATGCAACTATTGGCTTGCACACACAGTTTAGAGCAGAGATTCTTAGCCTACCATGCATGGCCTTACCTCACCACCCCTGCCTGCCACTGGCCTGCAGCACCCTTTGTGAATGTCCACTCAGTGAGACATGCTAGGAACTAAGGCAGAGGATCATGACAGGCAAGTGGAAGGAAAAACAACGAAGTTCCCTTCTGAGAATATCATTAGGAAACAATCATCTGAATTATGTTTGTAGGAGCAGAAGTTAAAAATCTTGTAATGGTGTTTGTGTCTATGGTGTTTGTGTCTATGGTGTGATGGGTAAGGTACTTTCTTGAAGATTTCACTGGTTTCAATTTTTGGGTTTTCCAGATTCCAGCTGACCTGGAATTTAAGTGGCTTTTCTTACTGTGGCCTCTGGGAAAGGCATCATGCTTTTATAAAAGCGGGGAATCCAGATTCTCACAACAGCAGCAGATCAACATATAAACACAGTTTTATTTGAAGCTTCTTTAGTGTCCCTACTAGGTACAAAGGCAGTGTGCAGATGTTTTCTTTTACATAGGTATCTGCAAGCTTTATCAGAATGGTGAGAACAATGAGGAATGCAAAACTCTTTTACTGGGATGGACTGCACTTTTTTCCCCCTCTGAGCATGGTAGCCTTCCCAGAAGAACATAACAGAAGAGCTTTAACAGAGCACTTCCTTTTAAAAAGTTGCTCTTTTCCTCTTACCATTTAGAGACAGCCTAATGACCAGACATCTAGCTTTCAGGGATTTACTGTACTCTTCAAAACATTTCTCACAAAGCTTGCATAATGACTCCAGGTTCACAATGGGCACCATCTACGATGATGGGAATTATAGTCCCTGCAGTTTTTTATAGTCTTCTCTAACTTTCTTGGCACCAGATTCCCAAATTTTGAAGAGCTTTTGTTGGATCCTGCTAGCCTCCTGACTGTTACAATGTGGTGAGAGAACTTTATGCTGTACCTCAGCACTCCCTGTTTGCTCAGTGGTATAAGAGCACTGAGACCACTGGATCTCCTCAATTATATCATTATTTCCTTAAGTTTTATTTTCTTTCATATTTTTCCAAAATCTTTCAGATTCCTTTTCCTTCTTGCTGCTCATCTGGAACTAAGAGTGCTTCTTATGCTGTAATCAGAGAAGATTCAAGGTTTTTAGAAAGGCATAAAATAGTGTATGCTGAGATTTCACAAACTCTAGTCTCCTGAGCTCTCCATTGCCCAATAGGTTTATGCTGATTCATTGTAAAAGAATGATACAGCTGCACAGATTTAACCTCTCTCTCTCTTTTTTTTTTTTTTTTTATCTTCTTCCTCTTCTTCCTGAAATGACCTACTGCTGGATGATCTAAATTATTAACTCTGGTTATATTCTTATAATCAAACTTTAAATCAGAGTCTGTGACCATTTGCACTTGAGTTGAATTTACTTTTGTTTCAGATTTATATTGTTGTGTTTAGTTTAGTTCTTCCAAACTAGCTGTGTTGTATGGTTTTGATATAACACAGACACTGAGATGTCTTTTCTTCATCATCTCTTAAGTACGTCAAATAATCAGCATTTCTATTTCATGGTTACTGTTTCCTAGAAACAAAACTTTATCTTAAACTGACCCTCACTGTTTTGGAGACCCTTTGCCTACAGCATGTTAGATCTCTTCCATTTCTCAAACATAGCTAGTACTTTTCTTTGACTCGTTTGGATTACGTATCAGGTTTACGTTCATGATCTTACCTGAAGTAAAGTGTCAGAAATATGCTAACATTCAGACTTACGCTATTCATACTTCTGGTTATTTCTGTGCAAATTTTCCATAAGCCTATCACTTAGCAAATTGTTCCTTTAAAGAAAAGGCAAAAAATTGGTTTGGAGGCTTAACTGCACTCTTCTGAGAACGTATAACAAGAGGGTGTTCACCGGTCCCAATTTTACAAACCCTCGGTAAATGGCCCTTCTTTCTAGGCTCCTTCCCAGTCAACAGAAAAAAAAAGAGTCTTCTCCTGAACACCAAGCAGAGCAGGTGACTAATTCAAGCCAACGTCCTCCTTTCTGTAATCATGTAAATGCTGAGATGTAGCTAATAACTAGCAAAGATATCCAGCAATAGTATTAGTGATACCTGTAATAATAATAATAACGTCACTATTTTCTGGCTATTGTCACCTTGTTTCCCCTCAAAAGCTTGGGGTCTATTGGGCTTGCAGTCTAACACAGTTATTGAGACTCACTTTATTTTACAGTTTGGCTCACATCCCGGTTTTAGAACAGTACATTTCCTTGAGATCACAGATATTACATCGCTACAAAAGGGGAGCCTGGGCACTGTGTTCCTGCAGAGGCCTCCCTGCTTCTCTGTAATTCTTCCTGCTGGTGAGAATTATTTCTGTATTTGGTCTCCTGACTGACACAACTGGAATATTTGTTTCCACAAGATCAGAATTTCCTTTGCTTCTCAGAAAATAAAAAAAATTGTATGCACGTTCACAGCCCATTCTTGACTCACACTTGAAGGACCAACACAGCTGAAATTCTCATTTGGACAAGTTAAGGGTCTGCCTAGGCCAGTCTGACAGTAAAGCATAGCACTCGAAAACTCAAAGGGCACAGACAAAGAAATGAAAAGGATTATTTACGGCCTGGTTCTAGCAAATTTCAATGAACACGGCATGTGTATGGCCTGATACTAGCACACAGTTTCTCTTGGATTTTAACGATGTGCATGGGAACTTTTAAAGCAATTTGTCACATATATCCCTTTGTTGCTCCACTCCCTTCACCTCCTTTTTTTCTAGCTGGGCAACAGAGAAAGGCAGACCCCCCCTGATTTGCATCTGATGAGAAAATTCAATGCTGAAGAGCTGAGGCAGGCTTTGCAAATATCCCAATTAGTGCAAAGGAAAGAGGCAATGTGGCAGGAATTAAAAGTTTTCAAACTGTATAAAGAATTGGAGTTCTTTTAATGCTGACAGCATTCATAGAGGATGTCCGCATCTAATGATAAGTAAGAGAAGCCCTCTTTCACTTGATCATTTGTAGCTCTGATTGCTAGGACTTCAGATCTTGTAAATTCAGCCAAAAGTAGAGCAGAATAGCTTTGACCTGCCTTTCTCTCACAGTCTCAAGGTACATAACATATATTCTATTTGTCTTTTCTGGGGGAAAAAAAGAACCTTAAATTCACCTAGATACCACATATACCTATATATTTGCTCTTAAAAATGTTTCTTGAACCCTGTTTCTTCGTCCTCATGCAAAAAGAAAAAAAAAAAAAGCAAATGTTGTTTGTGTAAAAGCTAGACAGATAAAGTGAAAGTCTTGTAGCATACCAGCAAAGTGGCTTAGGTAGTCATGACAACCGCATCAGAGCTTTCAAAACTTCCCTTCTTCATAATATTTTTTGCAGTTTAGATAACACACAAGCTTTAAAAAAATGAATATCTGATCTAGAGCAATGAAATAAAAAGTAAAATATGTATAGTGTCCAAAATACTGGAAGCTGAGATATTATTGCCAGTTATCTGGTGTCATTAACGAGAATATTTTGTCTTGTTTCCATACGGGTTCCTTCATGCTATATCCAGGCTTTAACGAGACCAACAGCCTTTCTCCAAATCTGGGGGTGGACATGAAAGGGAAGGAGGAGGAGAAGGATTAACGGTCATTTTAAGAGATGATGATCAGACACTAAATAACCATATTATAAATGTAAGTATGTTTAAAGGTTTTCAAAGTTCAGAATACCTATTTACTGCAGTATCTGACAGCAGAAGGGCTTTGCTGTTCCAGCCCCAACACAGGGGACACCTAAATGATTGGTGGGTTCGTACAAACTATCCTTACTTTAGCAAGAACTGGTGTCTATATCTTTCTTTCAATCTTCTCTATGCTCGTTACTTTTTCAGTCGGAAATTTCAGATCCCTCTCAGTCTTATCACTCACAGTTAGAAACCAAAGCACACCAAAAATAAACACCCCTCTCTACCCCGGAGACGAATGAATTTGTTTCAAGGAAGAAAGGAGTGGCTGCTGTCAATAAAGCAAATCGTCATCTTTCTAATCAAGTGGTAAGGCCCAAGGAAATTGCAAAGCTATATATGGTTCAAGTCTTCTAAGGAGCTACATGTTGCTTTGAAAGGAAAAAAGTAAGTTTGGCATTTGGACCTTAAATAACTGCAGTTACTTTCATGCACCAGTTACAGTTAAGAAGTGTCAAATACTGAGAGAAAAAAGATTCTTAAATGTTCCTTTTTTAAATAAAATATCAATTATCAATATATTCACTTTCTCTTCTTTTTCTCAGCCAAGAAGAGCTCATTGACATCCATAAGAATTTCCAAACTTAATGCGATACCTCACTTACAAGGTCTCCATCAGTAGTCTCAGGCAAAGAGCACCATCTTCTGGGAAACAGCCCTTCAGTGTTCAGTGAGGGACATGTTTTGACGGAGCATCCTGTCTCTTCTCCAGGACCACAAAGCCAATACCATAGTTTTATCAGAGATGTTTATCAGGGCAGGAGAGTTCACTCCAGAAAACCATCCCATATGAGCTAGTTTACAGATGACAGGACTATTAATGCAAAGAAGAGGAGCTGGATAAACAGACTTAACAGCTGATCCACTAGCAAAAAAGCATCTCAAAAACAGTGGGCACAACAAATGGAATATTCTACCCCTAAGCTCAACATCGCCCTAACTCGGTAATCCAAATTCACAATCAAGTTTGTGAAAGATACAAATATTATTTTTAGGATGATCTCTGTTGCAAGTAAGGCCAGTAGTTCACATGATGGAAACGACGAAAAATTATAGAAAATATTTAGTTACTGACGCCAAAAGATCACAAAACATTTCTGAGTTTAATATAGCATAGCAAACACCTGAGAACGGATCTTTCCCAACAGGCTTACAATAGAAATTATCTGCTAGTCCTAGGTATTGGAAATGAGTTTAGTAGAAGTCAGTGATTTAAAGCCGTGTTATTTCCTCAGATGGGATTCTCTTTCAGTCACATAAAATTTCTGTGGTGTTCACATGTAAGAGAAATACAGCTGAAGTCAGACAGCAAGTGACTAGCCAAGTCATCTTACCAAGAACATTACTGGCAATTGTTGAGAAACGTCTGTAAATCATATACAATGTAATTACTTCTATCATTAGACATCTCGTCATTTTTATATAGCTTTGGGATGACTACCCAGTAATGGGGTGACTACCTTCCTTTTTAGATTACTGACTACGAGCTCATTATCTTCTGAAAGAAAAACTCAAAGATACCTTCAAGGGTAACTAATCTTATTAAACATTTCCATTATTTTCCAGATACTAATATCTGAGTGCCTGGGACAGGCACCTACGGAAGAGGCCAGCTCATGAGGCAGCTGCTACCCTTGGGTTCAGCTCCTGGAAGGAAGCAGGACAAGGCACTGCCCAGCCCACAGAAGCCACCTCTCTTCCCTACTTGCTGTGAAGTCCAGGAGCAGGAGCTGCTGCGGAGCTTAGGTCAGYTCTATCAAACCTAAGACTACAAGGAAATTTCCTTAAGGGACACCCCTTGTAAGCTTAACTCTCACAAGAGCAGTGCAAAGATGACAAATGAGGACAAACTATTATTCCTATAGGATGCTCATGAAAAAACATGAGGGTTGCATCTCATTTCATTTAGAGGTAGGAATTACCTAAGGACAACAATAAGAGAATATTCACCAGCACATCTGATTTTAAAAAAGTCAGTATGATCTTTCTACTTCTATGTGCAGTTTTACTTTCAGCACACCGACTTAATTCGTGGTGAAAAAWGCAAGCTACTGGTTCAGTGCACAACAAAGTACCYATTTGAAGAATTYAGCCCTTTTCTGATTGCAYAATGTCTATGAGCAGAATATAATGTCACCAGATTGATTTAATCACAGGGGATGTTTTGTGATTTTTTTTTCCTGCTACGTGAATTGAACGAATTGCGTTGATCTGCTGAATCACGTAGGAGATTTCCTCTCAGTTGAAGGCAGCAGACAAAGAAAGACTTTCAGAGCAACTATAAATCCTAGTTGGACTGAGATGGAAATAAAAAATAGAAAAAGATAGAAAAACAGAAAGATTCRTTCTCAGGCACTGCTATTAATATAGCTATACTATATTAAACTTAATTGGACTAAAGAAAGGGTTTGTGATAGGCATTGCCTGGATTTACTACTCAAAGCAAGGAACGAGCAACAGAGCAGCTTCACTATACAAAGGGATTTTCAGCCTCCACAAGATAAAACTTTGCTTGCTTGCTTCCTGTCCCCCTCAGCTTACAGAACCAGCGTCAGAGATTTATGCTTACTTTAAATGTTTCCTCTCTAGTTTCTACCTGAAACATTGTCTTCTCTTTTTGCTGAATTTGGTATAACGCATCTAACTGTTCCGGCAGGTGGCACGAGTTTTTAACATCTGTGAGTTTCAGACAGATTCTCCACTGCTGTGCCACCTCTAGGCTTTACTACAGCAACTATACTGTTCATGAACACCAGCAGAGCCGAACTAACCGAACCAAAACTGACCCAGTAACGGAGGGTTGTTTTGTTGGGGGAACATTTTGCAATCAGGGGCTTCAAAAAGAAGGAGAGCATAGGGGAATTTTGCTTACATGCCTGAGGAGACTTCCTTCCCCGTTTCTCACAGTGATGTAAAACTAAGCCAAGGCCAGTCTCAGTAACAGTTCAGGAAGAACKTGGAAGCTACCACCAAGTTCAGAGCCTCTGCAAGGGCAAGGAGGGAAAAAAAGGCATCAAATATCTGCCAGCCCTCTTGGAAGCTGCCGCCCAGGATGAGAGGCTGCTGGCTCGTAGCTGCTGAAAAGTGTGCCAAGTCATGAGAAATTGCCCTGGGGAGGAAGGGGAGAGCAAGGGAGAAGGGCAAAGGAAGGAGGTAGCAGGGGACCGCAGGCTGCGAGTGCGAGAACGCCTCGCGCCAGCCCCGCYGCGCTGGCCGAACCGCTCTTCCCTTGGCTGAGGCGACGGGAGACGTCGTTCCTGCAGCTGACGACAGCGCTGCCCTCTGCTCAGGGCACCACGACTCTGCTCCAGAAATAGCCAGCCACTGCGGGAGACTCGAGCAGCTCACCCAGCGTCCGTCCTCGCTGCCTTACCTGTGAGGCAAGACACTGTCCTCATTTGCTGCTTGTTACAAAACTAAGCTCGGTAGCACGCGCAAAGGCTTTGGGTTGCCTTAAAGTTTCTTCTCCGCAAAGTCAGGAAGAGGTCAAAACTGGGGAGCTTTCCATTCGAGAACAACTTTTTGCCGAGCTTTGATCAATGAACTAAAAAAGATCTGATGATCCGTACCATAAAATACAATTTTAGAAACTCATCTTGGATGCAATTGATTCTTTGTAATATAGATCAACAAGGAAACCCTCCACTCCAGCTCCRATATAATGTACATAAATAGCAATAGCCACTAAGAAGTGTTTTATTGGTACTCCACAGTGATGCTAAAAGGTTTCTGTGTTTCTAGAAGTCATATATGCATGACTACACAA
The DNA here is from genome assembly GCF_003343005.1 of Rhea americana. Lineage (NCBI taxonomy): Eukaryota > Metazoa > Chordata > Aves > Rheiformes > Rheidae > Rhea > Rhea americana. Next base: position 42,551 of record NW_028186411.1, on the reverse strand, counting down.
GAGATTGCTTTATGTTTATTATCTATGTGGGTAAGTCAAATAGTGATAGAGKTTTTTTTTCCTTTTTCTTCTAATAGAACAGCTATATTATTGCATTATAGGCTGAGTTACAGTGTTTTCCTGTACAGCACGACTTCTTGGATAATGTAACTTCTGAGAAGTTGTGTTTAATTTAACAGTCTGTGTAATACGTAGGACTGTGTCACATAAATAGAGAACAGAAACACTGAGTTTTTTAAGTGACAGATCACACTATTCCTAGGGATTTAAGACAGGTTTTTTTCTCTCTTTCATCAGAGGAAAAATTCCTTTAATTAACTTTGTCTTCCTACCAGTTCATTCAACTCGTTCTTGGTTAAGTGTATTATGCTTGATGATGACATTCCTTCCAATCTGAGGCCAGAACACATACAAAATTGGGCTTATGCTTGGCTATACGAGGCCTGGGTTTGATCCTCCTCTTTTCCAAGGTCTTGCCGAGGAAAGTTTCCCCTACCCAAATTGTATTCCCACCACAGCAACCGGGGCAAGCAGGCACCTGCACAGAAGCTGGAGCGCTGCGCCTGCCAAAGCTGGATGCTCTCCTCCATCAGGGAATCATCGGGGAGCCTTTACGGGAGCTTTGATGCCTATTTGCTCTCGTGGAGATGATCCACAGCRTATCAAAGCACTTGGCCCAGTGGCCGTGGCCCGGGCAGCGCTGCGAGGGAGAAGTGAGAGCCCCTATGTCCACCTCTGAACACRTCAGGAGAAAATACCCAAGCAGAGCTGAGTAGATGCCTTGATTAAAGCAGCCATCAGTTCTTTTGCATCAGCACCTGCTTGCATCCCAGCTACTCAGCAGCTGTTAAAGTTAGGCGATAATTACAAAAAATAAAGCAATTTAAATATTTATCCAACAAGTTTGGCCAGCGCTAGCTCCTCAAGGGCCTGAGCGTGTGATTGCAAGATAAGGCATTATAATAATACTAAAAAGAAAAGATATTGCAGTATTTTGATTGGTGTCTGGCACAACAACATCCTGCAGTGYGAAGTGCATATATCCTGTAATGCTTAAGGAAAAGACATTGCATCAAGAAAAACATAAAAGTGGCGTCCCCTTGATTTTAAGATGGAGCTGATACATGGTATATTTTGCCTCCTCTGAGAATAATTTCATTCCCTGTTTTTGCCTAGCAGTTCCTTTTTTTTTTCTTTTGAACTTGGCTTCAGAAGAATAATAATTTTAAAATAACCATGGGTTACTTTTCAACTTTTTTCAGAGTAACATTGAGGTCTATACTAAAATAGACTCACCATAGCTAAATACAATTAAGCATATTTAACTGCCTCCCGTTCCTGAATACCAGAAAAGTTTTTCACATAGGATGGAAAATTAAATAAAATGTCACTCATCACACTTAGGTTATTGTTTCTTTTATGACTCCACCGTGTTTCATATTCTGCAGTGACAGACTAAATCCTAGAGCTTCTTATTTAAGGAGACAACACAGAGGAATACTAAGAGGGGAAACTGAGGTACAGAGAGGAGCCCTGACCTACCCAAGATGTAGTTACTGAACAAAACAAAGAACAGATCATAAATCTTTTGGTCACAGTACCTTACTGGCTAGCATATTCTGSATCTTGCATCTAAGAATCTTAAGGCCCTCTCTGAAAAAAGACTTTTCCCCTTTATTGAGGAAACACTTGGCTTTAAATCCCTACTAGCACAAGACACATACCTCACAGCATTGTGCTCATAAGAGTTATTTGCCTGAACAAAATCTGCACTRCCTGAAGCAAGAGAATTCCAAATACTTTATTTTCAGGTCTATGCCATCACCACTAGGAAATATTAGAGAATTCCTATCCGTGATATGTTCCAAAAATTTGCTATGTTATTGCCAACTTTGCAAAATTGAGAATTGCAAAGCAGGCAAGAATGCAACGGCACAATTTTTGCAGAATGMTAAAGAAATCTCTCCTTAATTAAGCCTCTGCCCAACGCCTCTCAAACCAGGCATCATGATTAGCTCTCTTACAATCGGGATTCCTCACTGGGGATTAAAATATAGAGGCAAACAGGCCTCTATACAGAGTCTGCCTGAACTGAAATGAACTTCTGGCAGGGACAGGTATTTAAGCATTGTGTTGTAGCAGTTTGAGGTACTTCCTGTCTAAGCAAGTCAAGAAAGATAGCTAAGAGGGTCATTTTCTGAATGATAACACCAGGGAAAAGCTGAGGGGACTACATCAAACGACAGCCAGAGTCTAGGACAGAGTGGCCAAGTCCTCCCTATTCAAAATAAGGAGGGACTGAGGGGGACGTCACGTTGGTTGGCCTGCACACAGCTATGGTGCGAGAGTAGGGGTGGGGTCTGCGGCGTCAGATGGCTCCTCGTGGCAAGGCAGTCTRAGCTTCCAAGCACAGGCACCCAGCTTTGCTCCCTCGTGTCTACAGATCYGCAGCTGAAACAGCCCGAGAGTTAGCAAGGTGCAGAAACTGGGGCTATAACATCACCTGACACCCACCCTGGTAAGCCCTACTGTTGTTATCAGGTGCACAGAAAGATCACAAGGCTTCTGGCCTATTCCTCTAATTCCCTTCATTCACATTCTTTTTAAATGTTTCTACTCACCCGTAAACCAATTTCATCCTGAGATGTTATGCAATGAATGTTAAAATAGAGATGATGATCAGACTGAAGCTCCAGAAAATTGCCATTGTACTACCACACAAGAACTGCATGCTAAACACACAACTCTTCTTGCCTCTTCACAAGAGAACATAGCACTCCAATTTAACAGCTCAGGGCATGGTCTAATTTAAARGCAGCAATACAGAGAAAGTGCTAAATTTCCAGAAGAACCTATAGCTGGTATACATCCTTTGCTCGCMATCTGAAGTGGGATCAGATGCCTCCATTAACTCCATCCTCAGCTGGACAGAGGATGCCAACACTGGTCACGGTGCCCTGAAGGGTTTGCCTGGAATTGYCATTGCAATTCTGGTCATGTTTGGGGGCCCTTGATAACAGCTGATTTGTTTCACAAGTTTTGTCCCAGGTGCTGTCTTCTTAGGTTGAACATTAGAGACTGGATCATAAGCCACTGAGATTGACAGAAGTGTTGGCATTGGCCCCGGAGCTACATGGTCAGACTTTCTACTCAGTATCACATGCGAATAAAATTGTTTCCTCTACTGAAATCAATGGCAAGCTTTTCCCCTTTTCATCTACCTCATGCCCCCCTTTAAATTGACAACTCTAGAATGACRACTTCAGAAGTGAAAACACAGGGTGTTCTTTGTCATTGGAGAGGGAAGGACAACACCAAGAGAAAGAGAGGCTATCACTTAAATTACTATCGAAAAGCTATTTATGATCTTCGGAGGTTGTTAGCAGGTTGGCATGAGTGACGCAGATACTTAGGCTAGCCTGTAACCATCCATCCRTATTCATTAGAATTGTCATATTTTCACAGAATTTCAGAAACCGCTGGCCTGAACAATTACATGCTTTTCTATAGCAGATTTGAAATTCCTTAGCACCTGCAGATAAGTGAAAAATTTTTAGCTGTCTATCAGAACAGTCCACCTAGAGAAGAAATAGCACTTTCTTATCATTTCTTTGAGATAAAATGTTGATGTACAATAATATAAATTGCAAGGCATTAAAAAGAATGAAAGAAAAGAATTCAGCCAGGCTGACTGCTTTTGGGCTATTGAAGATCTATCGGCTACTCAGGCCCTGTGAAGTTTAAATACCCTCTGATTTTGGCAGCTAAGAAAAGTATTGTGTTTCTGGGGAAAAGTACTCTCAGTGGCTATAACTGATGCACTGGAGGAAGAATTAATCACGCACAGTTGAGTACAATTCTGCAAATTGAAAGAACGGCCATTGTACAACCGCTCGGCTCCGTTTGTGCCCTTCTCCTAACCCGAAGAGCAGAAGTGCCTGCAGCTCTCGGGAGCAGGGATGCGGGCAGCGTCACCCCAGGTGTTCTCCTCAGCCGGCCTTGCTTGGAGCGCTGGCAGCAGAAATGCCAAGGCAAGGCGTGAAGAGCATTTTCTTCTCCTGCTTTTCTCATTTTATCATCTACAAAATGGTTATGTAAACCTCGGAGAGAGCTTGCTGCTGAGCTCCAAGTATTTACCGGAGAGCGTATTGGGGGCATGTCCCACAAAATGGTGCTGCAGAGACTGACTGATAATGGATACCAAATCCTCCTTAAAAGGTAGGGGCCAAAGGATCTGAAAACGACCAAGCAACCATTTTTCCTGTCAACTAGATTTATTTTTATAAGAATACGTGGAATTATTTAAATATACGTTTAAACTAAGATTACAAGTATTTGCGTACAGTTAGACGACAGCACTGTAATAACATTAACAAAATTAGTTTTCACCTAGTAGCAGTTTTGATTTTCATACTGCCACTAACTTAAGTTCAGAAACATACCATTTTACTGYGTCACTTTAGGAAAAAGAAAAAAGTGATGCAAATCTTTAAGCTAATTTTTAGCAAATTTGCTCCTGCAAAAACATTCTTCTCTTCCTTTTACCCTGCTCTTCCCTAACTCTTCTGCTTAGTGACATCTTTAGAAGTACAACTTATTAAACTGAGGAACAAAACTATCAGAATAAATACAAGAAATGCTATATTTTGCTCAGCTAGCCACAAGACAAGCAGCAGAGATGTGAGAAATCATTTACATCTACTTTAAAGTTTCAAGCAGTCTTTTCTGTAAAACAGAAATGTACCTTGAAAAGCRTATACTTGCAGCCCATTTGCAACAGTGCTTTAAACACTGGACTTCACTTCCAGTTGTATCTTCATTTACACAACCAGATTAATATAGTATGTGCATGGATTTCAATGTTGACTGAAAGACAAGAAGGCAACAGATGTGAGGTGTTTATGAGCGTAGTCACACAACGATGATACAGCTACCAACAGAAATATGTTACCACTTTGCCTGGAGTTACAGAAAACTTTTTTTAATATCAGTCCTCATGTGCTTGTGAATAAGACAGTATTTTGAGTCTTAAATTGCAAAACTCAATTACTAAAATTGCAAAACTAAATTCAAATAGGAAAGAACAGATTGTGCCTATTTCTGACTAGTAATTTTCAAGAAAAAAAAATCCTTCCTGAAGGTACCAGAAACTGAAGTTAACAATTATTTTTAAACTCTGTAAAACCTTTAGAAAAATCTTAGTCAGCATTTCAGGCTTTTTCATTTTTTTCTCCCTTACAAAGGGCAGTTTCCAAAACAGAATACATAACAAAAGCAGAGAAAGAGAGATAAAACCACAAGAGACACAAATAGTAGGGGTGATAAGTAGGATTGTCTAGTCCAAGCCCTCTACTCAAGCAGGGTCACCCAGAGCAGGTTACCCAGGACCATACCCAGTTGCGTTTTGAAKGTCTCAAAGGATGAAGACTTCACAGTCTCTCTCGGCAAACCTGTTCCAGAGTTCAAACACTCTCATGGGAAAATGTTTTCTTGTTATTTCATACTTTAACTGGAATGACTTGCATCAAATTATAGTCTGCAGCAAACCTAGCAAAGATGCAATTAAATCCTCAGCTCCCATYGCTAATTTTCCCCATGAGGTTCCTACTCATCTAATTGCTGCCTAGTAAGACCTTGTGACAAATCAAATCATTTGAAGAAGAAAGAAAACGTTGTTATGTTCTGATATTTTCACCTCTAGCTTTGCACTTCTGGAGCTCCAAAGGGATTCCGCAGTACCACAATACCGCATGGGACAAAGGTCAGTCCTCGACCTGGATTTGTTGTCTGGACCAAGGAGACATTCTGCATCCGCAATGCTCCCACTGGCATAGCATTTTAATATTCCCAGTCTTTAATCCTACCTAAAAATAAGGATTAACAGTATGCAGAAATGAACTGATGGTGCACAAAAAAGTTCAACGTAGTTTATTATGAGTCTCCTAAGTTAGTTCTTGTTTCACAGGCTCTGTTAATACACGTATTTCCACCAAGGAGACACACTACCAAGAGATGGTTGGTTCCATAACTCGAGACAATTGGGGTTCACAGGAAAGCAGGCAACGAGAGGAACTTTCTGGTAGTACGTTCGTCACCTTTGAAGCAGGAAGAATCAAAGCAATTCAGATAGAGCTTAGAACCTTGTAAGCTCTACATGACCTATGTCACATTAGTGTAGATTACTCAATAGGCATCAGATAGCATTAGGACCTTGAAAGGTCAATTCTACTATACAGATATGGTAGTCAATTCTACTACACATCTTGAGAAACTGAGGCCTGTGGATAACAACTCCCACGGACCATTACTGTCCAACCTAACACCCAGTCACAAAACAAATGGGTCTGTAAATCCTGTTGAATATGATGACTTATTCTCTCACTCTTCCAGGGACTATCTGTTATTCAGGGGGAACAGGGAAAAAGTCATATGCTAACCACTAATGAGCTGGTGGAAAGAAATTACTTGTTTTCTGGATCTGCTCTGCACTTGAAGTGAATTTTTCAGGATGACACCCTTAGCTCTCTCATATTTACATGAAATTCAGGTGGAGATTGTACATCAATAATCTAAGGATAAAACACCTTCCAAAGATGCTGCAAGTATCCACAAATCATCTCGAAGAAAGCCAGAAATGACAGGTTATACGTAATAAAATCCAAAGTACTATAGGTAAAGAATTATCAATTCTGAAAAACAAAAACCTTGCTCTGCCCCACAACAAAGAGTATAAAACATGGCAACAGATCTCCTGCTAACTTACTGGTTTCGTTGACCATCTTGACAGACACAAATGGCATGATCTGAAAGCAGACGTTTAGGGAGATCTCTGCTCATCAGTGATTTTAAGACCTTCTCCCGGGGGATGGGGTGGGGAGAGTGCTTAACAGCACAGCTTCAGTAGTTATTGAAGCTTTGTTATGGTTTTTTTGAGCACTGATCTCCAAGATAGCCTCTGGCCATAGGTTCTTTAAAAAATTACCTCCGGAGGCATGCAAACTACCCGTAAGAATCCGGTATGTGTGCAGATGTCTTAGACAAAGGAGTGGTTACACACCTCTCGCACAAACACGAGCTGCAGTAGTGGCTGCAGCCAGAAGATAGCTATTACCGCATCTGGTAGCACAGCGACGTGGGCTAAATGTTACCTGAGCTTTTGAATTAAACAAGTTTGTGGCCAATATAATCACCTACATTTGACACACCAACTAATCGTGTAGCTGGATTACTCCTTAATTTCTCCAAGAAAAAGAAAATTGTACCAGATTTCAGTAAGTTTGTCGCCACATGTAAAGAATGAAACACCTCTATTTTAATGATAATCTAGAGTAATGAAAAACTGAAATGAATTATGAAGTACTAGTATTTAACTAATTTAACCGATATTTAACTCAAACTGATGCATATCTTGGTAAGCACAGATAGCAGATCTTCCACAACACAAGYATGTACCGAACTTGCAACTAAAAATGTAGATCTCTGCTATGAACGGAGTACAAACCTCAGCAATGACACAGTTGAGGCAGACATCACCAGAACTATCAGCACAATCCTTTGCCAGAAAAAGGTGACACAGAGGCACACATTTTAAAGGAAACAGGCAGTGAAAAATATTTTCCTCAAAACAGAGTATGTCCAGTGTGTTTTGAAAAACCTGATTTTTTTTTTCAGGTGTTTATTTCTCCTTCACATTTCAAAATAATCCAGATGCTCACAGTGCTAAGAACTGGACAATAGATATTGCATGAGACAGCMCTATATCTGAAAAGTTTAGACTCCTCAGTAATATTTAGAAAAGGGAGGGAAAAAAAGAATACAGCCACTCGAGCACAGTTCAGTCACATCCTCCTGCCTAATATTCCCAGCAGCTTACTCAGCCAGAACTGAAGACAAACACAAACCACATTTCAGAATAAGATATTATAAATAAACTGCTTTCAAATATGGGTTAATTCACTACCATTTTATTTATCTGAAAAGTAAATAGCCWGTAAAAATTAAGCATTACCTTCATCACTGAGTGTCTAAACAAACTGCAGAATGGCATGCTTCGAAGACCTCTGTAGCTACTAACGTTATTGCTCTGGCATTTAACATTTTTAAGGAAGTAGAGACTTCTCTGGGGTTTAAAGGTGATATAATTTGAGGGCTATTTACCTCCCTCCGTGACCTTTATTTGTACATACATTTCTCCAGGGAAGCATAAATCAAAATCTTTGTACRTCAAATAGCCGTGTCAAAAGACCAGTGAATCATGTACTATAAACCTTATAGAAACCTAGGAGCTTTGTAGAACCGAGTAACAGCATGCACAAAAAAAAACGCATAAAGTCGTCCAAGATGTACTTTTCCTGTATACACAGTTCATTTTGATAATTAAATGGCCTCACTTCRGCTCTCTTCTCTTTTTTGCATTCACTTCTTAGGAGAGTTCCGACAAAAGGGCTTTATTGTCAGACGAGCAAGGTCATTAAGCGATCACTGGAATACATTCAGAGAAAATGCATTTTGGATGGTCATAACATGCACTGCCACCAGACAGTAAATTTTGAAGACTTACATTTTTATAGTTCATGAAAGAAACCTACCCAAAGCGACCCCTGTATTAAGGAAACCAGCTGGACTGTTGAAGCTTTTGACTGAAATACTTAGGAGTGACATGGGGACGAAGAGTCACATAGAAGAAGTATTTGGTGATAATTTTGAACAACAAAGAAAGTTATAGTAATGGCTAGCCACCTGCAAACAATTTACAGTAGAAAGGATAGATGTGAAGAGTGAATTTTTCACTGTGCATACACATTTGCTGAGCCCTGCTTAAAGTAAGGTACTTTGGATTTGCAAGGTCTGTAGTAGTCACTAAAGAGTCAACTAGACTTTTCAATTATTTWTATTTTTTACAGTATTTTAGGTAAAAATGAGACCCAGTATCATTGTAATGACTTCTCATAGCAAGACTATAGAAGCCGAAAGATCAAAATGGGATATTTTTCTCAAGATTAACGTGTGTGTACAAGGGGTACGATTTGACAAGTCATTTCAATCAGTGCAGCCCTGCGCTGCGAGTTCCTGGCGGCAGGATTTTGCRGGAAACAGCCACTGATGTTGAGAATAGGCAAACTAAAACTCTGGTGACAGCTATGTCAGAAAGTCAAAACTTACTCCGGGTTTATAAAGCTGTAATGAGAACCAGAACTGATTTTTAGATACAACCCACGCAACCTTTTAGCTGCTGCTAAGAAAATGTTAATCAAAAGGAATCTTTCCCGGACTGAAGTCCAATATGATTTCCAAATGTATGTTATAATTTATAGAAGTGTCACAGACAAATCTGCCTCAGTGATGATGAGGAATCATCTTCAGAATTAACTGCAACTTCTGAACTCTTAAATTCAAGAGAATAATTGTCCTATTCTGACATTCTGTATATTTTYATGTTCTTTTGTCTTCTAAAAATAAATGGCATTAGAAACATGTAAAAAACTAAAAATGTCATTTAAATCAAGTTTTCCCCAGCACTATGAAAGGATTTCAACATCTTTACCTCTTAAGACTTCTTGATTAACAAAAAGTTTTGATAAAAGTAACAGCCAGAAACTTTGTCCAGCATCATGAAAACAAACAGAGGAATAAATGAATGTGGATAACAGTAGAAGAGAGAAGAGTCTTCTTCCAGAAGCAGAAATCTAAAACTTTTAATTTTTTCAAAAGCAACTGTTTTGCAGACAAAAAAAAAGAAAAGAAAAAAAGAAAAAAAGAAAAAGAAAGAAAAAAAAAGAAAAATCACAAGCAAAAGTGCTGAATGGGAGCCTTACAGTAAGAGCAGACCAGAAGCGCAGTTGACTTATCAAGCTCAAAATTCAAAGTCAAATGCTAATTTTTCTTTAAATAAATCATGATTAAGTATTATTAGATCAATTTGCAAACCAAACAAAGGTGCATAATTAACAAGATGTCTGCACCACGTTTATCTGCAGTACTTTTAGCTCTCCTATGTACCACTGATTTCCTTTCCTATGCCATAGCAGGCACGTACTCCTCAACATCACCTAGAAGGTCATCCGCACTTGCCTTATCTCTTGACCTTCCTGAACTGCAAAGTTAACTGTAGTCCTCTCTCAGTCAGTCTGRCTAGTTTTGAACACATGCCATCCTATTTTTAATGACAACCTCCATATCTGTACTGACACAGCCACATCTAATCCGCTTTTGGATAGCGACGAGAAAAGCCACTTTGGGTGTCACTCTGACAATTTCCCGCATACATAGGCCCTAATTAATGCATTAATGCTAGTCAAGATTGCCTGCTAGTTACCAGTTGCCTCATGGTTGAGCCACCCATTTTTAAAAGGAACTTGAAAATACTGGACATTATCAACAAGTCTCAAAGAAGGGCTGTCTGTGTAGYGTCAGCCTTTGTCAAAAGACTTCAATTAACAGAAAATTAGAGCACKTTCAGTTTTTACAGGAAGAGGACAAAGACGATGTACACTACAAGGTCATTTGCCATGGTTACCTTCCATTGTGGAAGATCTACAGTGGAAAGACTAGTCTGTTTATGAGGTGTCAGAACGGTTCACGTTCTCTGCTCAAGGTTCTCATGTCTGGCTAGGATCCAGCTTCTGCAGTAATTACGRTTAAATCASAACAAAAAGATTTCTCCTCAGCCTMRTTTTCCCAAAGTCATAAACCAGTTAGGGTAAGTTTTGAGTCTTCTCTGAGTACGTGCCCATTTTCGTAGTCATAACTATTTAGGTGCAAATAATTGAGAATTTAACTTTGATTTTTTAAGATTTCAGAGTACCTGCTTTATGACAATAGGCAGACCCTTAAACAACTTATGCCGTACATGAAGATAATCTAGGCAGCACAGATATCCTTAGTGCTTCATTGAATAAAATAGCTGCAGAAAAGAATATTTGTAACTTAGATCCACTCTATAGAGAAGCTGTGGTTTCACCTGAACAATAAATTTAGTCTTCTAAGTTGTTTTAATGGCAGGACCTATTCTCCCGTCTTTTTCTTCCCCACATTTGCATGGGCATGCCCCCGAATCAGGCATACTGATGYAGTATGAAATGTGCAAAGTAAAACATTAATGTTTTGAGCCAGGCTCTCAGAAAGAAGCACCTCTAGAGCAGGAGCAAAAAAAAAAAAAAAAAGCGTCTGGATTGCTGCGACCCCAGAAGTGGTAGCAGAAAAGAAATCAGATTTGCTAATGCTTCTTCCGTAGGTGAACCCTGCCTTGTGCGGGCAGCCTCATGCCTCAATCACAGTCCAGCCCCTGAGGAAGAAATAGAGCAGCTCAGGCTGGACAGGACCTCAGAGTCCTACACCCTGCTTACAAAAAGTACCCAGACACGTTCAGACTCTTGGAAGACAAGAGAAGACGCTTAAAAACAAAATGTAGCAGGTCCATTTCTGCAATCTCTCGTCTGGGGCGAGAACCTGGCTTACCTTAACTGACTCTAGTGAAATCCTTGTAAAATTTTGGAGATGCAAATAAAATGTCTCAGGATCAACAGGATGCTGCAGTCTTGGAAGAAAAATATTTTAGCAACATGATATTTTTTTAAACTCCGATAAAGGCAAGGACTTCAGACAACAAAATATATGTACAAGCTTCAAGTACATGACTATGCTTCACACAGGCCAGTGCAGCTGAAGATACATCTTATAATAAGGCTACTTTTAAGCACAAGAGTAAAGATTTTTCCTAAAATTGACTCTAATCCCTCTTATTTCTTTCTGTATTACATTTATCCACAGTTTTTCAGCTTTGGTCRTCTTTACCCCCTCCTCACTAAAGCYTGGAGTTCAACATTCTCGGGAACATTTCTTTAAGACAGCACAGTGGACATATCTACTATCCGGAAGTGTTGTTTCTAAAAACTTRCTTTTCTRTGCTGTGAAAAGCCTGAAAGCCCCCAAAACATCACAAACACGGTCACAGAAGTGACCTATCAACAGAAGAAAGCAATACAGTGAGAAGAGTAAAAGAGGATGGTTCGCAGGTGAAGTCTCTACCTCTGCTATGCCATTCGAGGTACCATCCCCCTCCTCGCACGCTGACACCTGCCAAATACGTACACGAGGTGCCACTACAAATGACAGGGGGCCCGAGGGAAGGCTCAGTCAGCAGAAGTCACATTATGCAGCAAAGCTCAAGGTAGGAACAGCTTTGGAAACACACTGGGCAACTCCTCTGGTCCAGGCATGCCAGGCCTAAGCTAAGGTTTCCGTGAGTATATTCCTTGCTTTGCAAAGATTTTTGAAGACGCTTGTAATATTTTGGGGGAGGGGAGAAACACCGAAACTAAGAAAGAAAATGATGGTTAGTGATTTGAAGAGTTGTATCCCTCCTCTCATGAATAGGATATGTTATATTTGAGCCAGACACTCTTACCACACCGGTTTCACACAGGTGCTGAAGTCACCAAATACAATGTAGTAATCGGTGACTTTACATATCCCAGTGGAAATTAAAAGTTACTTAGATCCCATGGTTAACTCTGGTAATTTCTGTAGCCTCAGTTTACATCATCAGAATACTTGAAGTTTCAACCAGAACTAATCAGTCCAACTCAGCTTTTAAGCACCTGYTCAGTTTTTAACGTTTGCCCACCTCAGAGCGACTCTCTCCAAGAGCAATATATGCTTCCCTCATGGGGCACCTATACGCTCAGCTGTGTCCCACCGTGGGTACTGACACGCAATCAAGGAACAAGCAGCTCACGATGTGATTAAGTCCTGGGTAGACAGCAGGCCTCCCTGCTAGACGCCTGGTAGGACAGGACGTGCGTCCATCTGAAGAGCAGCAGAGCAAAGCTACTGGCTCTGCTGAAGCTGCTAGGGGCAGTTGGCTGAGCTACGCTGCGAGACGTTGCAGCTAGGCCTGGACATGCTTCTCCTCCCTCTGCTTCCCTGGGGAGGCAGGGCTGASAGCTGGCAGCAGTGACCCCATACCCGGCCAGAACCGCTGGAGGGGAACTATCAGAGCCCCCGAACACTTCGAGGTATGGCTTAAGCTGGATTTAAGCAGTGTACAGTGATAGTGCTGACATTCCGTACGCAGGCGAGAACGAGCAATTACGCACGCTGTTCACAGATCATGCGCAGAAAAATTATTCACCGTGAATTATTTAGACTATTTAGTCTAAAAAGCAGAGCTGTAGACCCTCCCTCCCCACAGAGGCTGCAGTAGGTAGAAATGAGTCCTCTATCATACATCTGTAATTGAGGGATTTATCTTTACGTCTTTGACTGTAAAATAGAATTCCCCACAGATGTGCAAATTTGATTTATATAATAGCTCTTACTTGTCTCGGCCCAGTTATACAACCTTCTCTCCCTCYGCAAGTAGAGCTATCAGATCTGTGTACATGTAATCTTTTAATCCTTAACAATCTTAAAAATAGTATGTGACTAATGATTCAAAGCACAGCTATTCCTGACACTAATTTATGCCCTGTCCACAAACTGAACACTGCAGCCACTCTCTCCTTATTCCCATTTCTGTGGGGTCCATGAAAGAAATAATACCTACATAAACAACTTTCCATATATTCTATCTTCTCACAGATAAACAAAATATGATTATGACTATGACAGGAAAAGTGCATTCATCAGATTTAAAGAAAAAAAATGTGCTCATCAAGAAGTCGTCATCTATCTTCACCATTCATCACTATTTCTGTKCTAATCCCAAATATTACGGGGTATTTCCGAGAAGCAAAAGGATAAATTCATCCAATTTAAGTCCGCTGAAAGTCATACAATTCCATCAAGCTTGAATTTAGTCAAAATAGTTCAACTGAATTTTAAACAAGATAACAGAACRCTGAACTACACGAAACTTAACAGGAGAACGAGCATATTCTTCTCGCACCTAAAAACCCAACAACCCTCTTCACTACTTTTTGAAACCTCTTCGATACAGCAGTACCACTTCGAAAGAGGTGGCTCTAGGTTTGATATGTCCTACCACGTTGCTGCAGCATCCCTGACACTTCTCTAGCTCCATGTTGCTAACTATGAGCTTATTGACTGCTTGAAATGGCTACAGCAAGTACTTGTTTGCACCTCTCGCTCTCACACTAACCATTATCTACCGTTTTCCTGACCGTCAAGACGAAGATAAATTCGGACTATCAACAGGAAAGTCACACTGTAAGATTCTGAGGTCCTTTGTGTTGCAGGAACRTACAGGATGTTTTACACCGGACAAAATTTCACAAAGCTGCACTTACATGCTACACGCACCAAAATCTGTATCAACAGGCCCTTGCCTGCCAGTAATCAGGCTACTTCACTTTCCTTTTAAGGGAAGGTGACTTTCCCTGTGCCGCTTGTTATTTTCTTCCATTTGCCCTGTTGCATCTCTTTTAAATAGCAGCTTTGATACCCTCTGCGTTCTCAGCACGGGGGTCCTACACCTTCCGAGAAACACTTCTAGTGTCAACATTTCTAGGCCTGTAGCAGCCCTYCCAGACCTACAGACCCGAGTCTGTGAGATTACCTGGGGCTGTGAGATTCTCCATGAGACCAGGATGATTGCTGTGGCCACACACTGGGAAAGATCATAACGACATTGATATTTATGATAGTGTCACAATTGCTACTATTTTAGGGATTGGATTATGATTTGTGCTACAATAAGTCCCACGCTTCACCTGCTGGTAACTAGCTCCCCTGACACATCCACATGCTTTTCACATTCTTCAATTTATTCCTTGCCATCTGCTATTCAGATGCTCCAACTAAATAAAATTTTACTGTTTCAGATCTCTTAGAAATACATTACTCTGCCCTTCTGCATCTCCTTTGTTCTACTTCAAAGAATTTACTTTGCGTGCAAACACCCAGTTTGTTATTTAAAGTGATTGCTCTGATTTAAGTGGATGGCACAGAAAAGTCAGTCCGTCTCTGACCAAACAAGGGGAAAAACAGGAAGCGCTTCCAGTCTATTGATCAAGTGTCAGATTCACAGACTGCAAGACTGTTAATATAAATGGGACCCTCTCTCCCCCCACCATTTACTCCTGAGCCAAAGAAAAGCTCTGGATGCCATCCTTTCTGGTTCGGATTTACTTTCCCAGGGCAAGGAGACTAAGTGTCCTCTTTTGTTCAGAAACCTAGTTTATGCCTTTTGAGAGAGATGGAGCAAGTGCTGTAGCATCAGCATTATTGCTGYAATGCCTTTAAGAACTTACATGTAAATTTGAGATATTCAAAACCTGCCTGGATGCAACCCTGTCTAACGTGCTCTAGGTGACCCTGTCTAACATGCTTGAGCAGGGGGGAGGTGGACCAGATGATCTCCAGAGGTCCCTTCCAACCTCAACCGTTCTGTTATTCCGTGATTCTGTGATTCAGCCAGCAGGACTGATCATCAGCTGGTGGGAAGTACTCTGGCTCCTTTGGTTTCACGGCCAGAGCTCTGACAACTTGCATCCCTGAGAAATCCGTCCCGATGGGGCCCAGCTGCCTCTCAGTTACCAGGACAACAAATCTGAAACCCACCACAGTTCACAGAGGTTGCCCAGAACCAAACCAGCAGATTTTAGGGCTGATTACAAATAAGTTATGTCTTCTCAAAATTAATGGAAAAGTTCTCTTAAAATACAGGGGCAAATTCTGCTTTCACATATGCTGCAATTGATACAAAATAGTAAAAGCAGACCAAAGGCAACAGCAGCCTAATTTGGTGTATTGATTATGAACGCTGTAAAAGGCACTCAGCTATGCGCGTATATGAGACGTATGAGCGCAAAATTCACYGACGTTCCCGCTTGGGTAAAGCATTTGCCAGCCAGCTCCTTTGACTTGTGATTTATCAGTTTTGTACAAACAGCTCCTTCTACAGCCACCACTGCTACGGCCTGCAGTAGCCACATCCACAGMCCCTCCAGCACTGACGAAAGTGCAATCCACTGCCTTTACCAAAGTTATTCTACTGTTACACTGCTTCCACATGTTAAAAAATAAGAAAAAGAAAATAATCTTAAATCTTTAATTGGCTTGTTACCAGCAACGAGTTTTGTTTTCACATCCATATTCTATGAAAGGCAAAAGAAAAGAGTTATAAGAMGCAAAACTACTCATAGGCAAGGGTAGTAATTGGGAGACCTGCTTTCTGTTGTCAGCAAAGCTAGGTACTTCTACTCTGATGCGAGACAAATGTGTTCTTTAACCCATGTTTCTGCTCCCCACCTGAAAGTCAAGATTCGTACTGCTATTGTCATCCCTTGGGATGTTAAACCCCTATTGATGAGAYGCTCATAACAGTAAGGTATTTCAGTGCTTGTATTTCCTACCTTTTTGGGAAGATCTTTCCTCCCTTTTGGGAGATCTGAGTCGCTCACCATATGTTATCACGGAGCACTGTAAAGCAGTGTTCAAAAGCCAACTTGAAGTTCTTCTTATTTCAAAGTCACAGGATATAGTAAGAATAAGATACGCCTCCTATCTGGGGATTTCATACAGTGCAGACCCTGGGTTTAATTCAAGGCAGCAGTACCTTCATGTTGTGAGCTAGTTCTAGACTCAGACCTTTGCTGATAGACATCTGATCTAACACCTGGAGYGCCCTTTAAAACCAACCACTGAGAATCTTATATTCAACATTTTTTWAAAAGGTTCACATACGTCCTGCTCTTAAGAGACCAGCCCATCACAGTCCTTTTCTTTCTGCCGTGCTGTTACCCCAGCCAGACATATGTTATGTATAAAGTGTCAGAGGCAGAGCCTTTTACCTCTTGCCCTGTTATGATTTCTCTCTCCTTCTCGACAGTGAGTGACAGGAGGTCTGACCAGGCTCTGTTAGCTGCCAGTCATAGTTCTCCRGGGTCTAGCCTCTATTGCACTTACTACTCTAAAACCCAATTTCCACAATTATTTCCACCTTCCACTGTTCTGGACCTGAGCCCATGAGGACGGTCCAAGAAGCTGCATCCGAACAAACACCACTGCTGTATGAAGGAAGTAAATTGGGAGCTGAAGGTAACAGAAACATTAGCAACTGTTGCARCTCCGCTGAAAAACCTGTAGGTTCTTCATGCCCTTAATTTTCACACCATTGGTAAACTGAACCCAAAGCCACCCAGTTATTTATTGGAATATTTACATTTTGCATTTATGCTCGTTATATTCATCCCTTCAAATGATTCACAACAGCGCTTTCCAAAAGGACGGCTTGTTCCTTCATCTAAAAAAAAAAAAAACAAATCAAAACAAAAAAAACCCCATGCAAACAAATGATGGATTGGGGCCACAGAAAGTTTGCTAGCACGGGTTTATCTAACTCACGCCATCTACCAGTGCTACCCTACCGAACCGAGCTATCCCAGTCATGCTACGCTCCAGCGTCGCTGCCTTCTCACTGCCCCTTCCTACGGTTACCCAAGATTTTTTGGTAGGACGTTGCTGGTTTGACTCYGGGCTCTAGCCCTGAGGGGAAGTCTCTGGAATAAAAGAAGAAAACAAACAAAAATAACCCCAAAACTGTTAATCCAACTGGAATTGGGCAGGCAAACATTTCCTAAGCCAGAGAACCTCACTGCTTCCTAAAGGGCACTTGATATATTTCCCCCCTAAAGCCTCTTTCACKGATCACTGCTTCATTTCCTACTTGCTCTCCCAAACAGCCTTCTTTCATATAATTCAATAAAGACTAAAATCAAATAGGTAAATCATGAGCAAATGACATTCAAAACAGTAATTTCCCTCATACCGTCCTGCATAGCATATACCTTTTGCAAAGATTTGAAAGAAAGATTAAACACTCTGCTTCTGGTTTAATTTCCATTTTCTCTAATAACCGTGATATTTCTCAGTCAGAAAAAACCCAAATGTAAATACCACAGTATTCCCAGAATTTCAGGGAAGTAGCTGTTTTACGGGGAACTTTGTTTCCGGTCTTCCAAATAGCATGCAGGATCTGTGCTAGGATGGCAGGACGGTGTCCGAAACAAAACGCGATACCAGCGATGAACTGGACACGCTAATTTACAGGTGCTAGATGGCAGAACTTTCAAAYGCTTCTTTGATCAGAGAGTTTATACAGCGGAGTTTTTAATCCCATCCAATCTGCATGAGGATAAGAGTGCAGCCCACTGTTCTGGCAACTTCAAGCATTTCTTGACATTTTTGAGAGAGAACATACTGTGTTTTAAAAGCTTTTAATTTCCAGAAAAAAAAAATAAAAAACCCTTCCCCCAATATTCGGCAGGTACTGAGAGCCTGGTATTAAGTCTGGCGTAGCAAAAAGACCCCTACACTGCACTAGCTTTGCCAGGTTTGTAAAACCGCTGTTTTCTTTCAGAAATGAAGCACAGTTTCCAGCCTACAGGACRGAAGCAGCCAGATTCTGCAATATCCACCCAATTTACAGATAGCTTTCTTTATGAAATCCATATTTTGCCACATCTGTGTGWGATGTCCATTCATCTGTTACTCCCCATGCATTTCTCTACCCTGAATGAAAATATTTAAACTGAATTTCGTACTTGCAMAAATTGTTAGACACAGTAGTTGGAAACACACTTAAGTTTTCAATCTTAATGCCATTCCGTTCTGTTAAAAAAAAACTCACAGCTTATGCTAACTGCTCTAAGTGTGCTTAATTATATAAATTAATCTCTGTTCTATGAAGTACCTACGGACAGTTAGAAACCTAAATCTAACATCACTTGCTACAAATAACTATGGTTGACTCTTGATCTGTGCTTATTAACTTCCTTACGTTTGTACCGCAAGGAGAAAACGTCTACACACAGAGCTCGAGTGATACRCTTCTTGCAACTCCCAAAATTAAGTTTTCGTAAAAGCAAAAGTTAAYATACATGGAAACAACTGTATGCCACAACTGGGCAAAAGTATGAATAAGCACTATACAGAGTCGAAGAGAGGTTACTTAGAAATTAAAATATCTGGGTTAATATACGGATTCGGAGTCCTACTAAAAAGGGTCACAAATCTCCCCCAGCCAAAAYGGGGATGCCGGCCACGACCGCGGCTCTGGAGTCCGGCCGCCTCACCAGGGTATAGCTAGCMATTTAAACCAGCCTTCCTATTAGCCCGACCGCTTGTAAGACGGTTSTGCATTTCCTGAGCCACAGGGCTCATCCTGACTTACTTCATCGTTGTAAAGAGCTTAAGGACACACGGTCACTAGGGCCTTTTTACTAATATTATATTATTCTGTGTAACAGACAAATGCATCAAGCCCTTTCTTTTCGTTTACAAGCTGATGATAGATGTGCAGAAATTTGCAGTCTACCCAGCTGGTTTCTATATGCAAAGTTGCTTCTCAAGAAGAAAAGGCCATGGAAAACGAGGAGACATGACTGGGAAAGAGAGGATGTCTCGCAGAAAATTTTGGTCTTCACCACAGTGCCGTCACCGAGTCGATCGCATGCGTACAGAACGCAGACTTGTGGTGACAGCTAYGAGCAGGCGGGTGTGCATAGCTCTGTTTAAAGATTTAATTAGTATCTGTGATGAATCCAATTACTTGCTATTAATTTAAAGGTTGTTTGATTCTGGTATTAATTCAATGGCCTTGAGTGATTTGGAGAAGTATTTGTCTGGGTTTATGCAATGCGAAACCCATACAAATCCAACAACCTGCTGTATTCAGAAAGGCACGCAGATCCTTCTGAACATCCACAGAGCTGCTACACATTTGAGCGGCGCATGGCACTGCGTGGGAATTTCGGACCATTACCCGCAGGTGGCACTGACTTGTGCGGTTCGGTATTTGCACAGACAGGAGGGAATACGGTCTGGAGATTTTAAGACATTTCAGGTAAATTTCAGTCAATTAAATCTTAAATTACTCAAACCCAAACATCCATAAAATTTGCTCCTAAAAGTTAATCTAATATTTGTATTGCTGTGTAGGGAGTAATTACCAGAACACGTTTATTTCAAGTTAATTGGTCATCTAGAGCATACCCTGCATATTAATTATCCTGCCTGTGTTGCATACAGGAGGAGTAAGAGTAGGAGAAAAAAAAAATTGTTTCTTCCTGTTAATGGCATGCATGTCAGGAAACAAGTGGTGGTTACAGAAAATCAAGGGCGCCATTTACGTGCTCTAACCCGATGGAAGTGGGATGCGTGTCAATTTTGTTGCATTAATGAAGCTGAAGGATGCTTTGAGACTTACCGTAATTGCAAAGGTATTAATTGCTCAGCGTAATGAAATGCATTATACAGACCTCTTGAAACCAGACTTCAGAGATTCAGAGAGCAGGAAACATCTTTGGACCTAAGAATTGGTGTCAACCACTTCCCTTCACTCAAGAAAAAACAAAACAAAACAAAACAAAACAAAAAAAACCAAAACAGTTCCCCCAAAGTGCTGCAAAATAACTACCTTTTTATTTCAGCCTCGTTTGAGTCATTTGAGGACCTAGCCCCTGGTTTTGGTTCCACTTATTTAAAAAGCTGCAGCTTAGACCAGTGTCGACCCACAAATGCAAAGTGGAGGGAAATCTAAATGCTTATGTTTTCCCACAAATAAWTTTGCCTTAAAATAAAGCTAGTTACCCCTAATTTTAGAAGTAAATGGAATTTGGAAGAAAAAGGGTTTGTTGTTTCTTTCCATCCAGCACAGTGCACACATTACCCTCCTGTCCCCTCTTTTTTTTTTTTTTTCAATAGAGATGCATTTTCAGTAAACAGTACCACTGACAGATATAAGCAACAAGAGAATCTTTGAGATAGATTCTCAGCTGTACTAAATAGGAATAGCATACAAAAGCCAAAATTATATCAATATATATATCTCCAGCACCTAGGTGGAAAATTTATTTTTGTTCCCTATTATTCAATCAGATTGTCCAAAAAGGTTTTGCTGGAATGCAGGATTTGCGTTATCCCTTTTACAATCTGTTGGCTGTAAAACACATCTGGAAATCAAAATTGAAGGTTCAGAAATATAAGACAAAATAGGAGTAGATAGCTTAATGTTTTATACCAAAGTTAACTTTTGTACGCAGAATTCCTGGATTGCATGTCATACACAAGTTCAGCTTCCCTCATCAATTCATCCACTTTCACCAGCAAAATTATTTCTCTCAGTATTATTTGGCTGATGTGTAAGAAGAAGGAAGATCTCAGGCATATCAGAGGTCTCAATAGACATGCCACAATCTGTATACTGTTTTTCAGAGGTAGCTTATAAATACAGCAACTTTGCTCTGCTCATGCTCTGCTCACTCCCTTTGGTTTCTGACAAGAAACCGACTTTGAAGAATATTTACTTTAACAAAAAAAAGTGGGTTTTATTACAAGCAACATCACATAGATTTCCTGATACACGTTAAAGTGTCAGAAATCTCACCTCAGTTGGAACATTTTGCTTTTGGGACCCTGTCTATGTTGTAGAAATAGCTACCAAATTTTGAGTTTAAATTTGGAAACTACATTTCCAGCTGAAATTTGTCTGAGAGAGAACTCTATTGAGTGCGCAAGTAAGACCGGCAGAAAGGGGACGAAGTAAAACTCTGAACGTGAAAAGATTTCAAGCTTGTGAGACAAATCTCAGAACACCCTTTGATTAAATATAGCTACAGAATTTAGGGTTATCACTGAGGTTTTTAAAACGCCCGYGACATTTAGCTTTGTGGATTATTAGCATCTAATACCAAATCCTCACTAGAGCGCTAAAATGCGAGAAAATATTTTAGCTGTTTTTAAAGCAAACAAACCAATCCACAAACAAAAAACACCTCCTCCTCTTTTATTACATTTTATGCAGTCCCAGAGTCATTTATTTTATACCTGTCTCAGATTGTTTGAGCAAAAAGACAATTTTAAAGACTCCATCCAAGCAAGGAGACCATTGTATGTCACATAACTGACTTACCTTCAGGACTAGAAAACTGCTGGGACTTTAACCATGCTTATAGTTTAATTTATTTGCTCAGTTGAAGCCAAAGTGTTATCATTCCAGATTAATTTGCCAGGTTGGGTCTATATGTGCTGGTAACACAATCCAGGAGTATTGTTTCTTCTTCTCTCCTTTCAAGTAGAAAATACTGGTGTAAATGAAAATGATGAAAGTCTTYTTTTCATAAGAAAATTTTAGAAAACTAAGAAATATTCAGTTCAACAGTTTCCTTCAGAATGTTTAAGATGGCAAAAAAATAACAATTAAAGAAATCATTTGGTAAGAATTAAAAATTTAAGTTAGCTGTTAGATTTTGAAAGTATTCAAATATATGATAGCTATTGATGAAAATGTTAAAATAGTCACAGAAAATACTTTGTAAAATAAACTGTAAAAATGCTCAGATTTCTCTGTTTTCCCCACTTCTGTTACCCCAATTTATCGAAAAAGTGCTTTCTTCTGAGGTACTCCACACGCTGTGATTAGCGGTATTTGTCAGCCGCTAGTTTTCTTTACGCAAGTTTAAGCTTATAAAGGACAAGACAGACCATGGGATAGAGTCCAACGGTACGAGAAGCAAGCGCGTGCTCTGGTAGTGAGAACATCCTCTGACGCAAGCTCCTCAAGCGGTGCCCAAGAACAACCAGGTTATCTCAGGCTGACCGCAAGTTTGCCAAGGCAGCAGTGAAAAAGAAAGTAATTCTCATAGGCTCGAACTCTCCGTATTTAAGCTACCATACCAAGGCTTAATTGCCTCATTTGGMAATGCTGAACAAGGTTTGCCAGAGCTGTACAGAAGTCAGACAGTAGAACTGGTTTGAAGGTGACTGCTGGGGTAATTGAGGAACAGGAGGAAATTGGGGCAATTTGGGTTGATTAGCCAAAATAAGAAGTGAGAAGGAATGGGACTGCTGCTGTAAGTGTGACAGAGGTAAGCCTAGAGGAGGAAAAACAGCTCCACAAGCTAAAGTACGCGAGGTATAAAAATGCGCAGGAGCGAATGCTCCTAACCATTACAGCAAGCAGATTGTGGAACAGTCTCCCGGGGCGGAGGGGAGCGCGGGACTACGTGGGCAACAGCCACAATAAAAACGCATTAACGGCTTTTTAAAAGCGCCGCGTTTACACGAGGCACTAGCTGAAGTAACAGGAAATCAAACGCAACGAYCCAAGTCCCTCCAGTCCTTACGAACGCTGCACGCCGCTAACTGCTCTGAGCTCGTTCCCAGCGACTACCGCTTAGCCAGAACCCATGAAGTAAAGGGTAAAAACATTAGGCACTCAGCTCTGTACTGTCAAAATACTTTCAATGTCATTAATCAGAGGCTGGCATTTTTCATTTTTCCCCATGACCAGGCATATATTTGCAGAGTACTTAAATCTCCCCAGTTTCAATATTTCAGGATGATAAAAGCTGGGCTTGCAATAGGAAACTATTGCATGGTTGATTAATGCTCTGATAAATGATTCAGAAGTCATCGTCCTCCTACCTTCAGCACTGTACAGCTCTTAAAAGAAAAAACATTTTATGTACGTGCCATCACAGTCCACATGGATTCTCTGAGAAGAGGCTCTTTTTTGGTAGGATGAATACAAAAGTAAAAAGTCAAGATCAAAGAGACAAAATAACGCTTTTGAATTTTCTAAAAGACTAGATGTCCTGAAGGAGTTGCTAGGTTAGTAAAATAACGGCTAAAGAAACATATGTATACTTGGAGGTGATTCRGAAAGGGAATGAAAAAAAATCTGATGAGAAAATAGAATTTCTATTCCATGGAAAAGTGACAGCCGTAAGTTTTTTACATTGAGAACATTTTGAAGCATGAATTGTGTCTGCACCAAGTACTGCCGTTCAGAAAAGCATTTTCTATTTTAATTTTTCAGGATCTCTCTATTCTCAGTCTGCCACGGCCCTCTTCCRTTCCTTTGGTCAGTAGTTTGATGARGCTTGCGTGAATTAGACCAYGCAAGCGGTAAGGTTATCCGGGCACTTGCATATAGCATTTTCTCAGGACATAAAAAGTCTGGAAAGCAAGCGTTCCCCGAGATAGATAGGATTAACAGTTTGAATAAATATGTGCCCATCAGAAACCACTTCCAGGACGCTACGATAACTTTTACTGATCCTACAAGAACAATGAAAATGCTAGTAGAGAAGACTGAGGACCATACAATATTTTTTAAAAAAAAAAAAGAAGAAGAAGAAGAAAAAATTTTTGGACTGTAAAGACACACACAGGGACTTTGTGCTGATCTTACCAGTTAACTTCATTGTCCTCTCGTCTACCTCTTTAAAGGGTTTTGAACATTACTTTCCCTGAAACTGGCATTCCCGAGGTCCCTTCAGAGGCTGTCCTCTGAGATCAACGTGATTGAGATCAGATTCAGCTCTGCTTCGCTTTGGTCTCAGGTATTAGATCATGTAAATTGAACACGAATCTTTGTGTACTTGTTTTCCAGAGAAGTAGAATGGATTTTCCAATGAATAAATCTCTTTAATTAGTTTTCTCTTGTTATGAAACAACATGTTTGTAAGGAGCGGCTGTACCTCCGTTACACTAGCAGATACCGCTGTTCGGACAAACAGGTCTGTCTTTCAAGCCTATAAAGCAATAGCAAACTTCAGGCGGAATACAGGTTGGAGACAGTTATTCCTAGCTAATTACGTCAACAAATTGCACAACCGCAACTAGAAAAGCGGCGACAGAAGTACCACCTACAAACGGTGACGAATAACGCTGCCCGTCACGGGCGTAATTCTCCCGCAATTCCGTCTTCGGTATAGGCGATTACCAGCAACTCAAACTGCAGAGCACCTCCTCTTCATTCTGCTCTGCTAAGAGACCCTCATCTCACACCCAGTTATCTTGTAAGGGACCCACTAATAAAAAAAATGCCACTAATAATTACATTGACTATAGAGACTACATTTCCCAGTCATTTATGATGCAAGCTGCTTCCTATCTCACCAGATTACGGGAATACCGATGAAACTAGCACTGTCAAAACTACCTAGAAATAATTTAAACAGCGATCTGAGCACAGGCATTTGTCATGCTCTACAGTTGCTTCCCCTCCGTGGCATAATACAGCTTTATACCACTCAAAGCGCTGCTGTTTATAAAGCTCACACRAGTCTGCGAGCTTCCTCTTCCTCTCTTTAAGGAATGCTACTTCTTTTCAGAGCAACTGCAAGCGGTTAGGAAGGTGCAGCACTCCCTGGTTGCTCGCAGCCGGCACTTTTTCAATCTCGGCGAAGTCCCGGGAGCGTATTTCTTCGTCAAAYCGAGCACATTTTCCCCAGCTGAACAATCTCGGCCTACAGGAATACTGTTGCTCAAGACAATTATGATATTACAGTAGTTTCAGAGTAATATTAAAGTGTCATAATTGATCATCTCCAAACCAATTTTACTTCAAAAATGAAATGAAAACAATTTTGAGGTCGAGATAGAGATCATTAGRTTATGCAACGTAAAGGACTAATTTTGACAGGAAAAAATAATTCTTTCGTCTTGACTTATAGAGCTTCAAGTTCTCTAGAACATACTCTATCGACCTGAAAAGTTGCAGGCAGATGGAAACAGTGACTAAGCTAGTCCAGTACATTGTTGCCCATGTCCCTTTTATCTTGAAAAATCAGATTTCCCATTCATCTGAGCACACAAGTCCTCACTCTTCAAAGCTTGTGCTTTCTTCTGGAGAAGAATTAGCAAACCAGTATTTGTCCCCAGTCAAATATTCACAAACYTCACAAGAGCAGGAGTTCAAAAGAAGAAAGAGGAACTGTGGGGAGCTGGCAGTACGATGTATGCGGAGATGGTGAAAGAGGAACTGCCGAACATCCGAATGACCAGACGTCAGAAGGAATGCAAGAGCTAATCTTCACAGAGTTCAGCTTGCCGGATCAAAAACGATAGACACAAAAAAGACCACAGATAATGGACTTAACTGCAGACATTTAGCAACATCTGAGTAATTTCTGAAAACTTGCAGGCATGGTAATTAGGACAGGAGGAAGAGGACACAAAAGGAAAAAAAATAAGTGCACTTTTAAATACCTATTTTGTGGAATTAGCATTACATATAGCGAACCATTTCAATCACATCCCTTTGGTTTCAAGCGAGAGAGCACTGACACGCTTTCTTCTTGAGGTCAGTCTCAGCTGATTCACCTAGTATAGTTAATATAGACAAAAGATATTTAAACTACGTGTCACTTTTAGCCTTGAGCCGCAACAGTTGCCTAGCCACATAAACAATCAGTATGAGAAAAACATATCATTAGGGCTGCAAAGTCAGCTGTTTGGAAGTTAAGAAACGCTAGAGTCATGGCAGTGTATGCAATGTCACAAGTTTAGCTGGGGAAAAAAAAAGAAAAAAGAAAAAAGCCCTATAGTAAGCTTTTTTTTCCCCCTGCATCATTTCCCTTCCCATATTCACACTTTTTCTTCTTTCCTTCCTTTATCATCTGCAACTTTTAAAAATCTCTTCAGATTTTACTCTTTGGTTGAAYATGACATGCAACCACGAACAGTAACCACACCGTTCTTCACTTTATTACTCCGAGTTGTGAAAATGAGAGTCCACTGCAAGGATCAAAGCTTTTATTTCACTGATCAAATTCAGACGACTTACGGCAAGGTCGAGGGACGGCAACTTTACCCCTGTATTCTCCCAGATACTCAGTCTGCTTTATTCCATGACAAAATAGGAAAAAATAAAGAAAAACAAGGAAAAAACTGGAGAAGAATAAGCATATATACAAAATAGGAAAAGCTAAGCAGTCGTTCTAAGAATAGCCTGCTATCTAGCTACTCCAAAAAATTATGCTGGCTAAGCATAACTACTGCAGTTAAATTGTGTACTTGCAAAGCTGTACTTCCACCAGGATAGCAGGGCTTTATGAAACACAACAAGCTAGAAAAGTAACTACGGAGATTTGTCAGGTCAGATATAGGACATCAGCCATGAGAGAGCATGCACTTCTGTTCCTCTCAGCCAAATACACTTGCAGCATTTTGTGGCACGGGTGTAACAGAACAGACATTTGCTCGAGGTTTGTTCAAAGGGTCGGATAAAGCCGTTCACATTCTTCAGTGAGGTTATCTAATCAGCTGAAATACAGCCAAGTTACCTTGAGGCCTTGAAGAGGAGGTAGATGCTGTTTAACTGCATGACCAAGTAACTGGTTGCAACCGTAACAATTGTAATGTATGTTCTTATTGAACTAATTCTGTTATAGTGTTATATTTTTCTATTTACYTCTACAACTACAGTAATTATTTAAGGAATAAACCAAGCACTATTTCTCTGACCCTATAATCGGCTCCATTTCTAAAGCTGGAAAGACTGTAAGGAGTTACAATAAAAGGTATCACATATTATTGTACGTGTTATTAGAGTTGCAAGACAAAAATACAAAAACAAGTTTACATCAAAATACACTACAGAGTTAGTGAATATTTAATAATCCAAATAATATTACACCAGTTAAAAATACACCTTTAATTCTGCCGGGGCAATGCTTCTCTATCACTTTGATGATATACATCAAGTTCACAGGATATCCATCGCAGATCTGAATTCACACATTTCAGCACTTTGCTTGATAAATCCACCTACGACTACATTTGAAGAACGATTTTCAAGTTTTGATGTGTAGCGTAAACCCATTTTCTTGAAAATAAATGTTTGGCATCCTTCTTATGCCAAATATATCAGCACAAACCTGAGATGAGTCACAGAATCACACAGAATGGTTGAGGTTGGAAGGAGTGTCTGAAGATCTAGCCCAAGCCCCCCACACACGCAAGGTCACCTAAAGCACATTGCATACGAAGGCATCCAGGCGGGTTTTGAATATCTCCAGAGAAGGAGGAGGCTCCACAACCTTTCTGGACAACCTGCTCCAGTCCTCTGTCACYCTCGCAGTAAAGCAGTTTTTCCTCATATTCAGGTGGAACTTCCTGTGGTTCGGTTTGTGCCCGTTGCCTCTTGTCCTGCTGCTTGGCACACYGAAAAGAGTTTGGCCCCATCCCCTTGACACCCTCCCTTAWGGTATTTGTAGACTTTGACAAGATCCCCTCGCAGTCTTCTCTGCTCTGGGCTAAAGAGACCCAGCTCTCGCAGCTGTTCCTCGTAAGAGACACTCCAGTCCTCTGTCCTTCATAGCCCTACACTGGGCTCTCTCCAGTAGCTCCGTGTCACTCCCTTTCTCCAGACACTCCCATCCATCTTGGCTTTGGTTCATTTTTCTCTGACTTCGAGCAGTTTTCTCCAGTTTCCAGCTTTCCTTGCCAAGTCTTTGGGCCACACATCTCAAAGYTGTTTCACGATCTTCTCAGCTTCTCACATTGTTCGTTTTCTTTCTGTGAACGTCTTCACTGCCCTTTGCTAAAAATCCTAAACCTCTCAAATGCCTTCATGCCTTCGATTCCTACCAGCTCCAAATTACTTTTGACTCTGCCTAAATTCTCTTCCTTCTGCACTTCATTTCCTTCTCCTCCTGCCTTGTAGAAGCTCAATCATTTCTATTCCCATCTCTGCAAAGCACTGGGCGTATTTATGTCGGTAAATGTACAAAAGTATATTAATGAAAACCAAAAGTTTTAATACTCAAAAGCCTTTTGTAAAGGGTCCAGAGGAGCTCTACACAGAAGTCTACAAATGGTATTTTTTTTAATTGAACACCAGCAACATTCAGTGCCATTAATACTTAGGTTTCAAAAACATGTTCAGACAGAAGAAGAAAATACACAGAATGCGGAAGAGGGGACAGGCTNGGTATTTGTAGACTTTGACAAGATCCCCTCGCAGTCTTCTCTGCTCTGGGCTAAAGAGACCCAGCTCTCGCAGCTGTTCCTCGTAAGAGACACTCCAGTCCTCTGTCCTTCATAGCCCTACACTGGGCTCTCTCCAGTAGCTCCGTGTCACTCCCTTTCTCCAGACACTCCCATCCATCTTGGCTTTGGTTCATTTTTCTCTGACTTCGAGCAGTTTTCTCCAGTTTCCAGCTTTCCTTGCCAAGTCTTTGGGCCACACATCTCAAAGTTGTTTCACGATCTTCTCAGCTTCTCACATTGTTCGTTTTCTTTCTGTGAACGTCTTCACTGCCCTTTGCTAAAAATCCTAAACCTCTCAAATGCCTTCATGCCTTCGATTCCTACCAGCTCCAAATTACTTTTGACTCTGCCTAAATTCTCTTCCTTCTGCACTTCATTTCCTTCTCCTCCTGCCTTGTAGAAGCTCAATCATTTCTATTCCCATCTCTGCAAAGCACTGGGCGTATTTATGTCGGTAAATGTACAAAAGTATATTAATGAAAACCAAAAGTTTTAATACTCAAAAGCCTTTTGTAAAGGGTCCAGAGGAGCTCTACACAGAAGTCTACAAATGGTATTTTTTTTAATTGAACACCAGCAACATTCAGTGCCATTAATACTTAGGTTTCAAAAACATGTTCAGACAGAAGAAGAAAATACACAGAATGCGGAAGAGGGGACAGGCTRCTTGGGAGAATTACAGGAATGCAGCCAGAGYAYGTARAGATGCRGTGASGAAGGCTAAGGCCCAGCTGGAATTGAGTCTGGCAAGGGATGTCAAGGACAACAGGAAGGGCTTCTTCARATACATCAGCAGCAAGAGGAGGACTGGGGAAAATGTGGGCCTGCTACCAAATGGGGCGGGGGCCCTGGTGACAAGGGATCCAGAGAAGGCAGAATTACCGAATGCCTTCTCTGCTTCAGTCTTCACTGCTAAGGGCAGCCCCCATGAATCCCAGAGCCTGGACGTGAGGGAGAAAGTCTGGAGAAGGGCAGACTTCCCTTTGGTTGAGGAGGAAAGGATTAGAGACCTTCTGGGCAGGCTAGACATCCACAAATCCATGGGCCCAGAAGGGATGCACCCACGGGGACTGAGGGAGCTGGCGGATGTTGTTGCCAGGCCGCTCTCCACCTCTGAAAGGTCCTGGAGACCTGGAGAGGTGCCTGAGGACTGGAAGAAAACCACTGTCACTCCGGTTTTCAAGAAGGGCAAGAAGGAGGGCCCAGGCAACTCTAGGCYGGTCAGCCTCACCTCCRTCCCTGGAAAGGAGATGGAACAGCTCCTTCTGGAKGTCATCTCCAGACAYAYGGAGGAAAAGRAGGTGATCAGGAGTAGSCAGCATGGATTCCCCAAGGGGAARTSCTGCTTAACCAATCYGAGAGCCCTCCCTGATGGAATTCCGTCTRGCCGAGTAGAGGAGGGGAGAGCAGCGGACGTTGTGTCCCTTGCCTTCAGCAAGGCTTTCGACACTGTCTCCCRMAACACCCTCCTAGAGAARCTCAGGMAGCGTGGCTTAGATGAGCGGACAGTGAGGTGGATTGAKAACCGGCTGAAAGGCAGAGCTCAGAGGGTCGTCATCAGCGGCGTGGAGTCTAGMTGGAGRCCTGTGGCTAGTGGCRTCCCCCAGGGCTCAGGACTGGSTCCCATCCTGTTCAGCAGTGACCTGGGTGAGGGGACAGAGTGCCTCCTCAGCMAGTTTGCKGATGATACCAAGCTGGGAGGAGKGGCTGACACACCWGAGAGACCCGGACAGGCTGGAGAGCTGGGCRGAGAGGAACCTCCTGAGGTTCAGCAAGGGCAAGTGCAGGGTCGTGCACCTGGGGAGGRATAACCCTAGRCACCAGGACAAGCTGGGGGCTGACCTGCTGGAGAGCAGCTCTGCAGAGAAGGACCTGGGAGTGCTGGTGGACGACAGGTTGGCCATGAGCCAGCAACGTG
>NW_028186411.1:0-11280 GCF_003343005.1 Rhea americana | reverse complement strand
GTCACCAAAATCCAATGGCTCTGTTACAAGTCTCCAATATAATGTAAAATAGCTTATATAAATAAATATATATATATAACCCCCCCCACACACAGACTTTAAGTAACATCTGTCTACACTGTCATGGGTTAAACTAACAATAGGAAGCAACTTCTTTTCTTTCAGTGTAAAACACAGATGGTATTGTTATTTATGCAATAGCCTCTGTATTCCGATTATAGAAAAGACCATCTAAATAGGGTAGGATCTCTTAGCATATCAAGCCAGATAGAGACATTAAATGAGAATTCAGGCCACTAATTTTATAATTACGAAAATTAGGTATTAGTCCCCATGAAATATTCTTAAACAGTAACTATTTCAAATTTCATT
This sequence comes from Rhea americana, assembly GCF_003343005.1. NCBI lineage: Eukaryota > Metazoa > Chordata > Aves > Rheiformes > Rheidae > Rhea > Rhea americana. The sequence goes on along the minus strand of NW_028186411.1, from coordinate 10,908 downwards.
AAAAGAGAAGATGATGAATTTAACAAAGAAAGCTTGGTTTCAAATAGTATTAATATTGTCTAGGCTTGGGTTTTTTTGGGGCTCTTTTGGGAATTCAGGCAGACCACACGATCTTTCATATGTTTAGCCAAACATTAAACAAAGGATCCAGAGAATCTGCATGTTAAGTATTAGCCTATGACAAACGTGTTTTGTTTTTGACCACCAGGCATAGGAGATTAAAATGTGAACACTTAATCGAGCTTCTTCGGGACAGTGCCAGAAGTGTTACTGCAATGATATTAAACAGCAAAGATTTACTCAGTAAAATACAAATTAAGCTTTGTTTCTTAATTATTTCAGAGTATGTGATTTAATTGCCATAGAATAAGACACAAGGCAAAATTCCTCTCTAAAGAATTGATTTCCAGCACTATCAAGCCAGTAGACTAAATAGACGAAAGTTAGAGCTCTTTGACCAGTTGTCAAGCAAATTCCACTAATTTTCACCATCCCAGTTATTGGGAACAACTGTAACTGCCAAGAGTTTCTCTTGTTATATTCTCAAGAGTCACGTCTGGAAAGCAATAGAGTCTAACATGGCTCTTGGGACTCGATCCGTAAAGGGTCTGAAACTATYGCTGAGGACACCATGGTGTCAGTGTCAACTTATAATAAATATACTTTGTATAGACTTGTGCGCAAAATGGAACTAACAAGAGATACAAAACGAGAACTAATCATCTGAGAATGCTTTAACATGTACGATGTCTAAAAAAAACCCCACACAAATAAAGAAGCCAATCCAGAGTTTGCTTTTGTAGATAGCCAGCTCTCTTGGCTAGCAAAACAGATGAACCAAGCAGAGACTAGAACAGAGGTGAGCACCAAACTAAGGAGTCTAGCGTCAGTTCACTTTTCCCTTATCAACCTTCGTCAACTTGAAAAGTCTCCACCTGAGTTTTGCGTTAGTTATTTGTTATATTGCTCTTCAAGATAAAATTTTTAGGTTTATTTCAGGAATTTAGATGTAGAACAGGTTCAAAGAACTGCCTAGAAGTAAAGGCATAAAACCTGTCAGACTATCCTCAAGGCCAAATTTAAGTGGGTCAGCAGACCTGGATCTGTAAACTCTAGCTTCACATGCACTGCACACTGGCAAGCTCCTTTCAGGAAGAACAAGCATTTAGAGCTTTACAGATTTGCTTAGATACTAAATGCTAAATTTGTGACTAAAAGGAGGGAGARAAAAAAAATCACAAAAAGCCTTTTAGAAATTCATTTTTGGAAATTCAGGGAGAATTACCTGGTGTCCTGATTATGAGAAACATGCCAAATATTTGAATTCTGCTTCTGTATCATGCATTTGTCTATCTAATCACATCTATATTTCTAACTGTGCGYTGCTGTGAAGTAAATGGAACCGTTTGATTGAACGAGATGAGCGGTATTTGATGCTACAAAGTCATTATTATGGATTAATTTAGCTTCAAGAGTGGGAAAGATAAAGAAGGTTAATGAAAGGATTTAACATAACTGCTTTCGAAAAACAAAAGGGAGGGGGCAAAACAGGAAGAAATTGAGCTGAAGATGCAATTTGAGRCAATGAAATTTTCGAGTAGAAAAGAGATGAAGCTTTTCACAAAGACAGTACGGGGGTATTGAACCTACTAATTTACCACGATCATTCAGCAGCATTTGCTCTGCACGGAGACCTGTCGGGCCCGCCAACAGTTTGCTTTGAGCACAGGCACAAAACACAGCTAAAGTTGTGCTGTTTTGCTGCCACGGTTCAAAGGATAGGTTAGCCGACCGGACGACCGAAGAACATCCTGGAGTACGCAGAAAAGTTTGTTCCCATGGATACCGATACCTCTAACGCTATTCTGTGAACCTACGTTGCAGTGGAAGTCTCTGTTGTGACTCTTTGGCAAAAGTCGAACGGTTCCAAAAAATAAAACAAAATAAAAAGATCAGTCACAGCAGATATCTGTGGATGTGTTCTGCAAYGCTCAATCCCAAGTAATAGGAAATSAAAGAAAAGCAGCTGTGGCAACAATCAAAATTCCCTTATTTGGCAAAAAAAATACAAATAAGAAAAGACAATTATGCTTGCAGGGCTAGGGAAGAGGAGGAAAATGCTCTTAATCTGACTAAAACTTCAACAGCTGTTTATAACCATGAAATTTGAAGGTAAGGAATCTGGCAAGTTGATAGCTCATAAGTACATTCGTATGCTGTAGAAAAAATGAAAAMTTTARWTWRMYMWAWWWKSMWWWTWKRKYWAWYTAAACTGGGAAGARCRGATATAGCAAGGTTTGYTGTCATGTTAATTGATACAAGTTAATATCTTTATTAATAAACCGGAGAATAAAGTAAATTGCGTACTGATGGAACATACAGATGATCCCAAAGTACAAAGCACTGGAAGTTGACTGGAAATTGGATAATCATTCTCAGACAAGAAAATAAAGACGTGCATTAACTAGAACTGAAACTGCAGACACAAATTAATGCCTTAAGAGAAAAAACTCACTTGTCAGATCTGTTGCTAAAATAACGACTAAAAAGCGCTGAGGTAAGATCACACTTCTACTTTCCATAGATGCTGGAAATATTACRAGCAGAGACCATAAAAACATCTTCATTTCTCCATTTCTACGGCCGTGCATTTGCTGCACAACACCGACCAGACCCTCAGTTTACCGCAAACGCATCTTTCTCCATCGGAGCATTGCGGTCTGGTTCACACGAGCTGTCTTCACACAGGTGGCTACAGCCACGCTATAGTACAGCATTCCTGCAAGTTAGGAGACGTACAACTTTCGAACAAGGGTAGTCCAGTAGAGGAGACGTGAGTTTCTAAAGTTCAGCCTGTATTCCCGGACGTTCCCCCAACGCACTATGTGCTTGCTGGGAAAGGAATAGACGCAAACGCTCACGCGTCCACCAGCCTCCAGATTTTCGCCGACACCGCGGTCCGCTCTGCGCATCACGTAGCGGGCAGACACGCAGCCCTTCCGCCCAGAGGAAGCGCGGCACRAGGAGCGAGAGGGAACAGCCAGCCAGCCGCAAAGCACTGCGCTGGGCAGCGGAGCTGCAGGAAGAGCCGGAGAATACTTCTGCCAGAAATAATTGCTCGAGGAGTCCTTCAGTATACGTACACATCATCATCATCACTGCTCAACCCGTCCGTCTCCCTGTATGGACTGTCGAGATCCTTCCGCCGCGCTCTACGTATTTTCCTCAGTTCATCAGACAGAGCACTGCAAGCAGTTTCAGTCGCTTTATGCACGCAAGAGATGTTCCCCGGACGATACCCAAAAAAGTGATTTAAATAATTGGATCTAAACTTTGAGGCAGTATTTGTTACAAAGATTAAGAGGTAAAACGAAACAAAATGAGACAGCAAGTCTGCCTACATATATATGTAATAAAATGTTTTTAGTAGTAGAGAATGGCATAAAACTTGAAAAGGAGAAATRGATGCTAGACATAAGAATTAACTGTTAGCGGTAGCAATTAGACAATGAAAGTTTACGCACAGAGACAAAAAGGAAAAGTTTCTTCCACAATGGATGCAGCTATCTCTAGTCTTCTGTTCACCGAACATTTCAACCCTAATATCAACCATTCTAGAATTTTAATTTTACCTTTTGCCTGGTTCAGCAAAGATGCAGTTACAATTTTTGGGGTCTCTCTCTGCCACTCTAAAAATGTCCATTTCATATGTCAAGTAGAACRAACTGACCAAAAAGAGCTAAAGAGAAATCAGCGCTTCGGCCAATATTCAGAGAAGCAAAACAAAGTAAAAGCAACATTAGCAACCGCAAATAATTTCAGCTTTCCATTGAACTTATTCAAAGAGTATCTCACCTGATTATGATCTAAAAAMAAGAGAGAATATCCTTTGTCCGTTCAACCGGATAAGAGCAATACTAAAGCCACAGCACAATATTGTACTATTTTTCCCYGCTTTTAAAGCAGAAAATTGTTATATGATGCTAAAACACAGCAAGACCTTCAAAGCCTCATCCTACTGCCAAGGGCAGGCACCTTTTCCTCAGAGAGACAGGCTTTTCACCGATGCTGAGCCTCCTTTCCAAAAATTCGTAACACGGTATGTGCAGGCGAGAAAAAAATCAAAGAGTAGTTCACCGCAGGCCAAGTCTTCCGGCAACAAACCTCCACCTTTCCGCAGACCGGGAGGAGAAATCCGTAGAGACGAATACCGTGGAAACCTCGCGCTGCTTGGAAGCCTCAGGTACCAGCGCAGACGACAGAGACGGCCCGTGGCTCTCGGGACCTTCGCTAGCTCACGTGTAGGCAAGAAAGGTATCAAAATACGCAGAGGACATGCCTCAGTATCAGATCTGGATGCTCAAAGTGTTCTTCTCTGCTCCGGAGCTGAGAAGATGAGATCTACAATTTTGCCCTATTTAGTGTAATTTTTTTTTTTATGATAAGTTAGAAGACAACAAGGGTGGTGGTGAGTTTTAAGATCTGCATAAAACTAAGTAACACAAAACAGGAATATCAGCTTAGGGCATTGATCAAAAATAGGAAGTCGTACCCTGGCAGTGAAAGTTASGGGTGTTTCAAAACAGAGAATTTTAATAGAAACCATTTTGCRACTTTAATTATTGCTACAACATACATATTACAATATAGCTGCCTTAAGTTATTGCTAACAAAAAAATTGCTGAACTAATAAACAAGGTGCAAAAAGTGTTAAAGCACCTGAAAAGCAATACCTACTATTTTATCAGGTCACTTTTGACTATGCAAATCGGGTGCATGTCTATACCACTCTAGTCTGATACCATTTTCTTTCCAAGTCATTAAAAAATAAATAAATAAATAAATAAAACAAGAGCCACGGTGAAGCTTCTCCAAAAAAAAAAAAAAAAAAAAAAAAAAAAAAAATCAGGGCACTGGAGGGATGTCCCTTCCAGGAGTCCAGGCTGCATCTCCTTGCCTTCTGCTGGCAGCCCGGCCGAGGAGACCCAGGTTTGCGCCCAGGGAGAGCAGTGATTTAATCCCTTCGCAGCAGAGGAAGGAGGGAATTGCAATTCTTCCTCAGGAGGTTTCCTGCGGCTCCCAGCCTCGCCCGGCTCCCCGTCAAAAAGGCGGACCGAAAATCTGCGTTCGCAGCTGGCGAGCTCTGGCCTGAGCGCCGGGAAAGCGCATGCTCCTGATCGCGATTCCTCACCGTCAACCGCACCGTCGGAGCCTGGGAGTTACTCTTTTTTCCACACGTTTGAGTTCTCGTATGTCTTCAATCAGTCTGACTGCTAAACATAAGCGTGCACTGATTTGTGCTTTTTACAATCTATTAGTTCATACCAGRACAGACACGGAAAAACAGTAGTATGGGCAGACGCCTACGCAACAGGCTGGAAAAGTTTCTAATCGGTTCTGGTAGCATGGTTTTCTTTTGTTTTTGTCAAGAAAGGCTCTTTGAAACAGAAATCCTTCCAAGGAAGAGATGAACGAGGATAATGTTAATGCCGCTTAAAAAAGAAAAAAGCTCCGAAATCAGAAGGTTTTATTTTGAAATCTGAAATTAATTCCGTCAAGAAATGCTCCACTAAAAGTGATACTGGAGATGCAAAATATAAGCAAAATCTGACCGATCCTCTCTGCACGTTTTCATTTTTCTCTTTGATTTACGACAAATTGTAGATTCTAAGCTCTTGTCCGAATTCAGGATAGAAGAAAACCTGAGGAACCTTCAACAGGAAAGCACCCTGCAATACCTCCGCACGCCCAGCTGCCTCTACCGGACAGGAAAATTGCTTCCTGCCCCAGACTGTTACCGGAGGGACTATTTTACTTCGCAGTCCTAGCTATTCCCAAATTCGTGTCGTCTCTTTTGTTTGGAGAGTACCTAAGTACAACAGCTACGTAGCACGCAGATAGTGCCTTTAGCAACTCCAAGGAGATAGGTATAGCAACAAAAGATCTTCCTTGTYATTTTGTAGAGTTTTCAGCTGGAAGAAAAAGAAATTTTATATGCACATATAAATTATCCTGATACGTAATGAGTCCTAATTCTCAAATATCGTATCCTAGGCCACGTGCAGCTCTGAACTGCGCCCTCACATTTAAGGTTGCAAAGTTGCCATATTAATGTGATTAGCTCCTTTGGGGTTTTCTTTCTATTGTTTTTCCATTGTTTTTAGTTGTCCTAAATTTATTTATTTTGCTTTATTACACTGTGAATTTCATTGCTGTCAGAGACAAGAAAACATACTGATTGTGTGCTTTTCCAAAGAATTTAGGGAGACGAAAGACAGCAGTCGGGAGCACATCCGTCATTTCACCGGCAATTTCGTTCGAYATCTGCCGAAGAGCCGAAAGCAGACGGTCTTTGTTTCCGTTCCGAGCTTAAAAGCCGATAAAACTCTATTCTCTGTTTGGATGATTAGCCTATAAAAAAAMCAGAACTGGGTCCAGCATCCGTACACAAACCCACATTCACAAGCTCTAGGAGGTGCTCTTCCATTGCAGAGGTTTGCCGAGTTTCTCCGGCTCCAAGCGTTARGACTTTGACCGAGAGGAGAAGCACCGGTCTCTCGCCTTCCTGATACCAAGCCGTTTAACCAGGGGCCTCTCCGTGGACGCCGAGCAGCAGGATTACGGGCGAGCCCGATGTCTAGCGAAGGCATTTCTGAGGAGCGAACCACCCATTCTTCAAAAGGAAAACGCTCCTCCCTTAACAAGACACGGCAACTCGAAGGCTTGCCAAAACTTCCCGTCTGCCTTCTGCCTCACCAGGGCTTTCCCGAGGCTGATCTGTAAGCCTCAAAAACGTCAAYAGAGCTGCGATCTACAGCAAAAGCCTCTAAAACCGTGAGATCATTCCATCTGATGTTACACAAGATCCGTAGCGCTTCAGGGAYTGTAATTTCCTGTTTGGGGGCTTTGTCAAAGCGTCAAAATCCCTAGAGACAGAGAAAAAAGGCGTAGGAAACCTCGTAATACATCTTTGAGAATCAGCACACTGCAGTATTTTAATTGAAAGGAATCAAAAGTATATACTAGTCACTCCTTCTCCCTCCCTCCCCCCCCCCAAAAAAACAACTTATTAAGGAATCTTTAATGAAGACCCAAACACTCTCACCATTACTAACTGTTGGCATCCCTAAATAGAAGGATAATCGTTTTGTTAATCTCTTGCAGTTATGAAGACTCTTGAGTTTTCAAAGAATAGAATAAGTTTAAAGGACTTTGAGCATCTTTTTCGTCTTATTTTTCATGGCATGTTGTCATTTCTTGTTCAAGGTTTTTTAAAAAAATATATAAAACATGTGTTTCTGGTGTTTAAAGACTAAGAGATACCATTTTACCCAAACAAGTCAGAAAATGCACAAGGCTTTCGAGGGAAAGGAAYGTCCTTACTCGCGTCCAGTTAAAGTCGTAGGGAGTCATAGTTCTCAGCAACCGCCAAAGTAATGTAATGCTCCACTAATAGCTCCTAAAGAGTTATARGCATCAGACACGGAAGGAACGCATTATTACCGTCCATAAAGGCAGCAAGTAGAATAGGCTGCAGAAAAATCTGAGGCAAACGAGGAGCACTACGTTTGCAGCCTCACGGGCAAAAGCGAAAGTGAGAACAGTTAATTCGCTGTTCTAAACAAAACGGTAAACAAGCGCTTCTTCYCAGCTCCAGAGGAACGCTTTTGGACACACAGCTTCTGGTAGGCAGGGTTGGGATCCCAGGCTGACTTACTTCCATAGACGCTTCCGCTCAGCGCACCYGCGGGTCTTTCTAAGCACATCGACCTTTGCGGTACAGGAGCCTCACGTCGCTCCTATTCACTAGGGAGGCAGGCAGAGCTGTGGAGGAGAGCGGTCTGGCAAGTTCTCAGTCGCTTTGCTACTTAATGTTCCTGCTCAACGAGCAAAGAAGAGATCAGATTTGATAATACTATACCACAAGAGAAAAAAAAATTTTTTGATCCGACTGTATGCGTTCATTTTCCAATCAGCCTTTGTTATAACTCGCTTGATTATTCAGAGCCCTCGTACTTCAAATTCAGTACGTTCACATTCCACACGGCACAGACGGATCATTTTTTGCATCGCTCAAAAGACGACCGCTGGCAGCCAAACAGGTGCAAACTGCTCCTTTCTAAAATACCTCCAAAACTTTAGCTCGTTCTTTTTCAARCAGTGCTTCTACATTGCTGCTAGTATGCAGGCGTATCTTCCCAGACGACTGCAATTCAGGGAAAACTCCAAATTACTTCGACACACGTATATGCTTCTCCGTACGCTCGCCCCCACGCCATTTGCTTCTTTGCCTCATATCTCCACGTGACATARCCCTACAGGCTTTCGGGATGAAACTTTCAACACTGACTTAAAAATCAAATTCAACTTGAGGGAGTCGCCTTCTGAATAAGTTTGAGCATGTCTTTCTGTGGTAGCAGTAATATTTGCAAGCTGCAGAGACAGCCAAGAGAACCGAATCCCCACCAGCAAAGAGACCGGGAAGTAACGCGGCGCTCGCTGGCTTGTGCACAGGGAGAAGTTTTCATTTCTCTTTCGGTCTGAACGCTGGGCATCAAAGACCGACAGGATTCTTTTTCCTCCAGACTCGCGGAGAATTGGTTTTGCTCGTGAAAAAAAATTGTTTCTGCTACCTGCCAAAGCTAAGCCTCTGCAACATTTTGCACCCRCTAAGGAAGGGAACCGTTTCCTACTGATCACTCACAAGAAGCCACAGAGGTAAATGCTGTCTTTATACTTCTGCATACAGCATCCCTGAAGGAATTTGAAAGCAGTCTTGTTATTTTATTTTCCTAAACGATCACGCTTTATAACAAAAGCGAATGCAAAGCAATTATATTTACAASGTACGCAGTTTTGGAGTAAAAATTCCAACTTCTTTTTTGGAAGTGTCTGTCAAAAAGTTGTATTTATGCACTTTACCAGAAACATCCAAACCGCWGACCATACAAATCACACTGAAACTGTCAATAGCTCTCGCGCTATTCACTGTTTTACGAAAATTYTATCTTTAAACAGCTGAGTATGTASAGAGAAGCTGTACAATAGGCACTGCCCAATGATGACTGTAGAAACTTTAATTACTCATACTATAGCTAAAAAAAMCTGGGAAGTTAAGACATCGACTAACGGTAATAGATGAATTGGTCATATTAAGCACTTTTCGTAACACTGCCACCATGCATTTTAACTACACTGCAGTTACACTATAACTATTCTTAGATACATGCTAAGTTCTASGTATGCGAATGAGTGGTTGTCACAAACATGCCGTGCATAACTAGAAGATGATTGCACCGCAGTTGCATGTTTTTTCAGAGAAATTAATAAAACTGTTAATGTAAGCAGCACAATCAAATTTTAAATGAGGTTATTGACAGATGTGGACCAAAAAAAGCGCTGAAATGTACTGCATAGGTAGTCATAAAACTGTCTAAACAACATTAACACTATATTTGTGTTAATACGAAACCGTAGAGCAGTATAAACACTTATATGCGGACGGTGCTGACAAAGCAGAGACGGGCCCAGTAACTCTGAAGATTTCCCTAAATTTTTTTAAGAGCGAGTGATATCCAAAGTTGAAGCAATTAACAGACTGCTGTCCAATTCCCATGCACATCTGAACAGTTTAACTCACATTTATCTGTTTTTCTTTCTTTAAAAAAAATTCTATGCAGACACAAGAAAAATGGCCACTTCACACCACCTTTTCAGTCAGCTTGAATAAATTGTTTGAGAATCAGTAATCCTAAACGACCGTTTTAAATTCCAATTATAAAATCACATAGCACTAGCACTCAGGGTCCTAAGGGTTCCTCAAGTCCTTGGCATCAACCACGTGCATATACCAGCTCTTCCGTTCAGTTATTATTGGGGCAAAGCAGCATTTATTCTGTACGTAGAGACATCTCCATCTTCGTTGGCACAAGACCCACTCAACATCTGCTCCCCACAGAACAACAATAATAGAATGGAAACACAGATATCTTAGATTCTCCAAGCAGAACTTAATCAAGAATTACAATACTTGTTTCCATTCTAACAGCCCTTGCAGGAACACTGCATTTCACCACTGAAGAAGAACACTTATGTGGGCGTACAGAATCATAGAATCAGTAAGGTTGGAAGAGACTGCTGGAGATCATCTAGTCCAACCTCCCTGCTCAGCAGGGTCACCTAGAGCATGTCAGACAGGGTTGCAGCCAGGCGGGCCTTGAAGATCTCCAGAGAAGGAGACTCCACAACCTCTCTGGGCAACCTGTGCCAGGGCTCCGTCACTCTCACAGGGAAGAAATTCCCCCTCACCTTCAGGCAGAACTTCCTGTGCTTCAATTTCTGCCCACTGCCTCTTGTCCTGTCACATGGGACAACTGAAAAGAGTTTGTCCCCGTCCCCCTGACACCCTCCCTTCAGGTACTTGCACACATTGATCAGATCCCCCCTCCGTCTTCTCTTCCCCAGGCTGAAGAGGCCCAGCTCTCGCAGCCGTTCCTCACAGGGCAGGTGCTCCAGCCCTCTGATCATCTTTGTAGCCCTACGCTGGACTCTCTCCAGTGGCTCCCTGTCTCTCTTGTCCTGGGGAGCCCAGAACTGGACACAGGACTCAAGAGGAGGCCTCCCCAGGGCTGAGGAGAGGGGCAGGATCACCTCCCTCCACCTGCTGGCAACACTCTTCCCAATGCACCCCAGGAGACCTTTGGCCTTCCTGGCCACAAGGGCACGTTGCTGGCTCGTGGCCAACCTGTCGTCCACCAGCACTCCCAGGTCCTTCTCTGCAGAGCTGCTCTCCAGCAGGTCAGCCCCCAGCTTGTCCCGGTGTCTAGGGTTATTCCTCCCCAGGTGCAGGACCCTGCACTTGCCCTTGTTGAACCTCAGGAGGTTCCTCTCTGCCCAACTCTCCAGCCT
>NW_028186410.1:815591-1021431 GCF_003343005.1 Rhea americana | reverse complement strand
GTGACTTTCTGAAAATAAAGTAGCAGAAGCCACTTGGAAGTCACAAACATCACCCCTTTTATTACTTTAGCACAAGCCAGCAAAGACTGCTTATTGAATGYTAACAGAAGATAAGAGAGAAATCCCAGTTTTAGTAAGTCTGAATCTCTGTACATCTCCTTTACGGCATTTTCTGTAAGAATCATTATCTTATACAAATACAACTGAATATTGAATGAATATTTCAGAATAGAGTGCTTATTAAGATGAAAAAAATGCAGATAAAAGATGTTATTCAAGTCCAAGTAGAGAAAGTTCTGTGATTTCTTTTCATATATCTGTGATTACRATATTTAAAAAACTCATTCTTGAACCCTCTGACTCAAGTTACACGAGTTACACTTATTCATGGGCACTGGTTCTCATTCTGGCTCTTTATTTCATGTTAAGCATTGCTTGAGATTTACAGAAAAGAAAGAACAAGCAAATCTCCACTCTCCACTTCTGCTTCCCCTACACGGACAAAAATATYCAACTGTGTGGCACCTTCTCTCCTTATTTTTCATTTTTCCTATGCAGCATACTTTACTAGTAGTATCGGAGTAAGAGCAAAAACACCACAGAGAYGTATGTTTTTGGAGGTCGAGATGCCACAGTGAGGAAACTTGAGACAAATGAAGGGATGATGAAACTTGAGACTGCCTGGTAGTATTCAAGAGCATACTAATAGCATGCTAATATAAATATCCTTTGTACAGATGTGTAATAGAGACTATAAGTTGTAATGCTGTGCAAGGCACATCAGCAGAATTTGGTATGGTCAACTGTTAGTGAGGAAAATAAAAACTYGTGACAAGAATGTGTGAACAACAAGACTTCAAAAATCACTAAGGGAGGGATCTTAAGTGTGCCTTATTATTATTATTGTTACTAAGAAAAATGCCTCCATTGTCACTTACAGTTATTACTAATAATGAAGGAAAATAAAGGACTCTCTGATCACAAAAAATCCCACCAGCTACTTTGTAACTGAAGTAATTAGTAACTTAGTACAGTAATTGCAATATTGCTTTGAAAACAACTGTACAAAGCTATTTGTTAGCAATACTGTATTAAACACAGAATGTATTAAAGTAGTTATCTTTCCAGGTAGTACATACATTCCTCATGCTTTATAGTGTATACATACTGCATGGGTGTCTGGGGATCCTGGAGGTTTAGACAGTTTCCTAATACTTTGTTAAAGCYGTGAAACGTATCTGCCTGACACTGGCCACTGGACTGGAGGTGCTTCTTTCACGCAGCCCCTTGAATGATCATTTCTCAGATTGGCCCAGAAGTTCAGCACTCTTTGGATACCRTGGATAAAGGTATTGGAAAGCTAGGGACAACAAAGAGTATTTCAGCTCTCCGACTTCAAGGATCAAAAACTGAGGTGCTTTGTGSTTTGTCAGATTACTTAAATCCTTAGATAAGGTTTAAGGACAAAAAAACATTGGTTAGCTAAAAAAAGAGTACACATTTGCAATACARAACAAAATTGCAAATAGAAGAAGTGAGAAAATGTATTACTAAGATTATACTTAATAATAAGGATATTTCTTAGCTGATTTAGCATCTCAGCTGCCTGTCAGGCCAGCTGATTAGCCTTTACAACATCCCCCAGGGCTGATATATCCTGGCAAAATCTTAAAGGTATATCTTTTTTCTCCCTAGTGAAAATGGCTGCTAGAGCCATCCAGTGCAACTGTTGTGCACAATCTGTTCCTTCTGTAACTCAAAAAAGAGTAATTGTCTCTTCTTGTTTATTCTCCTTTATTGACAGTAAGGAGGGATCACTTCTTTTAGCTCTTCTTTAAGGATACCAATTGCTAATCTTATATTAGCACATTCCTGGTTTCAGCTTTAATCTGTTTATTYTTGCCATTTAGAGCACAGTAACAGAGCTTTATAGATCTTACAGCAATTATTAGTAGATGCATCTTACTAAATACAACTGAAATCAGCCCTTTAACAGTAACCTGTGGATTCTCATTCAAAATGAAGGATGAAACCCTGGTTTGGTGTGCTGTGATTTGATAACATCCACATACTTGCTGTCATTTAAAAGAGCTTACTAGGATCCTCTAGCACTTAGCTTGGAAGTCAAAGCTAGGTATTTTGAAGGCAATCAAAACCTCTCCAAAACTCTTTAATCTAACTCAGTCTCATGCTGACTATCTACACTGATGGTTGTGATATTTTTTTATTCTGAGGCAGGAATGTGGGTACGCTCATACTTAAATATTTTTATAATTTATTACTAGGAAATGGATGGTCATGAAGGCAATGTGGCATACACGCAATGACTAAAGAAACTTAAAGGCACAAAGACTCAAATGTRTGTATTCTTGAATATAGAGACTGAATGTAATTACATGGCTGGATAATGGGTTTTAATCAATCAACTTGTTTTCTTCTCTGCAGCTCACAGCTTGCTATAGGGACAGTGCCACTTCTGCTACAACTCTTCCCCTGGTRGCTTAACTGATTTCCCTCTTTCTTGCAAGAAGCTGTGGGAGGTTGTGTACTAATATCCACCTAGAACCCACTGAATTTGGTGATTCTCCATGTGGGTGGATTTGCTGCAGGACCAGAACCTTAACGGAGCTTACAAGCCTGGCAAATGCTCTTTCTCATCATTCAACCACCCTCAAGCTTGGACATGCTCGTACTTCTGTACTAGACTTTCTGACTAGACCCTGTTTGTGAAATGTCCAGATAACAGTAGAAGACACTGAAATAARTGGAAATGTAAGTATACAAAGACAGCATGGCCAGGCTTGGAGACTTTTCAAAGTCTGGAACTCCACAAGTTTCGCCTATCCTTAAAAAGTGGTAACCAGTCAGTAATTGCTTGTGTGTCCCTTTATTTTCCTAAAATATTCTAGGGTATCATGTTAAATTGCCTCYCATACTGACAGTTCTCCCCCTGTGAGATGGCTATTAAGTTCAATGCAAGATGGGTGTTTATAAATAAAAATTCCTCATAAAACAAGCTTAATACCTCTTAAACAAAACAATTTTCCTAGTGCAATAGCTTTGCCACTTGACTGAACTAATGACATAGCCCTACTCTCAAATTAATTGTTAGCAAAACCATGACTGATTGAATCTTTGACAACACTGATCTAAGGGAAGAATAGCAGAGCTTAGTGATTCTGAAAAGTTTTGCAAATGCTAAGAAAAAGACAAAGATAAAGAAAAGTCAAGTTGTTAGATCTGATTCCACTGCAGCTGATAGTATCTGGCAGTCCAGCTCCATCTGAGTTGGTAGCTGTCTGGGTGCAGTACAAGGCTGCTTCTTTTTGCATCTATTAAACCTGAATGGATTTAATAAACTCAAATATCAACTTTCTTTTTCTTACTTTACTGACTTCTCGCTGGTAGGATGTCTTCCGCGTAGCTGAATCATTATTATTACCTGTTATTTTTAATCATAGACAATGTGTCCAGTGTGGTACAAGGAAAAAATGAAGTCTCTTCCCTGAAGAATTTCTAATCTAAAATAAAGAAGTTCTGACTACATCACAGTCACTGTTGAGATACAGAAAGCACTCAGCTATTTGAAGGAAGGAATTAATTACCAGCAAAGATAACTAGCAAATAACTAACTTTTTCTTAGCCTTGCAGAAAGTTTACACTCTTCTACTAGTGCATTTGTAACATCTCAGAGAATATTAGTGCTAGGGACAAGGGCATGGGGTTACCCAAGCTAGTTTCAAATGATGTAACAGGCTAGCTGTGGCAGCCTGAGCCCCACCTGAGTTAGTTACTCTGCCGAGAGGCCGAAGCTTAAAGCTATTGTGGAAATGGCCTGCAGTTGCACAAAGCAGTGCTCAAGCCGATTAACAGCACCTCAAGCATCTGATCTCTCTCAGCCCAGTACAAAGCCCATAGAAAATGAAGCTGGCATAATGCTTGTGTCACATACATTAACTAATTCAACAGAAATGCAGTCATGTATATGCGTGTATCAAAATCAAATCTGCACCACTCTGTGCTCCAGTAAGGCACAGATTTGKTAAGAGGAGTGCAGAACAGCAGCCTTACATTTGATGTGGGGAGTAAATGTGAGGAAATACTTCTCTTTGGCCCAAAACCAGCATTATGAATTCTTGCCCTGGTCTATGTTGTCAAGCTTGGAACTAAATATAATAATAATCATATATTAGTAGTCTGTTCCCAGGGTATTGGGAAGTTGATTCTCCATCACGTCTGCTGCTGCCAGATCCTGCAAATGCCTGCAGATGCCAAATTCATCTGYGATAACTTAACTATTCCCAGTCTAGGTCTGTGAAGTCTGCTCCCATTATTCTCCTTGCTATTTAAGTTCAGCTTCAAAAAGCACGTGTATATTAAGTGAAGATTTATCTGTAAAGGAAAACTAAAACAAATCTGTGAGAAATACAAAGCTTTGTTTTTTCAGTCAGACTAGGAACATAATTTTGGTTTGACCTGAAATAATTTTTTCTTCAACTTTTTGTTGGAGGGAAAAAGATTTTCTTTCTTTGATGCCCCATAGATCGCTTTGGTTAGAGGAAGACATTTGCTTTTGTCTTCCTGTTTATCTGAGTGGTTGCTTTTAACTTAAGTAAGAGTAAAATTAGCTTTGACATATGGTTGCAGAATGAAAAATGAAAAATCTTGTTTGAAAACATCAAAATGAAAATTTTCTTGTATGCTTGCATTGACTCTTTGGTGAGACTGCTTTCTCTGGTGCTTTCCCTGGTTTATTCTTTCACAGTTACATGTGCATCTACTAGAAGAATTTAGTACTTGATGAAAGAGWCCTTTCTAATCATTTCTTTATATCATTATGGGAAGAGAAGAAAAATTGTCAAACAGTATAATGAAAAATAATATGGAACTGGATGAAAGTTGGGTATAATATGTAAATCAAGATTTCTACATCAAGCATTTACTCTTTCTCCTATTACTTTTCTCTTTAAACTTTTTAGATTAAGGATTTTAACTTCTATTATACATGCAGAACCTAACATCTATTGCTAGATATATGAAAGTCATTGTTTCAGTCTTCATGGACTGGMTTATCATGTTCTAAAGATTCCCTTTGCCTTCACATTGTATTCCCAGCATGTAGTTCTGCTATTTTTCCATCACAAAAATTGAGGACTTGCCTCTGACTGCTTCAGGTCTTCCAGACAGGTGCTATTTCCCTGGTAGCTTAATTACACTSTTCCCTGGAGTGCGTACATAGTAGGCACTCTGCATTTATAACTTAGCCYTTCAAAAATATGTAATAGTGACTGACATAACACACACAGACACTTTGCAAAAGATCTTAAAATGAAATATTTTGTTTCTGAGTAGCATGAAGAATTCAAATCTGGATAAAACCATAAACTCCATACACATCTCATGCCTCAGTTTTTATGTCCCTTCCCAAAGATCTTTCAATTCAGGGCAGTTCCGAATCTCCTATTTAACACAGCTTTTCCTTGGGACCACTGAGTCTCCATCTTAATCTCTCTGTTCCAAATTAACTTGCTCTGCACCTAACTGGTCCTCAATTTAAAAAGACTTTCTCTTCTACAAGCAGATATTCCTCGCATCCTTTGCTTATCCCATGTTTCCAGTCTTGCTGTGTGAAACCTTCAAGTTTTCACACCCAATACTTTTGTCTCCTATGAGGGATTCTGCATCTCCTCCTCTCTGAGAGAGAGTGGATGAATTATTTTCCTAACTTCAACACATTGTTACACGGTGTTTGCATTTCAGCAGGACATCACTGATGTTCAGAGGGTCATATTATCTCAAGGCTGGTCAATATATGGTGCACATGGTAGATCCTACTTACGCTGATGCATTTAATAATATAGTAATTTCACAGTAAAATTAGAATTCGYACAAAGACAGAGTCTCCCACTTGGCACAATTCTGTTTTACCAAAGACTAACTCATAAGAAGTAGTGCTAGTGGATTCTAATACATTTAAATCACTCAGTAATGAAGCTAAATATGAATTTGAATTAATATTTTACAGATGGCTAAAATAGGGGAAAGGGCTTGTGTAGCTTGCCTGAAGTCACAGAGGCAGAATACAGTAAAAAACAGAATACAATAGTCTTCTGAGTCACATTCTTCTGTTTTAGTTATCATGGCTTAGTTACCTGCTGCTCTGTAATTTAGCAAATTGAGGTCAGACTCTTGTTTCTGCAAAACGTAGCTACTAATCAGTGGAATTGTATGTAGTTCCAGCTCACATTTTAATAAGACTTCTGTTAGGAACATGCAGCTGGGTGGGTGGCTACTGCAGCAGTGGATGAAACAGAGTGATTATTTTTTTATTCAAGGAATGCATAATAAAAAGTACAGTACAGGTTTATGCAATATATATTGAGCAACATATACACAGAAAGTATTTGCATGTATCACTGGATTAATAAAAGACTAAAAAACTATAATGATAAGTAATAGGCTTTTCAGAAAATGACAAGGGGAGAACTGTGCTGAAGTAAATACATAAAAAATGCCACTTAAAAATGACTCTGTCATTACAATTTACCTGTTCACTTGATATGCAGGACCTGAAGGACACTTGCTTTAGGATGTTAAATAGCTTTTAAAGTATCTTCTTTGTTTTTTTTACCAGGGGCTGTTCACAAAAGTTAGATGTTTTTGATTAAAACTTTTTTTCCACTCCTTCTAAAATAAAGAARGGGAAGGTGAGACCACTGAATGTAGAAGTGCTTGATAATGATTTAAAATTTTCACTTCAACTAGTGATTACTTGCTTTTCAGCCCAGCTGGTTCTGTGGCAAAGTAAAACAGTCATTTTTCCAGACAAAATGTGTTGCTTTCCAATATATTTGTATTTACATCTGGGGTGATCCAACACTCCTTGCTAATGCAAAACATTCAGTTGGGGCTTAGCAGTTTCTTCAAGAAATCATCGATACAATTTTTATCAGAGTTCAACTTCCCCTTGCTCTGCGATAATATGTCACATCTATAGTGTCTTTATCATCCGTGCAGGATGAAGACTTGTGGCTGGGCAGTACGAAGTTCAAATGCTGATGCAAGCTGCCCTCTCCTGCTGCCTAGCTTCCAGACATTTTTCCAAACTATTTCCAGACTGGGAAATGGTTTGCTTCAGAGCAAAACTAGAAAGTGAAGTAGCATGTGTGCCGTGCACTCAGCTGGGGGATCTGGATCCCGGTGTGAAACACAGAGCRCAGTGTGGTGTCTTCATAGTGACAGTATGGTGTCTTTATAATAGACATCTTTGGTTTTAAATGCATGGTAGCCTGGACGGATGAGGATGGAGAATTCTCCAGTTCCACTCAAGACATATTTAATTAAAATACTGTCTTTTTTTTGGCTGATACTGTTGACTATGAGCAATGCATATGGATTTCTTCCTGGCAAACAAGCCTTTCCYGTTCTGACCATGTTGTTGCTGTTATATTCATTACCATCATTAGATTTCTACGTTTGAAATGATGCCACGTGGACCAGCAGATCATTCAGTACTAAATTATATAAGTCTTCTCTATGTAGTAATGCATTCTGTAATGGAAATAAGCAATGGAGTCGCTGCTCTGAGGTTGACATTATTTTCTATGCCAGTGCAGAGTCAGTTAAACTATTCCCAATGTTGTTGCCATGCTGTTGTCACCAGTGTAACTGCAACGTTATTAAGGGGCAGTACAAAATGTAGTCATACACGTGGCCTCTGAATCAAAAACCAGTGCTGTCGCTAGAAAAAATTTCCTCAGATAAATTTAAACTAGGTTTCCACAGGAGCTTCACTGCCCATTTTAAAGTCAGAAGTCATGAGACTTCAAGAAACTCGGTGAACAAAGTCTCACAGCACTCTTGGGGGGAAGCTGCTCCAAAATGCCCACAGCTGTAGCTGGCATGTGTAATGGTTTCACAGAAGGACGGCTCCGGGTTCGCAGCATTTGTCCCCGGTGGGGACACAGAAGTCTGCAGTGGGGTTGCTAACAGAGCTTGCACCTCCAGTTTTCAGTCCGGTTTTTGAGATACCCTCACTTCTGTGCAGCAAGCATCCTGGCAACCTTTTGAAAATATGAATTCCTGTGATTTTTATTGTCCTGTTTTGACTTCATAACATATCATGACRCTGGCTGTGAATAGCCCCATGATAGGTTTCTTTTAGTATTTTCTACCAAGCAGAGGTCCCCTAGAGGAGACTACCTTTACTTTAGGCAAGAAGAGTGCAAATACTTAGCTTGATTAGCTTGATACTTGCTGCTTATTTCCTAGCCTGGGTATTAGTGGGAGTCCGTGTCCATGCATTACAAAGCTGTAGGCACACAGTAAGAGCTGCAGCACTGGGCTGGGCAATAAATGTAGAGGGGCTATACGTCCAGTGCTGTCCTCRGGGGCTAGAGAGTATGTGGTGATAACTTTAGATAGAGGATGACTGAACCTTGGAAATAACTTATGCATCAGTTTGATGCTGCAGTTTATAATCAGAATATGCATGACATGCTTGAATAGAGTATATATTTAGATGACCTGTATCTCATGAATATATGCTTGCATGATGCACTTCCATAAAACAGGCCACAGCATTTTAGGGGTCACGCCCTAATTGGAGAAGATAGATATTTATTTTAAAATAAATAAGTAAGGCCTCCTGTATATTAGTGTGGCTTATTTAGTTCAGCACTTCAACTGGTTGTTTGCCATGTCACACTGATCTAGGACTGTTCTCTTATCAATTCTAAAGCTTTTGACACACTGCATTCAAGATCGCTTTGGATTAGTAAGGATTCTAGACCCTAAACTTTTGACTACTTATGACACCTTTGTTCATTTGATCCACCAGCACGTACCAATGGATCATTTTATTTAAATTAAAAAATTCACTTCTTCTCCATCATCTTTAGATTTATTTTTCATCCCTCGTCCCCATCCTAGAAATATACGCATAGGCACACATGTAGCCAGTAAGACTTACAGACACACATCCACAGTAACACGATTCAATATCGCTAACTRTAACAGGAGCAGAACAGTAACACTCAGGTCCCTAAGTAGATGTGGCATTGTTTAAGCCTCAGGCATACAAATTAAAGCACCTACTAGCTGCCGTAATTTGCTTGGTCAAATATCAAGACAATTCTTCCACTAGCTCCATCCTAAGAGAAAAAAACCCCAAACTTTAAAAACAGCCTCTACGTTCTTCTCTTCTGTATATCTTGAAACAGATTTGAAGACTACAGAACACTTGCTGATACTGGAAACAAAGTGGGAAATAAACAAAGCAAAACATTAGCAAGGCACAGAAGCCACGACAGAGACTTCAGGCATTGCTGTTTGGGAAAAAAAATTCCTGGGAAAAAAGCAAAAAATCATGCCAAGTAAATTTGGTCAAAGGTAGCTTGACAAAAAATTGCTGAAGGCCCTTTAGAAAGCAGCTTCCTTCCTGCAGCACAATTAGATAACTAACACTGCAGTTGAAATTCAATGAGATTTGGTACCTAACTCCCTTAACTTGGCTTTTCCTTGAGCATCTGCTGTTCCTACTACCTAGGAATTACAGACTCTCTAATCACAAACTTAATTTATCACAGCATCATTATTCAGGTTTCCTTTTATACAGTTATTTTGACTAACTGCAAAATATGGATTTATTTCTGGCCAAAATTCTCTATCAGTGAAATATAAGCACTTATTTATGTTGTTTTTTACATTCGCTACATTGCTACATTGTTTATTCTCTCAGCTATACACAGAAATGGTGACTCTGGCATGGATCTGCAAGAATAGGGGGACTGGTTAAATATAAGGATCCCACCTTTGTTAGTTCTTACCTCCAATTCCTGTCAGTATTATCAATATTTGACTTCACAGGCAAAAGTCATGCAGTCAGTTGTACAACTGCATTTCTCTTTTCAGGTGATACATACACTCAGGTACAGTCAATTAGACCCAGTCCTCAGTTGCAGCCTCTTTATAATGTCTGATAAAATACGCGTTTTCCCTGGCCAGATAAAGGTTGGCAGGACATTCAGGCAAAACACCAGCTGCTTTATGGTTGTTTCTCAAAGAGAAGTGTACTATAATGAAGTTGGGCTGAATCCTAAGGTGCTTGCTTAGTTTCTTATATGTTGTTTTTCAATTAAATTCTGCCTGAACTCAACAGGTGCTTGCTTTGAAAAACACCAAAGGCCAGACTTTCAARTGTGTTGAAGAGCCAAAAGAAAATTCAGTTGGACTCCAGGGGCACAGTGTATAAAATAGTCTAGAAAAATTAAGGAAAAGTTGATAAAAGAACTTAGCAATTGTGCCGTTGTTGACACTATATTTTTTCATCATTTTCTCCTGTCTTTTTTCATCATTTTCTCCTTTGTACAAACCAGGATCTTCTGGTAGCTTTGTTCTCGTATACAATTCTTACAATAAAACCAGAACTGAGCAGCTGAGATACTTTGGAAAACTTTCTTATAGTTTTATTGAAGTATTTTCTTCATCAGAAATTAAGGAGACTGTTTGAGAAGGTTGTTTCATGGCAYTTAAAATTTTAAAATTTATTCTATTCCATGTAACATTACTCGCTATAAGCTGATAGCACAGCCTGCTAAACAGAACAGGTAACTTTTAAAAAAATCCCTGTGCTATGTGAATGGCTGAAACTATATATCCTGTATGAACATCAGGATTTGTAGTTATCTCTTATCCTCAACCTGCTGCTTCATTGCAGAGCTCTGTTGGTCTGTGATCCTGATGTACTGAAACAGTCTTTTCTATGTATCTCTGCCAATGATTTCCAGTCCTAATCACCAGTAAAAATTATTTTACGGTAATAATTACAATCGAATGACAATGGAGTTCAAAAATTCTTCCCTCGTCTCACCCTAGTAGGATGAAAATTTCATCGCGTGCGTGCAAACACAAGGTCTTCTGCTACCAAGAKCTTTGAGCCTAACAGGCAAGCCAGGGACCGAGGCAGGGGAAGGCGAGGGCGTGCACTCGGGGTCTCAGAGCTGTGCAGGAGCGCGCCGAGCGACTGGGCTCTGGACCGCGAGCGCGTCCACCACGAGCTTGCAGCCAAGAGCACGGGGCTGCAACAAGGAGGCGGTGGTTTCACGAGGGAGCCCCGTGGCGTGAGACCAGCCGTTCAGCAACGGCTCTTGAAATCCAGTGGCCCGGTGCCTCCCAGCTGCTCTCATCTCTGACCTCTCCCACGCAGACGATCGCCAAGTGTCCTGCTGTGGGACGGTTGTCTGTGTCCACTGGGAAACTGCGAAGAACTGAACAAATTCCTTTCAAATATGCTAAACTAGACTGACATGAATTCAGCTCAGCTTTCACCTCAGGTCCCTTCATAGATTATCATATACANTGTGTCATCCTAAACCCACTTTGTTATGAACCGACTACATAATTAACTGGAAAAAAGGCATATTGCTTTCGTCTGCTTGCATATTGCTTTCGTCTGCTTGCAGTAGGAATTTGACAGGCCATTTTCTATCTTTTGGCAACATGTCTCAGCAGCTTCTCTCTCCCTTTTTATTTTATTTGATACAATGGAGCAGTTTGGCATATTGTTTAGAGGAGCAACATTACGCAAAGGGAAACCATGTTCTCCAGTTTCTGTACACACAGTCATGTTTGAAAGTAAGCCCAGTTATTTCAGTGCCTAAGTAAGAGTATGTCACGGAGTCTGATTTCAGGTTCYTGATCCTGAGATCTTAAACTTGTTTTTCAAAAGGAATTTTAGAGATGCATGTCACACATAGCTGTAAGCCAAGCAGAGCAGCTTTCCACAGAAAGACTKGTCTTTATTTTTTTAGGATATCTAGAAGCTTTGAGTCACAGAGGGAGCAGCACCAACTCCAACATATGATTTATCCTATACTGTTTTATTATTACTATTTCTCTCCTACATAGGCATAAGAGTCATCATCAAGGGCTCCCTATACTGTACAAAAGCAGAGCATAATGATGGCCCAAGATGCAAGTGATTCTGGGGCCATACCATCAAGGCTAAGAGAGACTGAACACACCTTTAAAATGGCACTGTCCCACTTTGAAGTGTGAAGTGGACTGCTGTTATTTAGCAGTCCCATTGATCTGTCTGGTTCATAAATTGTAGACCTTCTAAAAGGTGGGTTGTAATCTGCAGGAGCAGAGACTGCTTTCTTTTTCCTCTTTTCTATATTTAGTGACTGGCACAGTGGAGCCCGAGTCCTTACAAGACATTTGGAAGTTTTGCTAATATAAAAATACTAATAATATTGAAACATGCAATATATTGATAGTAACTGTTTAACTAAGCAACAGTATTTAGTCCTGAAGCAGAAAAAAGCCCACAGATAGTGCAACTCAAAACAGCTCACTCCCAATTCTGTAAAAAATTCAGAGATATCTGAGACACATATTGGAGTCTGAGTCATTTCTCTCTATAACCAGCTTGGGGATTATTTTTTATATCTTTCCTGTTTTTTAACCTTGACTAGTGGTTTATAAACATATGGCTTACAAAACATAATAGATAGATGATACATTGGATAAATTAATCAATATTTAATTTAATTCTATTCTACTGGGCTTCTCTTCATTAAAGTAATATCTGTTTTTATGTGTGGTCAGGGAACTCTTTGCATAAAAACCTATTTGATAATTCAAGCTTTCCCAACCAAACCCCAKCTGAATTCACCTTTCTTCCTGAAACCACAGTTTGCTCCTCGGCGTGAAATCTAAGACTGTCTAAGACTGAAATGCTGATAAAGATTCCCAGTGAAATCTTCCAAACATTCTTCATAATATCATGTATGATATAGTGACAAGCTATATGTTTCCCTGGCACTGAGATTGAAAATGGAAATGTTAAGTATAAATCTTTGTGGAAGTTTCAGTAATTTTTAATAATTTGTTCTTTTGTGGCATTCACATGTGAATGATATATTTGTCCTAGAGCAATGCGAATTCATTTCCCCACATCTATAATATCTGCAGTAAGCTAAATTAAAAATACATTTGTACTTGTACAGTTAAATGATCATATTTAATGAARTGTCGGAGATGAATCTGAGCAAATAGTCAGGAAATTATTTCAGAAAGAGCAGCGTTTCATTACGGGCAGTCAGGGAAAAGCAAAGAGATTAAACAAATGGTTTACTACTCCGGGACACCGGAGGAGGCAGGGGCGCAGGAACAGCGGCCCTCAGCGGGGATTTTCACCTCGCAGCGAGGAAGCGCCGGCGCGGCAGGAGGCTGGCGCGGTTCGTGCCGGGCACCCGGAGCTCCGCCGGGCGCTGCGCGGCGCTGCGCGGCTGCCCGCGGGCGGGCACGATGCCGCCGCCGCCGCCTGAGCGGCCGGGAGAGACCGCTCGGGGCCGAGGGCGACGGCGCAAACCGGCTTTGCTGCAAGCGTGCCGGCAAGAGGGAAGGGCTGAAAGCTGTAGCTAGCTGGATTTTTGAAGCCAGCTAGCCGTTCCGTTTCGCGGGAGCAGCGGCGCGGCCCCTGCGGGAGCTGCTTTCCCAGGAAAGAGCGCGGACCCGTGCGGTTCCCAGCTTAGCGGTGCGGCACTAGCTGCGCGGTGAATYCAGCCCTCCGTCCCTCTGCTCGCGCTCCTAAAACGGGAGCATTTCCAGTGCTCCCCTCTGCTTCTCTCTTAATTATTTAGGTTACGAGAGCTTCAGGCTATGGACCGCCACAGGTACGCGCAGAGGATCTGGCCCGACACACCTCTCCGCGCTGCTGCGGGGCTATTGCTGCTAGCACGCGAAACAAAAGGAGTCAACATCTGTCAACAGGATCAACATTTTAACTGATTAATTTTCCCTAGTTCTGTAAGAAATCCTCTGGGAGCACTGAACTCATCTGAATACCAAAATTAAATTCTGAACTAAGGATACAAATATAGTGAAAGATGGAGAAATGATAGAAAACACGCTGATTTGGGGGATTTTGGAGACAGCAAAAATGAAAGAGGATACAGGCATGAAAACTCTTTCCTGGCAAAAATTCCGCATCACAAGAAAAGCAGGCTGATGCTCTCCATGGGGGTGCAGGCGTGCGGATCTTTGCGTGATGTAAAAATACTTTCATGTAATAATAAAGATTTTTTATCAGCTCTTGGTAATTTTTCAGTGACATGAAATAAATGAAATATCTGAACTGCAGCATTCAATTATTAACAGTGAGTAATATACACATGCACTCACACATATATATGTGCATACAGGAGACAGGGTGATGGTGACAAGGCTGTGAAGACAGAAACAAATTCTAGTCTCACCCACCTAGGCATACATGCACGCACACAGGCATCCATTTTTTTCCCTCCTCCTTGCTGAATTTTATCCTGTTTGGGGAGCTCAACGAAAATTATAAAAGGAGATGAGCCTCCTGTACCTCACTCTTGCTTTGTTTTTGTTTTTTGTTTTTTTTTAGAGCAATAGCAAATTAAGAAAGCAGATACCGTAAGTTACAGTTTAAACAGTACATCTGTACCCGTATTATATTTAAAACAAGCATTTGAATGTGGCAACACACACAGAGGAATTTATTTGAGATTCTGGTTCACAAAGTGAAAAAGAAAATCTTGCAGGATTAGGAATGCAATTAACTAATTAGTTATAACAGGCAATTATACAGGTATAGGCAATTAACAGGTRTACCAAGTCAGCTGAATGCTCTGAGCAACACACTGCAGTAGCACTTAGATCATCCATATGAAATTGTATCACTGAGAAATGGTTGGGGCACCTGAGGTTTGCATGAGGAGAGTGTCAATCACGTCTGTTCGTCAAGGTCCTTCCTGAAGTGAGTCACGAACTTTAAGCGGGGAAAAAAGAGTCTGTGTAAAATCAGCTTAATTCTCGTGTGTGCTCTCGTGTCCTTCAGGAGATATATGTAGACTTGCCACATATTTCGAAAATGGTTCTTATTCTGGTAATCATCTCTCCTTTCTTGCCTAGGTTTCTCAGTGTTTTTGTTGCTCTTTGGGGAACAGTTGTGGGCAGGCAAATAYGGTGGCCCATCTTGCTAAGTGCCCATGATGACACAGGGAAGGCTCAGCAAAGCAGGAGGGGAAGAGGACTGGAAAAAGGTTCATAACACAGCTGCAAAATTTCGTGTTACCACTGCTCAATGCCTGTTAGCATTTGGTATCACAGAGCCTGAGGTAGAACTTTTTTTTTTTTTTTTTTTTTTTTTTGGTGTGTGTGTGTCTGGAGACAAGAAAAGACTTTCTCCATACAAAAGCTGTTAATACTCTTTTCCTCCTTATGGTCTAGGGCTGGGAACTTACTGAGTAGGCTCTTGAGAAAGACGAATGTGCTCTAAAACTCAGCTGCTCTAAAACAAAGAAGTCTGGTGACTCTAAAGGAAGTCCACTGACTTGCACCAAATGAAAACTCGTATTACACTGGCAGCATGTTGTATCACAGTAGCCTGACATACAGAAACCACACTGGTCGGAGCATTCAGACTAGTTATTTCAACTTTCTTTAGTAATTTCAATTGCTAGTTCTTACAAGATATGAATAGAAAATGTTGCTCAAACAATCTCCCTTTGGGGAATGCCATTTTGATCAAGCTGCTTTTTACTTTGTCTCACTTTATTTAGTATTTTTGAGCAGTTTCATTTAGGAAAAGAATCTTTTAAAATACTGAAACATCCTACCTGATAGTTTTGCAGCCAAGAGTCTTGCTTTTTTAAGCTTCTCTTTGTTAAAAAACAAACAAACAAACAAATATGATAGCAAAATTTATAAAGAGACTTAGACTTTACCACAGCAAATATGCAGAAAATGGGGGTTTTCTGGATATAAAAGCACAAATTCATAATTTACCAAAAAGTTGAATTTCAAAACCTTGTTTTCTGACAGATGAAAATCCATGTTCTGATGATATTTTTTCTTGTTCTATTTTTCAGCCTGTGATTCTGCACTGTTTGATGAGGCTGTTATGCATGGGGAAAGGCTCTAGATAGGTGCTGGATTCTGCCTCAGTGAAGCCTGCGCTTCAGTTATGAGAGAAGAATTTTTGTACATAAGAGCTGTTCCTGCAAGTTGCCCCATTCAAGTGTATCCTAAACCCACCTTGAATCCTGCAGAGCCTCCCAGCAGCTCTCTCATCTGCAAAACCTACCAGGATCATGGGCAGCATCTGAATAGCCCCAGTGATACAGGCAGGAAGGGCTGGAGGAATCCAGCTGGCAAAAGAATACCCCAAGGGTGTCATAACCTTATAAAATGGATTCAGATCTCTACCTTTCTTCTCTGTCTAGGTTCACGTTTTGGGAAATGACAGCTTTGTCTCAAAGTACTTTTTTTGGATGGTCTTTGGGAAAGAAATGTTAAATTCTTGCCAGTTGATTTTGTATAGAGACAGATGTTACAGATGATGTGACAACAGTTGGTGACAACAGTTTTCTCAAAAAGAAAGTGGATGCAGTGGCATTTGGTGAAATGAAAGCAACTTTGCACCTTCAGTGATGTTCCTTTTGTGCACTTACTAACTCACTCCACCTTTTTTTTGTTGTTGTTTCAAGAACGTGTATGTAATAAAGCAGGCTTTGACATTCTGATTTCCCTAGGATGGGTTCTTCCTCCTAAATCTTTAATTTTACTTGTCTTTGACAGAATTGCCTTCTGTGTCCTGTTCTTTTACAGGAAGATTTTTTTTTTTCTCACAGTTCCTACAAGATAGATATTCACCCACGAATCACTGAAATGCAGAATAATGCTACTAGAAAAGATGCTATCAAACTGTTGTCTTTCATGTCCACTGAATTCAGTTTGGAATAAGGTATGCTTCAAAGCTATTTAACATTTGTACTATAACAAAACAGAATATGCAACAGAACTTTGCACAGAAACAGAATTTGTTTTCTTTGGTATCAAGGTAAAAAAGGAGTTTATGCAAAATAAAGCCAAATACCTGTCTCAATTCTTAGGAATCCTGAAAGACTTCTAAATATTCAGTCTAAATTTTCCAAATGAAAACGACATTAGAGATTTGTGACACATGCATTTTTCTTAAATTGCAAATCTGTTTGCTGGCTTTCAGATTTAACAATGCTTAACAGAACAGCTGAGGTGTGCAATGAAGTTTTAGGCTCCAAGCTCTGATTCAACAAATCACTTAAGCATTTGTATAAGTTTAACCAGATATTCTTAAATGCTTTACTGAACTGACCCTTTAATGCTGCTTTTATTTCTCTCTCTCCCATATACTGCCCAGTCCTTACCAACCCTCTACTTTATCAAGTATTYCCTTTCCCTCAGCATTAGTTTGTTCAGACTTCTTAATCATACAAATGCCCTCAGGTACTAGGAACAGCACAGCCTTCCATAGCCTCCACAGCAACTGCTTGGAAAATCTGACAGGAACAAACCTTTCTCAAAATGTCTTATTTTAGGAGCACTGCAAAGAGTGATGAGGAAAGGCTGCTCAGGACAGGCAAGTTCAACAGCAGCAGCAGCCGGTGTTGTGCTTCTCTAGGAGAAAAATGAGCTTGTGCATTGGATAAACCATTACAACATCTTAAGATTTCATCCTAGCTGCGCTCGAACAGCGGGAATCAAAATGCTTGTTAATGTTGTAATGTGTTTGCTTTCAATCAGACAGCAGAAGAATTCACTCCATTTGTTCAGTGCTTTGCCCTCGTGAACTCCACCCCAAAACAGCTTTGCAGGCAACTCTGAGCAATTCCACAGTGGGTTTTACATCCATGGTAAGTCACATCAGCTGTRCCTATATGCAGGACTTGTGTTTTCCAGAGACTGCAATGAATGATTCTTCCCCAAATTTGATTCTGTAAAAAGCTACTTGACTGCTCCAAGTAATCTTTTTTATTCTTCATCTTAGTTTACTCTTAAGGGTTTTTCATTTCATCTTTTTCTGCTGTACTAATGTACACAAATCGCTTTTAGAGATAGTGTCATGCGTATGAAGGGAGCAATTTATCAATATGGACACCTCTTTGATGAAGGATGGTTTGTCTTTACAAGGCTGGACAGCCCCAACTGAATTTCAATTTGCTATGGCATGCAAGGGATTTAGGGGATTAAGGTTGGTGAGAGGCTTTAAGCACCAACCAGCTTATTATTGCTGAAGGAATATATGATCTGAAAACATTTTTGTCTTGATTTTTTTTCTTAGTATGTGGAGGGGGTGAAGTGGAGAGGGATGAGTGAGAAAAGCAATAACCTACTTGATGATTTAACAGTGATTACTTTTCTTCTCCTTTTCAGTCACACACTACCTACTTTTGAATGGGACAAGTAGAGTTTACAGATCCAGTTGACACCAGCTAAAAATCTAGCTGATAGTGTTCTACTACTAATAACAGATAAAAAAACTTGTAATAAAAATATAGCTTTAGGGGAGGGAGAGAATGGAGAAGGCAAGAAATATAAATCATAAATATTTATGTAAATGAAGAGGTTGTGAACCGCTACAAATAAATATTGTTCAGAATATGGTGTATAATCTGCAGCTTAACACAAGCAAGTTGCTGAGGAATAATATTTCCTGATGAAACTATGTATTAAATATCTCATTCACCTGTTCTTTGTTGGAATGGCAGAATGGAAGGAAACCCAAAGGAATCTAGTGGCTTAAAGCTATGTTAGTTACTTTGTACGCCATGATATTAATTACTGATAAATACAAAAATACTGTGAATCAGTCACCATGAAGTCTAACATTAAAGCAAGTAGTACTATTTTTTTGTTGAATTTTGATTATTGTAAGTAGCTAAAGCACTACAAGACTGATTTCTGTGCTATGCTAATGTAAGACCGTTGTGACTGGTGTCACACTATGATGCAGTGGAGAATTACAGCCACAAGTCCCTTCTCATGGAGGAATTTTGAATTATGCCCAGTGTCCTGTTCTGAGGATCTGATCTAACTCTCACCAAAAATGTTATCTCTTTTCTTCAGCAAGATTTGCGATAGAGCTGTACTTGGATGGGGAGCAAAGGAAATTTAAATGTGTGGTAGCTTTTCTCTTTTCCTTCCCTCCTCTCCTCAGATTCTGTGCTGACAGACCTGGAGACCAAAGTCTTGCCTCAGTCCTTGGAGTAGAGCAACAGCGCTGCAAATAGGACATGGATTTTTCTGTATTTTTTTTACTTTTTGGCAATCAATTTKGTCTCTCAGGAGAGTTCCTTGGTGGGCAACGAGCAGGTCATTCTCACACTCTCCCTGTTAGGCTCTCATGAGAAGTTAAGAGTTTCACAAGATATGGAAGAGTTTCAGCAGCAGATGAGGCCTCCTCAGAGCAGTCCCATTTCGGAGCCTTCCTTGGCAGAGAGGAGTTTTGAACTAGGATCTTTTTCAATCCAGGCGCTACTTCTCTCTATGGTACAGAAGGGAAGAAATATCACATTGTCTCAATTTGGTGAATCTATGACTTTCTCAATGAAAATTGAGACATAGTGTTTAGAATAAAGTTTTTAATTTGAAATAAGATACTTCCCTTCACCTTCCAACATTTTAAGTTAACTTAAAAATAGATTTTTTGGGGGGATTTAATCATTGACTAAAGTCCTATCTGTCCATARAGTGCTGAATGCAGCCTTCTCCATATCTCCTTTTTGCCTTACTKCTCCTTCCCTCTATGGTATGGACCATAAAAAGGGAGGAGAAAACACACCTCATGGCTGTTCTGCTGTGATCTCTTTGCTAAGGTTGCTGAAAGGAGTGCCTATTAACTACCGTTATTCTGGTATCTTTTGTGCATGCTTGTTGYCTCTGATTTTTCTAATGATTTTGTGTCTGTTTTTGTTTTGCTGTGGTTCTCTTGGGTTTTTCTGGCTTGCACATATATATATATATATATATGTATATATTTGTGTGTGTGTGTGTGTGTATACGTATATATATATATATTTTATCAGAACCTCTTCAAAGCTTGGCATAGGTTGTATGTGGAATAGTACATTTCCTAGGAATCCCAGCATGTTACTTGCACCCAATGCAATGCTAGAAAGAGGTATAAAATGAGGATGCAAACCTGTTAGGAGAAGCTAAACAACTCATGGTGGCTTGAGCCATGGAGGGTGGATTTGTCTGGATACAGACAGAAAAAAATCTTTATGCCAATAGGCTAATTCAAAGGTACTCAAGATCCAAGTGTTTTTGCATCGTGAGGGAAAYGCCTTCCTGCTCCCCTGTGTTTTAGCGTCTAACTCACGGCAGACTTTGGTCCTCCTCCAACCAGCCTGTTTGAGTGCACGAAGCTTGGTCCTTTCTGGAGGCTGCACAGGCAAAGCACCATCCTGCTCTTGTGCTGCCCCAAGAAAAAAAGTAGGCAGGGAGAGTTTAGTCAAGTCCTTTTTGTCCATTTTCCAGTGCACCGTAGGGTCAGCAGCCCCCCAGGGTTTGTGTCAGTGGGAGGTCGCAGCGGTGGTAGGGCTAGGTCTTGCCACTGGGGCCATCCCACTGCCCCAAGGGAGCAAGGCACTGGGGGGCAGCGAGGGCATCCCCAGCCTTGGGGGGTGTTGGGCATTGCTGTAGGGACCGGGCTGGGGCTGAAGCCAGGCCTTGAAGCCAGGTCAGGATCAGGTCTGGTGAGGGTAAGTACGGTCGGTACACAATCCAGTGGCTGCCAGACAAGTCCATAATGACAGGGTAGGTCCAAGGTCAAGCCCTGACCTGGGCTGAAAGGAGGTCCTGGCAGGGACGGGCAGGGCTGGGGGTGCCCTTGGGGCCCCGACACCAACAACCCGACCTGCACAATGACCCATTCAAGGAATTAGATGAGCAAAAGTCTGTTAACATTTAACTCCTCTTGCTTTTTATCTCGGAGAAAGGTTTTAAGCCTTCCCTTCTACTCAGGTTCAGAGATATGAGCTACCAGGGCTTTTGAAATGCTCGTGATCTGAGGATCTAAGAAAACTTAATGAGACAATTCAAAGCCTGAAAGCTTGTCCTCTTTCTAACTTTATCAGCTGGTTTAATACCAGATAGGACCTCTACCCACAACAGTTGTTTCCCCTAGGGTGGAAAGGGATTGCATATTGCCTTGTTAATCCTCTAAGCTGTTCACAAGTTCCCTTCTTACTTACTGGTATGGCTTATTGCAATACAAACATTGCTTGTAGCCTCCACATTGTGGTATCCTTTAATATTCCRTACTTTTACATGGGTTATGGTGCATGTCATGCTCTTCCTTTCCCTCATCTGGACTTTCAGGTATGCCTGTGTGGGGAGTTCAGTACAGATCTGTTTTTTTCAAACATGTCAGCTGGTAAATCGTCACTGCAACATCTCATGATCAGTACAACAGCTTGGGGAAAATACATACAGTTACATATCTAGCAGCATAAATGAAATCTGTACCTTCTATTTCAGGCCAGGCAACAGGAGACAAATGGGGAAAAAAAGACAACCAAGAAAAATCAGATTTTCTATAATTATACAAATTACAGCAAGAATGACTGTAATCACCTAAAATGCCTCTGGGGAGTTGGATTAGCAGAAGACAATTTCTCAGATCCACACTCCAGGGTTTAAACCTAGGGTTGTGATTCAGAATTAGACTAGCAAGCTAAAACAATTAACCCTTGAGAAACCAAAATATGTAACTCAGAGTTGTACTATTCCTACTATTTGTATTATACCCATGGTTTCTGACTAAAGTATAGGAATGCGTGATTAATGTTGTTTTAAAATTTTTGTGGATCCTAATACTTGACCAGGCTATTCAGACCTCAGAGTTCAGTCTAAATTATGAAAACTTATTTTTAAATAAAAAAACCTTCCTACTTTCCCTTCTCTGACCTCCAAGAGTAAAGCAAGAGACACTAACAAAAAAATCCCTTAAAACCAACAAGAGACTTCCTTCTGTAATGCAAGTCTATTGCTAAATATATGATAAACTTTTAGATGCAAATTCCCACAGAAGTAAAGATGATTTGTGAGAAAGAAAGCTAAAATACTCTAAAGAAAACTCAGAAATTATCTAGAAAAATACAATAGATAGCTGGGTATGATAGGAAGGTAGATAGAAAGAGAAATAAATAGGATTTCCTACTTCTGCTTTATTTTCTTTAGACAAGTGAAATGTAAAAGCTTCTTGTTGACATATAAATGATATCCATAATAGAAGAATTAAACACTTTTAGGAGTTTCCTCCCACATTCCAGTTTTGTAGGAGGTGTCTGGCTGGGGGAGAAAGAGTGAGGAGCTTCGAGGTGGCTGCTTCTCTGTACAAATGTTTCCCTGGCTATAGACAGTGCTTCTCAGTACCTCAGCTTGACTTTCATACCAGAAAGCATCATAGGTTTGATCCTCACCACAACTGTGAGGGGATAAAATTGTTTGAATGCTATCTGCATGTCCCGTTTCTCTCCATTGCAAGCTCTGTGCTTTGCATGGAGTCTCATCTTGTGCTTTGAATCCCTCAGTGCCACGAAGTCTAATTACCCCAAACTTGAAATCACTGAATGTGCTACTACTTGTGAAAGCTAGACAAGATGTTACTGTCTAACAATAAAACCATCAATAATTCTCTTAATCATAGTGAAACATTTTTTCCATGTAGATATTGCTTTGAGAATAGAAATTTGTAAGAACAACATCAATCAGGGAGTTCACACAAATGAATAACTTACAGCTCCAGTGGTAGCTCATCTTTGGCAGCCAGTATTGAAGTTGAATGCTGATAAGCACTACATTCAACACACAATGTGATTCCTGAAAATAAATCAGTTTCTTGGATTCCCAGACATATGTATTTTGTAGTCAACCATTGATTACTGACTCAGCTGATTCTACCATTCATTCATCACATGTGCTTGTATAAAGGTTGAACAATTCTCTTTCAGGACTTCATCTAATATATAACACATTTCTCATGTAGAAGTGCTGTTCCAGTTAAAAGAATTTATATTTGATACTGAAATAGCTCCATTTGCATAGTAGAAACACACTAGAGATACAGTTATATCTGATGAAGAGACGTGTTCTGCACGAAGGAGGCACTGTTGCACCTTGAACTGTACTGAATACTTTATGCTGTATATCAAGGATGACTCTTAGCTGTTTGAAGATGTTGATCTGTATTTATGACATTATTTATTTATTTATTTATTTAAGCAATGACAATGTCTACTAACAACAAATGAGAAAGGAAAGCTCTTGTCTCCAAATTGTTACCAAATTTTGACAATATATTTCCTTCCACTTTATCTGCTCTTACATATGCCTCAAAAATTCAGAAGAATTGGCCAAAATAACYGGTCTGTAAGCAAATAAATGCAAAAGGAAGGAATGTAAAAAGGCAAAACATTTGATTAGATTYAATTATTAGGAATGTCAGAATATCAGCTACCTAAACTGTTAATGATTCTTTTTTCTATTGCCTAAGAAGATAGATTTTCATATTCAAGCCCTGATTTTACAAAGTCCTTGAATAGATGAGTGGTTTTATGAACATGAATGAGACGACGTTCATACTTCATGTTAGGCATCAACTTAACACCTAGCTGAACTAAAGCGTCAGTCCTGTTTCATAATAAAAAGTGGTCTAAGCACATAACTTTATGTTGCATTAACCTCACTGCTACTGATAGGCACTGGAGTCAATAATAAAATGGCTGATGACATGTTTATTGTACAAAAGACATTATTATACAAAGCACAAATGCACTCTACTTTATTCTCATCTATTCCTAGAATCACAGAAAAAAATATTTGTATGATCAGCACTTTCGTATTTCTGGGCAGATAATTGGTTGGTTATRCCATTTTTTTGGATAAACTTATTCTCACATGGTGACAAGAATAAAGAATAGGCAGGCAGTGAAAGCTAGAAGCAGAGCTTTTTCAGAAATTAGTACTGTTGAATAGGAAAGTTAGATTCAGCTACAGCAATTATGGTTTTGTGTGTTTATCACTGGTGATGAAAATTCTCTCTGCTCTTATTTCTTACCTTTTAGCTTACTTATCATTGGGAAAATATTTTTGATTTTTGGTTCGTTTGTCACATCCTGGAGACTCCTTGATTCTGAAATTATCCTAGTTTTTTGTTAAGAGAAGTATTAACCAAAATGCTCGGGAAGCAGCTGGTAATCTAGCAGCATAGATTTCATATCATTTTCCTGTGCTTTCCCTCACCATAAAAACTTTCCTTCTCCCTCCAGGTTCCCAGTAGATAATCATCATTAACTTGATGTCCATCACTGGAGGTTCCTCAGCAGATGTCCTTCTCCGTGGAGTCTGATGTGTTACCATCTTTACGGGTAGCTGCAAAATTCCAGCTGCTTGCTTTGTATCTTTTTTCAGATTCACCAACATTTGCTGATGACTGCATACTCTTAACTGTATACTTTACATTCATTGTGCAAAGGCCCCTTTTCTTAGCTGACCCCTTGCTGTGTTCTTAGGAAGTTAGATACAGCTGTCATGAAATACTGTTTAGCAAAACCTGCTACTCTACAGGGAGACAAGTGTCTTATGCAATGCAAAGTCAGTGTATTATTATTCTTATTCACACCAGCATCTCATAGCTGTTTATGAAAAGGCAGTATGATMAGCATGCTAGGGTCTACAGGGCAACTTTCCTCCCATTGACACTGTATTTAAGAAGGAACAAGACCCTGAAAAGGAGCTTTCAGTTCTGCTTTGGAACTAATAAAATGCAATAGCCTTTGTAATATTGTATGACTAAAACAAAGATAATCCTGTGAGTGCAATGCAAAAGAAGTCAAAGCCCAACATCCAAAGAGTTTTAACAAGGGACCAATTAAGAGCCTTTGATCACCAGATCTGAATGCCCATAAAAGAGAATGTAAAATAAGTAGATTGAAGAACACAGACATGAATGGTTTTTGTGATAGAGATGAATTTGTTTAAAAAKCATAAGCAAAAATTATACTACACGAAAAATGATTGCAAGTCATTTTAAAAGCACCAAGATGGGGAAATACGCTATTCTGAGAACACCCAGAACACAAGTATGCACAATCTTTAATCTCAAAATGGAAAGAAAGATCCTGTTTATGTTAACAATTGCAAAACTGTTATTCAGGGAAGTAGGATGAAGCATAAATTCAACATGAGAGAAATAAATACTTGAGTACTGTGCAAAATAAATGGGATTTCACTCTGAAACAAACAGTTCTGTGATCATTAGAACAAGTTCAAGTCCATTTCTCCTACAGCTTTGTGTTTTGTGGTTGAATTCATATCCACACCRCACATGCAAAACAGCTTTTGCAATTACTCCATTGGGATGGATAGCTTACCTAGTGGAAATTCATTCGAAAACTTCTAGCTGATTTTTTACTGGTTATATCTAGGACATCCTTTGCTTTCCAACTTACAACTTCCTGTGGCTATTGGCTCCTATTATTAGTCATTCTCTAAGCTAAATAATTAGAATCTGTCAGAAGGAAATGGAGAATGGGAAAATGATTTTGGTAAAGTATGCCTGTAGGATTCTTGTCAGTTCAGAGAGTGCAGAAAAATATACTAAGGAAGTCAGGTATTTACCAACTTATTCTCCCCATTCAGACTTATTCCCTAAACATCCAATCCGAGTCTGTTGAGAGTCTCATTGTAACTACAGGATGGGTATCACACTAGGAACCATCACTGCTTGCGTTGACTTTTTTGCTTTACATGGGAATGAACTTTCAATCGAGTTATATTTGATTACATATTATGGTGTAAGTACACTAACAGTAAATGACTCGAGGCCAAAAGGAACTGCCAGTTTTCACCTGATCCTGTATGGCCAGTGGTACCTTAAGAATATCTACCATTACTTTGGTATACCTCTGCTGTCCCAGAGTTTCAGAGTCATGAGGAGGCAGCTAGAGCCCAGTTCACCATGGTCTTCTCAGCTACTGTTGGTCATTGTAGTGCAGGGTGAATGGAAATGGGATTTAAACTCCTACAAAATGAGAATGGTGATATCTTCCATTCAATTAACACATGTGTCTACATGTGAAACAAGTCATTATAARTTGAGCATCAAGTTTCTAATACTCAGCTGTTATAAAATAGTGCATTGACTTCAGTGGTGTGGCTTCCATTTACATCAGTAGAGAAGCTGCCCAGTGGTCTTTGATGAAAAAGGTATTTTCTTCCCAGTGTATAAAGCAAGATTGACTTATTTTATTCATTTATTGTACTTGATTTATTTTATTTCTTTGATTTTATTTATTTGATTCTATCTTTGATAATTGTGTAATATATAGTACCTTATTATCTCTTTGAAAGTCCTTGCTTTCATTGGTATTACGAAAAATTCATAATTGCTTCACTGAGCTGCCATGATACTGTCATGACAATAACACAACTGCCATTGATTACTGACATTTTATATGTAGTCTTACTCTCATTCTTCTGTAGAATCAAGGGTTCTTTTCTGTTGTTTTAAACTAAGCCAATTGAAGACCTGAYGTGGTCTTCAAAGACAGCTCCATCAGTCTCCAGCTATAACAATAATAACATCTTTAAATTAGAGTGAAGTTTTGCTTTCAAAATGGCTTTTACAGTGAAGGCATCTCTTCTTTCTGTGCTGCACTGCTTGCATGTTTATGACAACCTGGCTGTAATTGCAGCTGAGAAATAATTTAGATTTAAAAGCTTTTAGTCCCAGATGTACAATTGAATTCTAGTCTTCATTACAGAAAACACGGCAGACTGAAGAAAACAAGACAAGGTCGGAGCTGTCCAAGGAGCAGTGAAAGGAAAAGGTGATTATCCTGGCAAAAGCCCACAGGTACATTGCCTGACTGAGCCGTCTTTGACTRGGGAAAAGCTACATCTTTAAGGAATGCTGCTGTCCTTTTAGAGGTACTGTGTGGAGGCAAATGCCAGGGAGATTTATGTGGTTCATTCTCTGACCTGTGATAATGCATCATTAGAGCCCTCCGTGTTTTCCACCTTTGTGAACAAAGACTCATAACAGGGACAATTATGAAAAAAATAGAGGAGAAGCAGCAGCAGTGGCAGCAGGGGGAAGCGTGACTCAAGCATACAGAACTTATTCCCAAAGTTGAATAGAGATAGCTTCCTCACTTTGTACCTTGATTTCACTTTATTTTAAGCATTTCACCCCTCCCTGCTTATAAGTCCAACGTTCAGACTCACTGACAGAAGTAAAACATAACAGCAATCAGGACAACCCCCGTCCCACACTTACCCTCCTTGTTTAACCCTTCACTTTCTCAGTGAATTTCTCATAATTTTAGAGGCAGAAGAAACAGTTTTAGGGAGATCTGAGGTCACTCAYGATCCCCTTTGAGAGCTCTGTTGGGTCCTCTGAAGTGAAATGATAACAGTGAAAACTATTTCATGGCCCTRTGTACCTTTGCTTTTATCCTGACCYCAGGCAATCTTTTATTTAGCTCACTGAAATGCAGGGCTGCTTCTCTGGCTGACTGACTGGGGAATAAGTTTATATCTATTTAACCAAACCAGACTAGCATCCCCTCTTCTCTGGTCATGGATGGATATGGATTCAAGCAGTTGTAATGCTTTTTTGAGAACATTACCGAGACATTTTAATCACGGCTTACTGCACTGGTAGATTAGTACCCAAATGCAATGACCTTCTTTTTGCAGTGGACATGAACATGCCAGAAAACCAAACTGTACTATTCTTTATCTTGATCCAATAAATTAGGATTAAATAAACAAGAGAGACAAGTGCRATGTACTTTGAAAATCTGAGTGCACCTGTTTTGTAGTGGAAAATTGGATGTTCTTTCTTTTCTCCTATAAAAATGCTCCTGCCTCTATCTCTTTGGGGGATGATACCACAACCAGAATTTGCACGTGGCTTCCTGCATATTTTGCACTTGGAGATTATTAAGAAACATAACAACACACAAAAAATTGGAGTGTGTTAAGAGATATTAGAATGCGTTAGTCTGACTGTCCATCTTCTCTACTGCACCGAGGTCCAGTTCCACAGATGTGCATAAGAAAGTGCACTGTGGGGAGGCAGAAGCATGGAGAAAAGAGATGCTTGAAAGCCTTATAATCACATTTAAGATCAACAATTACGCTGAATTTGGCTGGGGCCAAATTCTTTTGCACCAGTGTTTTGGCACTTCCATCGAGGAAAAGCAAATATCAGACCCTTCCACACTGAGAGAACTGCGATCTGCTSCCACTTTGTCTTAGTCTATGTGACTCCACAGAAAGAAAGGCCTGATTCTGAAATGGAAGATCAGGTCCCTTGAGCCAACAATTTGCTAGAATATCCCAACCTGGGGTTTTCCCAATTTTACTTTCTTGTGTATAAAGAATGAGATGTAAGAGAGAAGTAAGCAGCCACCTCGTCAGCTATGCCTTATTTTGCCTCTTGGAAATGGTCAGAGCAGCATCTTTTAGCTTTGTGAGAGGTGCAAGAGGATTGGTCTCCTTCTCTGCAGAGAAAAGGTGTGAGCTAGTTATATTTTGTCACATTGCATATTTAAGCAGCTGATACAGCATCAGTGCTACTGCACTACAGTTTGAGAATCCCTATCTTAATTATMGATCATGACAAACTCCAGATAAGAGAGCAATACAATCCATATATTCCATATCGAATGGATTTTCTTTCCATGTGTGCATCAAACCACTCAGAGTCCCAGAGGCAGTGGTAGGTTTGGCACGTGATCAYACTTAGACTTCAGATAGAGCCAGCTGTGGGCCAAAAGGATGTAACTTTACCTGGTAAGCAACAGAGCGAACCTCTATCTCTCTGAGCCTTTAGAGGATTTGTTAGGCTGATTTCAGCTGGAGTTTACTCTTTGCATGTTCCTGTGGTATGGAAAATAAATAATTCAAAACAAACAAACAAGAAAAACAGCCAAACAGCAAGGAAAAGGTGGCTATTTGATTGTGGTGAGACATAACAGATGTTTTGCTTAAGCAGAGCTGTATAATACTTGCATAAAAACAAAAATGTCTTATTTCTCTTGTGTCCTGAAAGGCGTGTAGTAAAAATAATTTTATTACTGCCAGGTGTCTTCCTCAGGTTGTCAGGTAAAAAAGTGAAAATATTTTTATAATGGTTATAAAATATTTGACAGTATCCTAATCATTCATTGTTAAGATTGTAGAGAATTTTTGATGTAAAAGACCAATGCCAAAGCAAAACAGATTGTATTTCACACACGTGTATCAAACGCCATAAAAGCAGTTCTGCAGTTAGAAAGCTATTGTTTTCTCCAAAAGTGTATATTTTTATATGATTCCTGAAAAGGAAACTGCAGTTCTAACACTTTACTCATTACAGCCTTGATTCAGCCTAAGTTTAACTATCACTGACATGACTTGCTTGTGTAAAGTTAAGTGTATTTAWATTCGTGGTTCAGTCAGGGTCTGTTCCAATGAAATCTCTGATACTTCTGGCATGTGAGGGTCTGCTTATGTTCTGCTTGTGCAGCCAGGCTCTTCTGTGGAGAAGATGCCACTGGTCACTCAGGTTTTAGGTACCTCATCATCCAAACCTGTTTGAACAGCATTACATACTGAGGTGCTGAGCACACCACTGCTGTGTGAGATCAGTGCTCCTGTTGCTTTTTATCTTCCACTGATGGATCTGCAGCATCGGTAACAATCATGAAAAGTATCTTAGTGTGCATGTTTTAAAAGGTGCAGAATTMTGTAGAAAGAAAATGATGTTCAATGAGCAGAAGGATTTGTTGTCCTGTGATACCAGTCACGGTCCGTCTTCATTTGGGCCTTACATGAACTTTCCTAATGGGTGAAATGATTTGAAATCCATCTCTATTTCTGTTCAGGACTTTGACTGTGATTTAAAAAACTTTGATAGATGGTAATTTTTTTTCTCTTTCCCAAAATTTCTACCTTCAGACAGTAAGCAGTTCCTGCAACGAATAGCAAAGAAATATGAAACAATGCACTTCAGCAGAAATCAGATGCTTAGTTTCTTTGGTGCCCTTGAGAGTCACAGTTAATAATAATGATGATAATGATACTGATTAATAATAAACAATATTTAGTTGCCTTAAAAAGCATTTCAGCTGTATATTTGGAAGCTCTCTGCAGGTGCAACAGTATCCCCCATTTTATAAATGTGAAAGCTGAAGCAAGATTGCAGCCTTGAGACAGTGACATTCACTGACATGTTTCTAAATAGAATTACATTGCAGCAACAAAGGCAAAGTTGGTCATTTTTGACCTGATCACCTCTTGTAGGATACTGTAGTAAAAAATATCAGAGATTTGCTCAAAAGCAGAGATGGAAGAAACATCCATCCTGAGTTTTGCAATCAGAGTAAGGGAGGGTGCACTCTCTTATAGCAAAGTCTGCTTTCCCCTTAAGTACTGTAGTGGTGGAAAAAGTTGGGCACACGTCATTCCCCTGCTGTTGTCTCCAGCAAAGCATCGGGTGACAGATGCTTCTGCAGCCACGGTGCTGCCAGCGGGGCGAGCTGGCTGGGAGCAGGCCAAGGGGCTGTAACCTCCACTTCTCCGAAGGCAGGGAACTCCCCTGATCACAGCTGCACAGTGATCATAGGGAAAATTACACATATGGCATTTTCTTCTATTTTTAGTTGATTTGTCAAGCAACTATTTTTCATAAACACTATGGTAAAAATGCTTACATTTATTTTCCAGAATGTTTTTTCCCCCCAATATCTCTTTTTGACCGTTGTTTCTTCAAATATGAAGGAGAAGTAAGTCTTCTCTGGGCATCCAACATTTTTGGGTTTTTTTATTTTATTTATTTATTTATTTTTTTTTACCTGCAGTGTAGCAACAAGATGCCAGGCAGAAGTGCAAGTACCATTGTGTGCTGCTGATACAGGTGATACTTGGAAGGAAAAAAATGAAGCTTTTTTTTATTATTATTCAACAACTCCAGTGGTATGCAACTGTTTCAGAAAGAAGTTGGCAAATCAGAG
This sequence comes from Rhea americana, assembly GCF_003343005.1. Classification (NCBI taxonomy): domain Eukaryota; kingdom Metazoa; phylum Chordata; class Aves; order Rheiformes; family Rheidae; genus Rhea; species Rhea americana. The sequence goes on along the minus strand of NW_028186410.1, from coordinate 990,571 downwards.
AGTATGTGAATGTTACAAACAACCTGCAATTAGATTTCAAGGCATCCTCATGTCCCTTTAAGAGCTCGCTATTCACTTCTCATGCACAGAGATCAAATGAGTTGTCTAATGTTACACACTGGGTTAACCATGGATCCCGGAATACAGATTCGCTGCTCTGACGAAAGCAGAATCTCCTCGCTGTGCAAAACTGGAATGCCTTGCAAGAAAGGAATATGTATTTAAACTCCTATAAGTGATGTGAAATACACCTCATTGTTCATACACTTCTAGGATTAAAAAATAATATATACAGTCAGAGTTTAGAAAACAATGCTGCAAGAAATCGTCGTGTAAATCTTGACATTAAACCAATCTTACCCTTGTCTTGCCACTTGAATCATTTATTTAAGCGGTGATAATAAAAGGTGTCAGCAATTCGGTTGTAAGCTCTTGAAGATTTCTGTGCGCATTGACCTTTAAGTGTTTGCATCTTGACAGGTGAGCTGTTCCTAATGTCTTCTATGAGATATGGTGGGGCAAGGGGTCAGGCACGCTAATGATAAAATTACCATTTACCTTTTACCTCCCCAGTCTCAGTGCTTGACATTATAAATGTAGGTAACCTTTCACCTGAAGGCTCTCTTTCTTCTGCACTGCTAGAGATTATGGAGAAATGAATGTGCTTGCAGCTGCAAAAGAGGCATCAGTCATGAAAAGAAAGGTGCTTTTGGTGATCCTTTCCCTTTAATTTTCATTTTTGTTGTTTTAAACCAGAACTATATTCTTAGAGCAAGTATGGAGAGACCTATCCTGTTTTATTTTAAGAAAAAGATGGTTATCTGGCTATTTCTATGCTAGCATGCTGTTTCCACTCATTCTTTCTTTACATGTTGTTTCTGCTGTTCAGTTCTTTCGTGGTAAGATGAGGGCAGTATTTATTAATTGATCAATTCAACCAATATCACAGCAGTCAATAAGGTTTCTTTCAAGGATAAGTGGTCACATGAATGAAACTGTATTGATGATCTTCATTATTTGTCATAGCCCAGTAGAGTCGACCTGTTCACATTTTATACCCTGATCTAAGTTCTCTTGAACTTCAGGAGTTTTCAGACCTGAGCAAAGATCCCTCCTTCAGAGGCAATACTGTTCAACCAGTGGAAATGGGTACACTGTAAAAGCACTGAAAGTTTCAATAGAAATCTGAAAACTGCTTGAAGACTGCTGATCTGAGTAATTGGTAACCTACTTACGAGCTGCCTGGTTTCTCAGAAGTAAAAATCCTGATAGTATTTTCAAATTCAATTCTATGCCTTTGGAACATGAGCCTTATGACTTTGAAGGCTATCTGTTCTTCTACATTATTTAGGTGCATTTGAAAACCCACTAGCAATAGTTTATGTGTTTGCACCTTCCTAGTCCACAAGATGTTTCAAAAATATGAATAACTACTTTGGCAAAGCAACATCTTCCRTCTGAGTCATACGAACAGATACCACTAACGCTGCTTTCACAGAGGAGGAACTAAGACGGGCTAAGAATTTGGATGTAAACCTATGGAGCACTGCTGAGGAATATGTGGAGACAGCAAAATCTTTTGGTAGGATCACACAGAATAGTTGAAGTTGAAAGGGACCTCTGGAGATCATCTAGTTCAACTCCCTTGCTCAAGCAGAGTCACCTGGAGCATGCTGGACAGGATCACTCAGGTAGGTTTTTAATATCTCCAGAGGAGACTCCCCAGCCTCTTTGTGCAACCTGTTCCAGTGCTCTGAGAAAACACCACCTGGCCCACGCAAGGATTGAACCCATGGGCATTATTAGCACCATGCTCTAGCCAACTGAGTTGACCAGCCAGTTTGGATCATCTGCCTTTTGAAGATGTAGGATGAACTTCTTGTTCCCCATGTCTATTCCTCCCACCCTGTATCCACAGATATAGTTGCTCTCTTCCACTGATGGCAGTTGTTGCTAAAGTGTCCTTGTATTCGAATATGCTTTATTGAGACCCTTTCCTCCTGCCATCCATCATTTGTTTGTATCAGTGCAGAGCTGAGACAAGCAAACTGCCTTCTTTCTCTGGTCAACCAGTAGCAAAGTGCGGCATTGCAACCCCATTTCTTCAGAGCATCAGCCCTCACAGAGCTTCCACAATCTGATATGCTATGAAGCTTAAAGCACAAGAGGGGGAAGTCTCCATTTTTCCGTAGAAAAGCATTTAAGATTTCTAAAAGCTGTGCATGTTGTAGATGGGGCAACTGTCATCTCCATGAGAAATGTTAAAGATGGTGCTTGGGGCAGAGCCTGTATTTGGCTGATTCATGGGCAACTGACTCTTTGCTGGTTTGAAATACTTATCCATCTTGCCAGAGTTAAAGCACATGAGGATGGAAAACGTATGAAGAGACAGACATAGAAAATGAGATTCAGTTCTTTTCACTGATCAAGAGCCAAAAGATCAAAAGCTTTAGTAAAATTACCTCCCAAGAAGAACAGTCCCTTTCTGATAAATACAGTCATGCAACCACTAGGGCATAAATCATGCAAATTTAAGACTGTATAGTTCAAACATAAATCTTTATATTCAACTTAGCGAAATTTGGTATTGTGTGAACATTATTCATATCTATGAATCTTCAGGCGCAAATCTTGTTGCAGTTTTATTCACATAATAAGGGTATGCATTTTGAAAATGTGTCATTGAAATGGATATCAGCTTTAATGAAATTGTTCTCTTGAAAATCTATAAAAGTTGTTTCATCTTGCTCATGGCAGAAGATCTGAGCAGACTTATTTCTAGTTCTATCTAGTCATATACAGAGTACATGCACAGAGTTCAAGCATCTAATAAATAAAAGGCACAACTTCTTCACTCTATTAAGATGGAAGAGTAAGGAAAAGATTCAGTTTGTATCAGACTGGAAGGGCAGGCAGGTTACAAAACTGAAAAAAAGAAAATAAATGTTATTCATTTCAAGAAAAGTTTATAGGTATTGTCCCTCTCTGCTCCCCTTCCATGTAAATCTACACTGCTTCTTGCATCAGGATGTTTGTGACTGGAAGGAGGAGGATAGAAAGCACAGGAAAAGCCTTCCTCTGGGAAGCTTGTGCTCAAATCAAACGTGTTGAAAGGGCACCAGCAGAGATGTCATTCAGGCTAGATAACCTGGCAGAGTCATTTCCAGGCTTATCAGATCATGTTCCACTTGTCTGAATACTCTTGTTTTACTTCTGTGCATCAACACAAACTCAGCTGCCAGCACCGAAAACAAGATTCATTTCCACAGCACAAAGGGCTTAACTGTGCTTTTCAGAAGGCTTTCTTCCTACCCCCTGGTCTGGAATGCTGCTTCTTCATTCAAATTCTGCATTTTCTGTAACATGACTATTTTCTAGTCATGGCTTAGACCACAGAGGCACACAAAGCTCGTACAGATATGTAGTAAGAGTCAGAGCAGTATGACAGGTTGCAGAGACACCACAGATGTACAGGTAATGCAAATTGCTGGCAACATTTATGATTGGATTTTACAGGTTATGACATAATTTTATCCACTAATCTATTAGTGGGACTAGGATTAATATTCCATGCTTCTGAAAAGTTTCAAGCACACAATATCAAATCGATTGGGGAAAAAAAGCCTGCCAATAAAATTTTTATTTTCCCTCTTCCAGACTGTAGTTGGCTGAAGGATTAATGTAGGCCAGGTTCATTCAGTTTGGCAGTCAGTTTCTGATTCTGCTAGTGTTAGGAAACATGAGTATTGTAGCTACGGGAAAGGGCAGATTCCTAATTTGACAGAGCACATACATATAGCCCTTATAAATCCTGCAATGTTTTTCAGCACAGACTAACATGATCCTTGCAATATGCCAGTAAAATAGTTCAAATACTGAGTTACATTCGGTCTCATCCCCTTTGCGTTCATTGAATATATATGATGCTAGCTGGCTTGATGGAATCTTTCTTTTGATTTCCCAAGGGATATCCACAAATGGTTCGATCTTGCAATACTCCAAATACCCTGAACATTTAAGGAAGCCAGTGGAGTTTGAGATCAGAAAGCAGCCTCCTGACTAAAGACATGAAGAGGACAGGCATTGCACTGGCCATGTCTTATGCAATGTCATGCAAAATATCTCCAGGATGGCTAGACAAAACAGTCGTACTTCAAAAAAAAAAAAAAAAAAGTCTAATAAGAAGCACATTTCCCAGAGGGAACTCTTACCAGATACACTGCATTCCTAAATCTGCAAGGAGGATCTAGTTTCATGGCAAGGACTGAGCCAAAACAGAAAACTTTCTGTGGCACCACTAGCCAGGCAGCTCACACCTACTAAGTCCAATGGGAAACATATTTTGCAGGCTGTCTAGAAAACTAGGATGATAGGATACATTTTAAAATATCAACATCTTCAGAGTATGTTTATTTATTCCTGAAGATTTCAAAACAACATTAATCATGCAAAAAGGCAAAAATACGACATGCAAACTCAGGAATAGAAGAGAAGGGAACTGACTTCTTCACAGAAAGGTTTATGTCAACATATTTTGGAAAATTAATCAATAGTCAAATATCTCTAGTGACAGATTGAGCATTCCAGCCAAGATGATAGGATGTAATTTTTTTTCCTGTTTATGGGAAAATATGGTTTGCTGATATAAAGAGTAAGTGGATATGTCTTTTTATATTTCGAAAATGCATTCTGTTTTTCAGTAGAAATAAAACTTGCAACACTAGGTATGGGAAAATTTGCTTATAATTTAGCAACACTTTGAGACTTCTTTAGTTTGGAAAGAAAGAACTTTTAAGTAGCACATCCCCAGTATTCAAAGCTTGCTATGGTCTGTGGAAAAAATGGAACTGGCTTCAGATGAAGGCCTCTGGGACTGCTAGATCTGGCCCTTGTATGTGAATCTACTCAAGTCCATGACAATTACTACGTACAAGATTATGTCTTGTACACCACCATGCACATGGAAAGTGCCCGCAAATAGATAAATGGATTTTATTTTTTTACAAGTATCCATAGCAGGAGGGATTTGTATAAATTGAAATGGCATTCCTCATACATTTACTTTACAAGTTCTTCATAATGGACAAGATTTAATCAGCGGATGGGTTAAATTCCTTACTTTTGCCCTGGTATGCCATAAAGGTGTTTCTGAAATGTGAAATAACTGTGTGTGTGTACATATGTGTATATACATATAAATATAGGTATGTATGCAGATATAAATATACATATATGTAAGCATGTGGAAGTGCATACATTATCCATAGCAGCAACGCATAAAATCCATGCATATTACATTTAAACACAGTATGTGTTTTCCAAGTTAGGATCAAGAACTGGGAAAAAGAAAACCTTTATGCAGGACTGGCAATCATCAGCAGAAAAGCCAGACGGAGAGCCGATACCTCAGAAGTTTCATTAACCACTTTTTCCTACTCTGGAAATCCTGAGTGGGGATCTCAGGAGCAGCATCGCCAAAGTGCTGGCCCTGAGAGTGCTCCCTCTAGCCAGGGAATCCTGGTGGAAAATGCCCTTCCGCTCTCATGCAGACCCAACGCCTCCAGGCAGCCTTCCTGCAAATGCAGTGAGATGGGTGCAGAGATCCTGGGTTAGCTGTGTGATCTGTGGGCAGAATTTGCTTGCTAGCTGCACAGAAAAATCCCCCTCTGCCGGGAAAACTTGGAGAACACATGAAATCCTAGAGGTTTTAAATCTCSACAGTTATCTTCCCAGTATTTCTGTTGAAGAACGTAGCGGCAGCCAGTGCTATCCATGAGGACATAGTACTGATCCATGTTACTGGACATTTGCATTTCTTGCAATGTGTTCCTATAGATATATTACTGTACGTCTGTAGTATTGCCATTATACCTTGTTTTAAGATAGCTGAGGTTAGAATTGAATGTGGAAATATTTCTAGTATAATTTGTTTTGCATGAAACCACTTCCCCTCAACACTCAGATCTGTTCTCTTTTTGTGTAGCTACTGGACCAAATTTTTAGTTGGTGCCAGCTGACATGCTCTGCTGACAGTTCATGAAGCTTTGCTGATTGACACCAGCTAAGAATTTACCTCATTTTCTTTCCCTGTATACCCCACAGTTTGAGGGAGGGAGAGAAAGAGATAAGAAAAGCATAACTGTAAGTGTCAGACTGTGTTTCCAGTTACATTAGACCAAGTCTAGAGTAAGTTCATTCAAATCAAGGAATTTTTTCAGATTTTCTTTGGTGTAACAGAGAAGAGAATTTGTCCCTGAGCATTTATGTCTTTCAAAGATCTCAGCCAGGCAGAAAACACTTTTTAGTCAGACTCTGAGACACTAATGAAACTCAGAGTAACCCACTGATATGCAAAGTACCTCATTTAATGACTGCAGCTATACATACATATACACATTGTAACTGAAAAAAAATACAAGGCAAAAGAAAAATCCTCGGGACTAGACACAGTACCCTTTAAGTACAGAGTTGTTTAAAATATCAATCTCCTTATTGTAATTTGATGTGTGAAATTCAGGCGTGCATTTACAATTCAGATCCCATTCCTTAGGGATTCCCATTTAGGGCCTGTTCATATGATTTATTTAGTGCCTTTCTTCACTTACTTATGCTTGAGATCGTTAGATATAATGCACATATATGCACAGAGATAAAATGTTTATCATCATTACTTCAATGAAGTCATTTGCCATCCTTGACACCCTCTAATGTCCCAAGTGCTTCAACCCACTGGCTCATTTGCCTGGCCTTGCTCCCTCTTCACTTTTTCATCTCAAATTCTCAATGTGTTCCCTTCATCAATCACTGAAGTTTAGCGGGTAGCAGGAGGGAAAGCAGCAGAATAATTATCTAAATATAACGAAAGAAGGTCCCCTTTGTGYGCAGGAGGGGAGGGGGGACAAAGGAAGCATGAGCCTGTATTTCATGCTCCTTCGAAAACGTTAATGGTGTTTATTGAAAACCAAAGAACCCACTGGAAGCCAAAATGGTCTCAAAACCATGTTGTGTGTCACTAGTCGGAGGACCCCGTGCCCCATTTTGATTCCTCTTGCCGTGCTGCTTCTTGTTGCCCCAGGTCGCCAGCGTTCCCCCACTGCTGACGTTTGCAGTCAGGAACCACCGCAAACGCGCTGCCCTGGCTCTGGTCTCAAAGACGGGATCCAAATCACCACGCGCTGACTACATTCAGCTAATTGGCCCTCGCCTTCGATGACATCCGAGGAGCGAGGAGCGGGGCTGAACAAATTGAAGATGAAAAGAGGGGGGCTGGGATGGGGCTAGGAGAAAGGTAGGATGGCCCGGGGCACATTGCCACGCACAACTTGCGAGAGGCGACGAGGGGGAGCCGTCGGAGGCAGCCCCAGGTGGCTCGGTGCGAGGTGGCTTCTTCACTTGGAGAGGAAAAAGGTTGGGCTCACAGCTCTCTGCTTCCCAGACACAGAAACCGACTGCGACGTGGTATTTCTGTGCAGGCTGAGAGCAGGAACATACAGAAAGCCTGGCAGAGTCTAACGCTGGGGAGGCAGGTTCTGCCCCCCCAGAGGATCCTAAGCCCATGCTCAGGGAAATAAATGTTACAGGGTGCTTCAGAGCTCACTAAAATGGTAGCGGCTGTTGTGTTGTCTTGTGTTGTGCTTCTGGGAAGAAGCAGGTTGGTGTGTTCGGTCAAATACTAGACTGTAACACCGTGGCTTATCCTATTTAGGACTGCAGAAAAATAACTGGATAAAATGACAGCTCAGAGTTAGGACAAATTAAATAAGAAAAAGGTCTCCTGTAGCCCACAAAATCAACACAGTAAAAATCATCAGTAAAAAGCAATCSTCTTGAAAGAGAATCAAACAACATGAGATGGAAATGAACAACCATTTATTTATTTCTTCCCCCCCCCCAATGTGTCCGTGCTGGGCTTTGATCATTTACTCAAGCATTAATATTCACCACACTCAAAATTCAATTGGTAGTGACAAATATCAAATGGAAAACTCACAGGTTTCTGAATRCTCCCTGACACTTCAAAGTACAAAAATAAATAAATTAATTAATAGTCCTTTTCTTTCTGTGCACCCTTCTCCCTTTCCCCAAGTAAGAAGAACGTTGCTTGCAGTGCACCCAGAAGATGGAGCTGATAATCAGGGAAACACATTTCAGTGGGAATAAGTGTGAGCTTCACAGTAAATGCAGCCACGACGGTTGTTTCTGAATAAAGCTTTGGGGGTTCTGGCCTTGAATGTGTCTGCCATTCCTACTGGGAAAGGTAGACATCCTACCAGGGAATTCTCAAGCTATTTGTTTGTCCATGGCCACAGGGAAACAAAGGGAAGATGAATTATGAGTGCTGGAATAATGGCTAAAATCTGTGTCTCTAAAGAAAGCTACATCTTTTTAAGAGTTATGGAGTATAGGTGGTTCTTTAGACTTTTCTTAACTCTATTAAGAATGTAAAAAGAAATGGAGTTAAGCTGAGTATCTGTTTAACCAACTATCCAGATCGGATTTTCTCTCTTAAGGAAAAATAAGTATGTGACACTTGTAAACTCCTCTAGTTTAAAGTATGTGGCTGTACCAAACTAGAAGTCACATCTGGTCTAATAACAGACCTTCCACACATGGAGTTGTCCAACCTTTACTGAATCCATCTAATGTTTTAGTCTCCACAATGTCTAGTGGTAATGAGTTCCACAACTTAATGAGATATTGTGTGAAAAAAAAAGCAATGGGATTTTCCAGATCTGTGATAAAGATTTCTTTTGTCGTTTCTGCTATCCTGAAAGTGAGAATTATGCCCTTTTCCATGCCATTTACTAGCATGTCAAAACCAAATTAGAAGAGCCAGTCTTCCATGATTGGCCTTCCTGGATTTATCGACAAGGACCCTTTTCCACCTTGTAGAGCTTAACAGAGCTTAATCCAGCATTCATTCTCTCATTTTTCATACTAAGTGCTTTAGCCTATTTTCTTCTCCTTTCTGAACCKTCAGGATGAGATAATTGGAGATGAAGATGATTAGGAAGGATGTAGATAGGTTATCATTTCACCTACAGTCAGAGAAGCAGATTGAGCAGATCGTCCTATCTTGTCTCCATCATAGCCAGAACTATTTTCCAGGGACTGAGTGGATTGGAAAGCTGCTTCCWTCCTTGCAGTTGGAAGAGGACTTGAGCCATAGCCTTAGCAAGTGATGATTTTATTTAAAAAACCCCCTTTTTCTATTCTGAAATATAAAAGTAGTGCATCATAACACAGAAATTAATTATAAAGTTATGGAGAAATGCAAAAAATAAATTCCTCCAAAAGGAAAATGAATCAGCTTTCTTTCCAAGGCCATAGGAATGTAAAGAAGCATACAGGTAGAACATTCACCCATCGCGTTTATTTTTTGCTAATATTTAAAGCAATGCTTGGAGTGATTTAAACATTTGTTTTTAGGTCTACTGTGTAGTTTGCTATCCTGGATGTCAGGACAACAACAAAAAAGACATTTTTTTAGAAAATGCTCAGAATGCTACTCATGCCCTGGAAAAATAAAATTATTTCACATTTTATTTTAATCTGATGTAAAATATTCTARATTCATGGACTATCACATGTCCATCCTATAGCATTACTTTAGTTTCCACCTAAGACTTCTAGTTCATGACATCTGGTATGTATGTTCTACCCTCCTGAAAGCTCCTCGCACAGTAGGTACCACGTGACTCAGTGTACTGAAATGGTACAACTGTCACTCACATTTTTTCCATGTCAGACCCTGCTTTTCTGGATGAAATGTGCTGTATAAATAAGAGGTAGAAGGGCAATAACAGTTCAAAATATATTCCTTGTTTAAAAGCTAGGATGCACCATTGCTTTGCCTGACTGATTGGCTTCATGCAATTCTACTGGAGTAAAATTGATGCAATGTCCCTGAAAACAGAGCTGCTCTGGATAGTACACATAGCATTACTTTTTAGTATAGGTCTTTCCAGTAGCTTTCCAGGAAAGWCCCTCTCCCAGGCTCAGTGAAGCCCATCCTCTGTGGAACATTTTTTTTCCCCTTTCTTGGGATGCAGAAGGGACAAAACTCCCTTTTTAATGACTTACGCCAAAAGAATAACTGCAGCCTCGCAGGGCTCCTGGCTGAATCAGGACATTAATGAGCAGGGAAACAGCACTGAAGGTGATGGCTAACCAATCAATAATGACTGAATTACAGTTTAAAAACTGGATGTGTTAGATAGTTATTAACAGTGTAATTATTCATAAATGTGCCTAATTATTCATAATTATTCAGAAACCTTATTACTTCCCTGATTGTCATAAGTGATCTCCGAGGCCAATTATTATTTGATTATGGCCACAGGACTATATGTTGGTATTACTTCTTGTGTCCTAGAAAAGTACAGAGAAAGCTAGTGAAGTGAAATTCATGGAGGACTATCAGCACTGACTAGTCCTTTAAGAACAACAAGCCTGTGATTTGAAAGCCTCAGTTGTTTTTCCTCTTGGCTCTTTTTTCAGGTTTCTTTGATTCCTTTATTACAGAAGCTGCGGCTGCCTAATTAGGGTTTTCTTGTTGTAATTGCTGCATTTGATATCTTAATAGCATTACAGTGAGTGTGAGGGAGGAAGGGGGAAAGGGGCAGAGGGACTATCAGTGCACATGTTTGTGGAGAAGCTGAAGGCTCCCCAAGCTGCATGACTGAACCAGAAAGACGCAGGAACCAAATCCCAGCCAGTTCAGGTATCCTGTAACTCAAGGGGAACCTCTACCACATCCGCATATGGTAGTTCTTTGCTCCTTCCAGTGAAAATGATGGCAGAGTCTTTCCCTTTAAACAAACACTTGAGCTTGCTTCGGGTCATTTCCACAAAAGCAAGGCTAGAAAAATGTCTTTTAAGTTTAGCCTGTAATGCTTACCTTGCTGCTACAAACCTGGGAATATTACCCTAAATCTTGCTGCACACTTGAGCAAATGCTGTACCAGATGCAGTAAGGGTGCTGATGCAGTTGGAGCTTATCATCAGAAAATCTCTCTCTCTCTCTCTCTCTCTCTTTTTTTTTTTTTTTTTTTGTCAGAAGACAGTGCCCTAATCAAACAGGAACACCAGCTTCTTTCCACTTTCTTTCCTCCCCTGAAAACATTAGAGCCATTATATTGTGGGGCGGCATTAGTCACGTTAAATTAGCATATAGATGAGTTCTGGGGGTAGGAAGGAGGGGGAGATGGGTTATGATAACCTGATGCTGTAATGCAGAAATCTTTTGGCATATATACCAAGCCCCACAGAGCTCTGAGCTTGTCACACAGGGGAAAATTGCAATTTCCCAACAGGGATGCAACCAGCTTGTATTGTGTAATTTTACTGACAGTGTTTAACAAAAAAACACACAAATAAGTGCTGAAGGACCATGAACCAGGCTCCACAAAATCATTAGATTATTTTAAAAATCATGAGATTGAAAATATCCTTTGAGGTTTCCTTTTATCCTTTCCAGTTTCTGAACCATACGGGTTGGAAATCTTTTCTTTGAACAGGTAGCAAAGGTTGTCCTTTCAGTGACTTGAGGGGTGTAAAGACAAGCTTTAGAAACTGCGAGAGCTCTCAGGACCATTAGTGGCTCCACTACAGTGTGAAAAGAAGGGCTGCCCAGCTGTGTGGTCATTTCTCCATCCCGTGATGCAGAGTTAATGCATCATAGTAGGGGGTTCAAATGGAAGCGCTCCAGCGCCTCTAATGCTTCCTCATCCCATCACCACGAAATCTGTGACTAGCTGCAATTATGAATGTATACTTGAGTGTTGGCTTCACTTCGGTGGACAAGGCCAGATTCTGATCTCAATTACACCTCTGTAAACCCAGAGCTGGTTCACTGAGAGTGGTGGAATCTGTGCAAGTGAGATCCCAGCCCTATGATGGTTCTCTCACAGCTGAAGCTATGGCAGAAAATTGCTTGATGCTGAGGGAGGGCTACCTAATAGGTAGGGAATGAAATAGCTCATAGCAGCTGAAATATATATGTCCATGATTCTGGTGTTTCTTTTTTTCTTTCTTTTTTCTTTTTTTTTTTTTTTTTTAATATAATTTCTTGGAAAGAGTAACAGGGAAATTTTCTTCTTTTCATCAGACTAACTATATGGCATAAACAAACACTGGTAGCCATCCTCCTTTGTAACATTCTTTACAGCTTCCATGATCAGGAGTAAAATATGCAATAGAAATACTGTTGCAGGATGCAGCCACTTCTGATCACTTTTTGAAATGAGGAATATTTGTTTATTTGTTGAAGGCTCCTGAATACTTGGCAATGGTCTCAAATATACAAGTTGTTATACTGAAAAATATCATGAAAAGAATGTACTTGATTTTTCTATGTGTCTCTGGGTCAGAATAACAGCTTTGCAAGGTGCATACTTGGCAGTCTAGTATCTTGTGATAAAGGACAAGAGAACAGGAGATTTATATCTTCTTGAGAACATATAACCAAAATCAGAAAAAATRCTAGTTACTAAACAAAGAACGAAGACCACTCCCACCTTTAGAAGTCTGTATTTCCTTGTGAGAATGAAATTTCTTTGGTCATGCTTGCATATCTTTGACATTTTCTCATCACGATCATCATAGCAATCCCATTTCTACAACTGCTGCTGGGAAATCAGTGCCCAGTGCCCACTGGGGATACTTCCAGAGAGATGCAACATAGCTTGACACAGTAGAAGGACAAGAGCACTCCCCAAACTCTCCTGCAAGCACTGGCAGAATAAAAGTCAGGTATCTTATTCTGTAAAACTTCAGCCCACATCAGAGACTATTGTATTTGCAGGATCCAGGTTTCAGTGAGTGAGATTAGGATGTGGCTTCAGTTTCTACAGGTAGGATCGTGCATGCAAGTATTTGTAGTATTATTTTGAAACTAATCTCTGCTCTCATCCACTTAGTAAATATTACTGCAGCTGAATGTGTCCGTGATGTGTTTCAAAGTTATGGCAGCTCCTAGAATCACTATACACATCCCATGAGAAGCAAAAAAGAGAGTTTGCGTATGTAAACGTGGTGAACTCTCTTGACTAGTGAGTGTCCAGTATTTGTTTCTCATCAATCCAGAGAAAAAGATGAAAATGTGAAAAAGATTTCACATCACAAAAGATGTCACATGCAGCATAGTTGGTAAGGCAAGGAAGAACTTTTCTTATACATACCTTTTTTAATACAGCAGCAGCCTTTTGACTTGTAACACAAGCCATAGATGTCACACAGTCTTGGGTCTCCCTGATTTTCAATAAAGTCCATTTTACTATATGCTAAGGGTTGAGACTTAGAAAGCTCTTAAAACACATAGGATGACAGCCCAATTGAGCAGAGCCCCAGTACCTGAAGAATTAAGCAGGGGCTTTCTTTTCATGAGTCTCCCCCCTCTCCCTAAAGCACAAGAAACATTCATCAGGGAACCTAGTCATAAATTTTAAGTCTTTTTAGCAAAGTAAAACCAAACTCTAAGCAAACTCTAACAGGCAGCACGTGCTACAGATTTACTGTAAAAAAAAAAGAAGGAAAAATGGTTGTAGAGTGTGTGTGTGTGTGTGTTATTTGTTCCCCCTCCTCTTGCAGCTTCAAAGGGTAAAGATGGAAGAACGTGACTGCAGAGCGTAATGGGTCAACACTGCAGCTCTGATCGCTGGAGCATACACTCTAAATTTCACGCTACATTAGGTAGATTTTAAAACCTAATCTGCTCCTACGAGTGTTTTATTGGTAATTCCGTGAAGGTACAGATTGCTTGACAACGAGGGGGACCTGAGAGAGGTACCTTGCACCCCACAACTTTGTGACACCCCGGTGACCTAGCACCGCGGTAGGCACAGTGCACCTCAGCTCAGGTGAGCTCTGCTCACTTTTTTTTTTTTTTTGCCTGGCTTGGCTGATCTTGAAATATTGCTCTAAAACCAGAGCAGCAGCAGCAACCGGACAGACCAGGGCAGCAGTCCTGTGATGCTATAGGGTGATCTAAGTCAATTCCTTGACAGGTTTGTCCCTCTTCCCRTATTCCCAGACACACATTCCCACTGTCACCCTCAAGCTGGCATTTGATCTTGCCTTGAACTGCTTCAAGGAACCAAATGAGCTGAAAACTAATCTTTGTTTCTGTACGGCTAATATTCGACTGGTTTAGCTCCTTGGACTGGCTTGCTGCGGGATAGATGAATGCCGGGGCCAGCATGCGGCCGGCAGCCGGAGAAGACGAGGGGACCAGACCTGCCTCTGCCGGCTGCTCGAGAGGCTCCGTTGCCCGCAGAGCTGCAGCCTCGCGCCCCGCGGGCCTGGCGCAAGAGCTACCGCGTGCCAAGAGCGGAGAAGCGGGGCAGCACGTCGGCTGGGCGCCCTTGGTCCCGTGCGGAGCCCCGCCACGGGGCACGCGCTCGTCAGGCCCCGCAGGGCACACTGTGGTGCACTTTGCCAAACTTCTCTCCTGCTCCGTGCCCCTTGTGATCCCTCTTCTCCTGCAATAGTGCAATTCTTCTGGACAAACTTATAGTTCTCTTGCTTTCTCTTCTTTATTGCAATAATTGTTTTACAGCTGTATTACAAATAATCAGAGTCTTGTACATCACAAACAACCACACAGAGGCCCGGACTGAACCGCCGGGTTGTAATTCAGTCTCAAGGCTGAGAGGTTTGCTACCGTACCCAAACCCTTAAGCTATATTCTTCAGTGTGGGACGTTAGCAGGATCCCTTGGTTGAATTACAGTATTGTATTCCATCTGGGACTCAGTATTGTAGTGTACTTAACATTGTACTACATAGGGAGGCATGAGAATAATGGAATTTTACAGTAATAAGATTTTTTTTTTGTTAAATGAAAAGTATGCATGCAAGATACCCAATTATGTAGCCTGAGTGGAGTTAAAAATAAAGAACTCTTATGCCTGAAAAATAAGCATTCATTTTGTTTTCTAAATAATATAACGTGCTGTTAACATGCAGTAAAGTTCTTAAAGCACTAAGACTTTTTCAAAATGTAGAATTTTCTATGAACTTTAAATGGATTTTTATTGCAATAATTATAACATATTGATAACTACTTTTTGAAACAAAGATCTCAATTCAGTGAAGTATTTTGGCAGGTTTTTCAGTTCATCCTGATCAACACTAAGCTTAAGTACGTGTGTAAATGTCATTGATCAGGTGCTTTCAAGAGGTTTTCTGAAATCAGTGCTAAATGGTATTTTTTTTTCTGTTTCATTCTGTTTAACAAATCTAAATACTGAAGAGAAGATAACTGACAAGATAGTAAAAGAAGTGCTACCATTAGTTCAAATTCTGCTTCTTTTCCACATTGACTTGGGTCRTATCATATCATTTGGTTTATAAGAAACAAAGTAAAAAAGTTCAGATTTTTACAGGAAGAAAAGAGGACATAAAAAACAGGCAGACACAACAGAAATAACTCCCTATCATATATTTTTCTTTTTAATTAATATTTCATGATTGGTTAACCAGCAGTCTGTTATCCTCCTAATAAATTAAAGATATTATAACCAATAAAAAATATTTATTGCCACATTTTTATGTTTTAATCAAGGGCAAACCCCTCAACATATTCTTTTTTAGCTCCTTGACATGGTGAATGATTAAGTAAAAAAAATAGCTTTTTATGCCAGAAAGAAAATGCTGTGCATTGGTTAGTTAATTAACACAGCGTCCTTTAGAAGTGCAATAAATCTTGGAAATGAGGAAGAAATAGAGATAATAATCTGAAAGATATAGTGTGCAACCAAAGTCTCCATTTCACTGAGCTAATAGGCGTTTTGTCGTTGGCTTCAAGGGCCAGAATTTTCSCCTTAGTCCTTATGTCAGAAATGCAGAGTGTTTGGGGATCTCAGAACTCCTTGGGGAAATGTTGTGACTTGAAGTTTCCAACCATGCAAACTGGAGAAAGTGCAAATACAAGCAATATGGGATTTATTGGTCAAAATAAAATCTTAATGAGTCCCTAATGTACAGTGGGACAAATTTCCAATTATAACAGGCTGGTAATTGGGCAAATGTAGATCTGAATTAAGCAAATAACTCCAGTCAGTTCAGATCTGAATCTAGATCATAGATCAAAAATATCTTTATTGTTACCATCTTCCTACTTAGTATTCAACTAACCATTTCTTACCAGTTTCTCAAAAAAAAAAAAAACATTTTATACTTTAGACATGGACAAGGTGTAGCAATTTATATTAATATTACTGTTAGTATTATTACATGAACAAATATTCATAAAAAGTAATAACACCACTTTGCAAAACGCTTTGGTAAAGTCTTAAAAGAGAGCTGGTCCCTTTTTCAAAGAAATACGCTATAGAAGCTCCGTCCCAGATCTGGAAGGAATAATTTAATTGGGAAGACCTCACTCTAGAGCTCATTGCAGGGCTGGGATTCAGAATACCAAGATAGACTAAAGGAAAAGGCAAAGGTAAGGATTAGGTTAAAATTGAAAGTGGAAGAGACATTGTATTGCAAACTTTCTGGTTTTCTGAAGGAGATCAGCAGAAAGAGTTTGCAAATCTTGCCTTTTGAAAATATTAGCACTTCCCTCTCCCTCTTTACGCCATAGATAGCCACCCTGTAGTGCAGCCAAGAGAAGGCCACGCGTCCGCACCTCATGGTTACTATGGGCCATGGACGCGGGGATGCTGATGCACCGGCTTACGTGGTCTRCTCGGTGGCCACAGATGCAGGGCAGCAACGTCCGGCCGAGGGGCGGCGTATTCAGCAAAGGGCAGCTGTGCCTTGCACTCCAGCAGCCAAATCCATCAGTTTGTCTGCCAGAGCCTGTCTGTCTGTCTACCTTTAGATACAGCAGCACTGAAGCCAAGAGCTAACTCAAGTTCAAAGATTTTACTGCTTCTAACTTGGACAATACAGAGTGGCTGTATTATATAGATAATTCTCTTGGCTGGTGTGGAGAGGTATATCCCCTTTTATTTGCTCCTACCTACTTAGAGTCTTCGCTCAAAATATGTTTTCTTAAACGAACAAAACCCCAAACTCTCATAATCTATTTTGGTCCTGCCTAAGATGGACACAAAATCGTCAACCTGATTCTATATGATGCTCAACAGCTCACGGGAGTTCTTTTATGTTCCAGTTTCTGAGTGAATTAACTGATGGGAAAAGGAYAGAATGTACCGTACCACAAATCTTTCTTACATATGTCTACATTTACGATATACAAATTTAATTCCTTAGGCTTTCTAATCAAAGGCTAATCTGCACTGTTGTTTTAGYGGCTTGTTCCTCTCCCACGTTAAAGATTTTTGAACGTACAGATTAGTATCTGATTTAATACATTCTAGAATTGAAATAACAATAATAAAGCTGAATGATTGGTCAAGATTAACCCAAAGCCCAGTTAAGCTGACCTGCACTGCTGAGGAACTGAAAGAATTTTCTTTTSAGGGGAAGATTTCTTCCTTTTTTGGTCACAGTTTATGTTACTCCTCCAGCTAGAAGTTGTGYAGGAAGGTTACTAAATTATTTGCAGCTGTTTTAATAAATAGGCTCTAGCAACACAATGAGATATAACCAACTACACTTCCACATACTGATATGCATCTATTGCACACACAGATCATATCTGAAATGTGTTATAACATCCATTAATTATTTATTAACTCTTTATAAACCATTTACAAGTGGAATGCTACTATCAAGCACAACCTTGTGGGAACCAAGGATAATTTTTCCCAGCTCATAAGTGGTATTTTCGGCCTGATCRTGTGATAACACTCCGTTTCATGGACAGAGATATAGGGATATAGAAAGAATCCTTGTTTTTTTTACATTTTAGGAAAAAAATTAAGATCCAGCTTATTGCATGCCTTAGTCATGGCTTCATTTATAGGTGTGGCTAATGGTAATATAGATATTCTGTAGTTATAGGTGCTGCCATAGAATCCAAAACTTTATTCATGTGAGTCCTATTCTAAAATAATATTTCTCTTTCCAGGGATGGAAAGAGGATATARTATAAAGGATTTACAGTATTTATAATATAAAGGAAAACAGTATTTCTCTCTCTAGGACTCTGGATATTCTACAGAATGTTCTATTTGCTCTGAAAAAAAATGTCATTTACAAGAGGATTTCCTCTTTTCTTCCCTCTSTCTGGGGATTTTTAAATCTCTTTTTTCTGGCATCTGAACTACAGAGATACAAGCAGATATCACTAGTTGTGAGAAGGTAGAGAGTGGACCAGAAGAAACGCAAAAGTCAGTAATGATTTTTTAAGATCCATCCTGCTTTATCATATTTGTAGTGCCAAGGCTGAAAGTAAAAAAAGAGTATTTCCAACAGCTTCTGTGAAATTAAATCTTTYCCTTTCCCTCTCCTTCTCCCTTTCCCCTCCTCTATTTCTAAAATATTTAAAACAAAAAATAGCTCTGATTTTATGCATTACTATTTTTACTAACTGGTCTAATGCAGTTCCCCTTGAAACAAAGACGAAACTAGTTTTTAGGAAACAGATTTTTTTTTTTAATTTTAAGGAAACAGAGACAAAAGAACACTGAAATGTTTCTGAAAATCCTGTTTTACTATTTATTGCATGAGCAAAGCAGCAGAAGCCAGCTTTTCCTCTTTTCTCTTTTTCTTCTAACTCTTAGCTCATGAATTACTGTGATCAGCTCTAGCGATTGCGCTTGGATTATCCTGGGCTCTGGGTATCACACTGCTGATTTCAGGAACGCCACTTCCATGATCAAGCGCAAGGTTTCTCTCTGCAGGAACAACATCCTTTTAAGGTGTGTCATCTGCAGCTGATATTGAGCACTATCTGTAGTGAAATTAATGCAAGCTGAAATTCATTCTGATGCAGAAAGARCACGTATGATGTACACGCTACTTGCCTTTGCGTTCAAGGTGGGTGCAAGCTCTGCACAGAGGTGCAGGGCTGACAGCACCCTTGTTATTGTCTAGAGGACAGTCCTCAGCAGTCAATCAAAAACTCAGGATTGAAAGAAGCTGACATAATGCCCATCAGTCTTCTCGTTTAAGCTGATTTCAGTCTGTAAGTTGACTTTCCTTGACCAAAATGACTCTGTGGATGTTTGTGTGGTATGTTAAACAGTGCTCAGACAATTGCTAGCCCCAGCAGCAAACGTACAACACTCTGTAYGTCCAGAGCGTCAAATGAAGTCTGTTTCTTGCATGTCCTCTGGAACCAAAGGGATTGGTCTTCAGTTGTTTCTGTTCTTTTAATTAATGATGGTGGTATTTAAATGCCTCTGAGAAATTGTTGGTGAGGATGACTTCTGCATTAGCCAACTGACTCTCAGTTTAACTCACTGTCACARCATCTCCCAGTATATATATTTTTCTTCTTCCTTTTTTCCACATACTAATCTCAATTCTTTCAAAAATAATCTTGCACTGTCCAACTGAGGGTGTCTTGCCAATGGGGACTTTCTGTGGACTGTACTATACAATAGTGTGCGTTATTCTTTGTTTGACACATCATACTCACCTTCTTACTTTTGCACAATGACTCTGTCAACTCTTTGTATTTACAYTTTTGGTTTATAAAAATAAGCATTATGCTGGTTTCATTTTTGCTTCTCTTCTTATTCTGCAGAATCACWGTTCTTTCAATGAGATTGTATTAATTCTTTCTTTGACAAACAAAAATATTTTTTGAGGGGGACAATAATAACAGAACCACATCTAACTCCCACAGTGTAGTCAATACAGGCATGATTTAAAGAATCTCAACCCTCTAAATATCCATTTATTTCCTTTGCTGATTACACCGTAAAGTTTTAGTTGATTGCTTGGAGTGTCATTTTTCAGTGTCAAAAATAGACAATTTCTTTAAATTAGGGCAACTTTTGTGCCACCTAGTGGCCCCTSCTCTCTAAATAACCAATACATCTGCAATTCCATTACTTAAAATTCTGTGCATCTCTAGTCCTTAAGTATGTAGGAAACCTTCAGTAGGAATAAATTGTAAATTAAAGAGTCAGAAAATCTCACTTTAATTATGCAGAATCTCCTTCTTTACTATCTTTTCTTATGGTTTTTATATGGCCATTTATCCTTTATCTCTTCAGGCACTTGCCTGGACTTTGCTAGGCAGAGAAGATCATCACAAGAGGCAACTTTTTCRTTACTATAGTTTATATATTGTATGAGAGCTTGTCATTTCCAGTCACTTTTCACTTAGGTTTTTAATGCTCTCAACAGGTTACTYCTGAGTTCACCCTTGGTGTATTGGAGAAAATGGAACAGATTGGCACAAATYTGCCATTCAGTAGAGATCTGTCAGTATATAGTAAGAACAGTGATGAAACTTCCCAAATAATTATATTGTTAGCTGTACTAGTCCCAACTTTTCAAACCTTTCAGCCTAAATTCAGTCACCTCAATCTATATTTTGCACCCAAACAGCAGTAGAGTTAACAAGTTCCCAGAGGTTGCAAAGGTGGACAGACCCCTTTGATTTCAGAGGGAATCCGAGATGCTGAAAATGCCCATTTCACGTATGGTCTCAAGATACTGTTTTGAGAGTCCTGCAAAAGTATTGGGTCTCTGTGCTCCCTCTGAGATGCGTGTAACACACTAAACCTCATCATTTAAGATAGCCAGACCAGCTCCTATTTAGGGATACGTTTTAGGTGAGAGATGTTAAATGCAAGCCTAAGGCTGAGTGTAGATGCACAGCAACGGGCAAATGAATAGGAGCTGCCAAGCAGTGAGAAAGCCTGCCTTGAGCTGTGTATGAAGGGCTGCACATGTGCATTTTAAAAATATCAACATGTAGCGACTCTGTGAGTTTCACAGTTCCACTGAGAACCAATATATGAGAGAGTAGTTGCTAGATGTGGGCAGACTGATACATGCCTGTTTGCATCACTAGCCACATTTCGTCCTGCAGCCTGTATCACAATGCCAGCTGGACGCAACTCAAAAATAAAACCTCTAAACACTGCTTTATTCAGATAAGAACCAGGTCATGAGTTGTTTTTGCAGCTACCCTTCTGGCATTCACCTGGCAGAGACTGATCTCCAGGGTACACCTGGGATACTCTGTTTGAAAAGAGACTTTATTCTGATTATACTCATTTACAAAGACCACTGATTTGAGAAATGGTSCAAGTAATAAGTACTGTCAGAATAATTACAAGACTATGAGGCTAGCAGTGGCAATGTTTGCTTTGCTAATTGTACTTATTTTATTGTGAAGTTTTTCTGTAGCTTTGAGTGCACTGAGTTGTGGTGCTGCTGTCTATTCTAGGGGGAGAAGATTATCAGTTAGGTAGCCCAACAAGAACCATTACTGAAGTGATCCTACATGGTGGGCTTCCCAGTGCCTTTTAGACGCAGCCAACAGTGGGTAGATGTGCTGCTTCAGACTGACTCTCAAACTGGGCCCTCTGCCTGGAGCTCTTGGGCATACAGATGCTGCTCATCTTCTTACAAGGTGCAAGGGTGAAGCCAGCAAGCTCTGTAAGGTCCATCTCTACTGCACCTTGCAATTTAGAATGGTGCTATGGATGCTTCTCTCTGGAGTGACTATGCTTCCATTGTAAATTTGCACTGAGTGAAAGTTTGACTGAAGACTTTGTTCTACTTTCTTCTTTGTGTATGGCCTGAAACTGGCCTTTCTGATCATTATAATTTAGGGCAGCATTTGCTAGTGTCAAAACTGGATGTCTCTTTGTAATGGRTGTAGACAGCCAGCAATGCTAGGACAGATTACATCTCTGCAGGCCACCATGAGACMAAACCTTTATAGGGCAATATCAACAGAGTTGGAATAGTTACGCACCCTCCAGTTTTGAACTGGGCCACATGCTTACTTATTACATGGGAGATTCTTATTCCATGGGAGCTCTTAAAGAGAGAAGAGCTCATAGTGAAAGAAAGAAGATGATGAAGAAYCCTCCCCAAAATTAGAAGAAAGGAGGAAAGGTAAAAAAAGAAATYCTTAGAAACAAAAAAATGAGCAACACACTGAACCACAATCCCAGCTGCCATTGACTGATTTTCAGGCTTTTTCCCCAGGAATAAATTCATGGAATCATATTCTATCTCTTTGCATGCATATGTGTCTCCCTCCTCAGAAAATTTTGAGTCCATTGACTAATATGAGAAGARTTTCATGGAATCTGAGAGGTCTCAGAGAGACTAAACACCTTTTTTGAGGGCAGATTGGAGGAGAAAAAACCTGCTAATATTCCAAATCAAGCTAAATGCTTAAATCAGAAATTACTTTTTCTCAGCCAGCAAAGCTAAAAGATACAAACCTGTGAAAAGCCAGCTGCAGCGCTCGTGGCTTTATTAAAAAAGCTATGACAGGGCAAATGTTTATTTGGAAACCAACCTCTTGCCCTTTAAAAGCAGGCTAGTACCTCAGTGAGCGTGGGCAGCCTCAGCTCCCCTGAAATCACCAGCACTATTTTGGTTTTGATCAGCGCAGCTGACAGTGGCTGAACTGTGTTTACCTTCTCTCTCCTTCTCCAGAAAGAACAATGGACCCAAGATATCTAGGAGCTCAGAAATGTTAAAAGCTTTTAATGGATGGACTCATGACCATCTAGTTCATCTGACCTCTGATTATGAGCTGGAGAAAATCCAGTGTTGTGACATGTGCCAATTTGAAGGTAGTTGTTAAAGAAGCTCCTCTCAAATTGCAAAGCAGATGGCAGGAGCTATTGCACTGGTTAAACCCTCTCGCCTTTGTCTCTTCTGCCTGTTACCTGTTTTGCATTAGTGAGGCTGACAAGACCCATAATAAGATCACCTGCCTGTTTTTCTCCCCCTTCCCTCCCCCCTAGATAGAGATCAGTGCAGGAGAGGGGAAGAAAGAGGATTGATTTAGATGGACCTACGAAAGGTGTTCTCATCTGAAACCAGGTGTTCCTAATGCCTGCCATAAGATTTATTACAGTCTGCATCAGGCAGCCCATACTGAGCATTCCTGAGTAATTGGGATTCAGCATCCTATCGGCTGATGGGCACTGACCTCTTCTTGCAGGCTCTTTTAAGTGTCTCAGCCTCTTTATTCCAGCTTCCTCCCCCAACCTACCTCTTCTGTCATATCCCAGCAGATACTTTATGACATGTTTCCATGCCAGGAAGCCGGCATGAACAATATTACACTGCACCCAGCCTGGGGCTACTGTAAGAAATGGTAAAGTATTTGAAGTTTAAGCTAAATAATATGGTCTTAATGAGATCATGTGGGCTACGGATCAAAAGCATAACCAAAAGGTAAAAAGTTCAAGCAGCTGTATGTGTGCAATTAGAGTGACCACAGCAACTTTCTACCGAGTCCTTCTACAAGGTTATGAGAAGAAAAAGTAGCTCAAAGGGACTGGGCAGAAGAAAGTATTTCTCTYGAGTAGTTTACGTCTCAAATTAGTACAGGGAAAGTGTTATCCACTGCTGTATAATGTGAACCTGACACTGTGAGGTGCTGATTATCCTTTTGAGCAGACCAGTTCAATGTCTCTTTGTTCACTGTGATTCAYGGGGAAATTTGCTTCTGCTTGCTTTTCTTGCTTTTTACTTTTGATTGCTTTTGTACTTTTGTGCATGTGTTGATTTCTGCTGAGCTGCTAGTTCAAATGAAACTAAAAGTCCATAGTAGTATGTGTCTAAAGTAATGATTATTGTCTGTGGCAATAGTAGCATAACTCTGTTAAACTGGTCCACTTGTAGATTCCTGTTGATCACTGTCTCTCAGTGATTGTCTCTTGAAGAATTTCTATTCCAGTCGTGCAGGTCCAGGACCATTCCAGCAGATACCAGACATTCTCCCCATTCCAGAAATCAAAGCAAGGTCATTACATTGTTTTGCAGTTTTGTCCATATAAATAAAAAGGAGAGATGAGAAACTGAAAGACTGGCCATTGTCCTTACCATAATGACAACTGGGATAGAATGGGACAGTTCCACTCTAAGAAAATAAAATAAAACAAAAAAAGCTTGGCAACTATTACACTCAGATGGAAGTAAAGCCCTAAACACGTACATCACATTTGCTGTATCACATGGCGGTATGGCTGCACATTGGAGTTGAGAGTGGCTAGGACATCTTCAACTTCAGCTCAGCAATTTTCCAAAAGGCACAGAAAATCCACAATCTCTCAAAGGGACTCTCTCTATGCCTGTATCTTTTTCTGACAGATGTCAAGACTGGTAGAATTTCCACAGAGTTGGGAAGCTGTTAGCTTGTTGCACTTTGACTAGTTTTCATAATGCTCTATTCCTCATAAAATAATCATTCACTGTGCCTAAACAAGAGTATTACTAAAATGTCAGAGATTTAAAAGGTCGGCATTTGGTGTGATGTGGAAAAGCACTGCAGTTTTTGTTCTGTAGCAAATGGCTTTCGGTTAACTAGTRAGTGAATATTTGAGAAAATCAAATACTGAGGTTGTGCCATAGTTTATTTTTTTGATAGCTTTTTTAACTGTTGAAGAAAGGATGTACTGCTCCTGTGCACCTCAGCAGTTCAGTGTCCATTAAATGCCCACATTCCTCTAAAATGTTCCTAACTATGACAGGTGCATTTTTTAAGTTACACAGCTGGTCTTCAATGATCTTGGTTGGTGTGGCCACATTCCAGGCTGTGCCTCGTCAAATACTATCCACATAAGGACATGTGTACAGGAGCCAAAGAATTCTGAAAGCTTTTCCTCTTTGTCCCCCCCATGCCTTTTCTTATAATAAATAAAAAAGCCATAGAAGAATAATTAATAGGAAATGAAATGAAAACCTACTACATGATTAAATTTCATAGTTGAAGACTTTATCATCCATTTTTAGTGAATCATAGCTAATACATGCAACAGTTATTTAATTAGATGCTATCATTCAAACTCCAGTGTAGCCTGATAGCATATATTTTAATGTTACAATTAAAAAAATATTTGTAGAATTGTCCTGTGTGTCTCACTACCCTGTGTATGCCAAATGGAGCCTAGAAAAAAACATTTCCACATCAGTCCTAAGAAACTGAATATGTAAAAAAATGAAAGCGTAATAAAAAGAAGAAATACTGTTTTGAACCTAAATTTCTTTCTTATATCTATCAGTAATAACTCATAATTCTGGAAGAAGCCTTGRATCAAAACTGAGAGAGAACTGAGTCTGGAGAAACAGATTCTTTTAAGAGTTTTCTATGAGATRTTATGCAATTCCCACTCCTGAATGGAAAAAAGTACTTTCCCATCCTTATAGAKCCATGTGAGTTTCTAACATGTCATTAATAACAATGCTCTGCTGCTGCATATCAGCACCCAGACTGGAAAAGTATTTTACCCTCCTTCTTCAGGATAGTAAGAAGGGAATAAAAGGTAGCGCTCAACTACTCAACTCAAGCAGCTTTTGTAAAGCTCAGTCAGCACCTGTGAACACACAAAATTGGTTCAGTTTAGTAGGAAAAGTGAAGACAAACCCGAGGACACTTGTCTGTGGTCTGTCCTGATTTCTCAGTCTYGAACTTCAACTTCCAGGTGAAAAATAATGAAATAACACCTACAGAGCCTCAGAAAGAACCAGACAATTTGCAGAACCTTATAGGAGTCTATCATTGAGACTAAAAAGGTAGCAGATGTATTGCTGGTCTTAGGAAGCTGCTGGAACTCAAACCTGGGCTCAGCAAAACAACAGTTTGTGCTATCATTAATCATTGTTTAATGACACAGTCATGTGTGTTTTGACATATTTATGCCTTATGTTTCTACTTCTGTTTTTCTGTCCAAGCTGGAAACATCCTGGAACTTGGGCTTTGTCTGCAGTAGAAATCACATTTTACTGAATGGTATATACCTAATCTACCTGAACCARTAAAAACTACACAAGGTACCTAGACAAAAGAAGCAGTAGCAGAAAGGCTATGTCTGTTGTATAATTACATTTACTCTAACACTACTGCCACATAGATGTATCATTTTCATGCTTTTAACATTTAGAGTTACTTTCATAAARCCTTTAAGGGTATGCCACCCTCAAATTCATCAAGAATATTTGACCATCTTTGGTATGACTTTATGCCAAAAGCAGTTAACTTTGAAGGCTTRTAGATATTTAACACCCATCTTGATGCAGAAACAGAGTCTGACATGCTGATTTACCTGTTACAACAGATTAACGTTATGATGTTCAGGAAGATATCAGAAGGCTAAACTCAATTAGCCAAAAGGAATTCTRCTAAGGTTGATCTTTTGTTCATGGCCATCATCCTGATGATCTTRTTTAAAATCAGCAGTAAGATCAAACAGCAACTGTGCAAATTCCTAAGTTCCCTGCATACAGCTGTTAAATACTAAACCAAAGGCTTTCCTTGACACRATGTGTGCATAGATTTAAATTTTTCCACAAGTGGAGCTAGTTTTGGAGTTTATGTGCACACTGTTAGTAATATCTATGACATCCATCATCACAGTTTCTAAATATATTATCCTGGGTAAATGTATTGTGTAAACAACACAATCCTCYTCATATTAAAGACTAATGTCTGACCACTAAGTCCTGTACAATTCCCATATAATATACAGCTTTCTTCAATGACTGAAAACTGTTTTGGAACTTAGTATGCAAATGTAGGCACAAAATTGGATATCTAAATCCCTGACTGGGTATCAAGATTTGAAAGTGAGTACAAGAATGCCCATTGTATCTGCTGATCTCAACAACAACAGAGTCTGGATATTTTGGTGATTTTGTTAAAAACTTAGAACTGATGTGAAAGAGAGRGCACTGTATCTATATTAATACACTGAAAGCTTGCTGTGGCATTGGTGCCTAGAACTTATTTTTAAAATCCTCCTATAGACTGGATAATTTACAATCCCAGTAACAATTCTATCATTTCTAGCTGTAACCTGTATCAGCTCACTATCCCTTACTTCTCATGGTGAAGCATCAGTAGTCAGGAAAAGGCAAAAAACAAGGCAAAAAGCGAAAGATCACACACACACACACACACACACACACACACACACACACACACAAAANACACAGCAAAAAGCAGATCACAATCCTGGACTTCAGGAGAGCAGACTCTGGCATCTTCAGGGACCTTCTTGGAAGAGTTCCATGGGATACAGGCCTGGAGAGAAGAGGGATCCAAGAGACCTGGTTGATTTTCAAGGGCTAACTCCTCTGAGCTCAAGAATGGTCCATCCCAGTRAGGAGAAAATCAAGCAAAGGTGGCAGGAAACCTGTATGATGAACAAGGAGCTCCAGACAAAAGTCAAACATAAGAAGGAAGTACATAAGAGAGCAAGTAGGGACAGGTGASCTAAGAATAATATAGAGGCACTATCTGAGAATTCAGGGATGGGGTTAGAAAAGCCGCACCACCTGGGGTTGAATCTGGTCAGGGATGTGAAGGGTAACAAGAAAGGCTCCTACAAGTACTTTAGCAGCAAAAGGAAGGCTAATACACCACGGGGTTGTGCTGCCATTTAGAAGGATCTTGACAAACTGGAAAATGGGCAGGGAAGAACCTCACAAAGATCAACAAAAAGAAGTGCCAAATCSTGSCCCTGGGGAGGAATAACCCCGTGCACGAGGACAGGTTGGGGGCCAACCAACTGAAGAGCAGCTTTGCAGAGAAGGACCTAGGGGGTCCTGGCGGACAGCAAGTTGACCATGAGCCAGCAGTGTTCTCCTGTGGCAAAGAAGGCCGACTGCCTTGTGGCCTRCATTAGGAAGGACATAGCCAGCAGGTGGAGGGAGGTGATGCTTCGCCTCTGCTCAGTCTTGATGAGCCCAAGTCTGGAGTGTTGTGTCCAGTTCTGGGCTCCTCAGTACAAGAGAGACACGGACTTACTGGAGCAAGTGCAGCAAGGGGCTACAAAGATGACTAAAGGATTGGAGCATTTGTCACTTGAGGAGAGACTGAGAGAGCTGGGACTGTTCAGCCTGGAGAAGCGAAGGCTCAAAGGGGATCTTATCCGTATGTACAAATACCTGATGTGAATGTGTAAAGAACATGGAGTCAGATTCTTCTCAGTGGCATCCAGTGAAAAGATGAGAAGCCATGSGCACAAATTGAAACACAAGAAATTCCATTTAAAGGACAAAATATTTTTTTACTGTGAGAGTCTAGAGAGGCTGTGTAGTCAGAACCCAAATGGACACRGTYCTGGGCAACCTGCTCTAGTCAACCTAGTAACATAYGAAAACTCTCCTTATTATCCCCCAAATTTTTGTTGTTTTGTATTTTCTTTTGTTTTACACTAAATTGTTAGTTCACTGAGAACCATGCAATTATTTATGTGAACACTGATAAAAACAAGAGCTCCCAACTTGCATTTCAGACAGAAAAGGATTACTGTTCCCGCTTGAGAATTGGGGACAGTGGCAGTCCTGCTGTTATTTTTTTCTGATTTTTGGGGAATAAAACAAAGATCTCTTGAGTCCTCTCTGGGACTGAACTGTAGTGAACATTTGGCTACTCACACRTTGTTGTACAAGGATCTTGATTTCCAGGAGAGAAATACACTCTTGTACCATGGCCTTTATTAAAGTTTAAAAAAAGTGTTGACTTTTTCCTATATTTCATGCTGGGAAGGGAAGAAACAAACCTCTCTCTGAGCTGACCTTTAGGAGATGTTGTGTTGCCTCAAGCCCTGTCATTAAACATAGCAGCAAGCAGTAATGTTTATGATAGAATGTTAAAAAGGATTTAGACAACAGGAGCCTCTCTTCACTTTTCTGCTGCTCCCTGCTCTCTTAAAAATATATATACCAGTTATGCRGGATCAACTAATAGTTTGTGCGTATACCTATATTTTATGCACATATTAAGAATCACATGTATGGTTTGTAAAAACCTACCGATGATTTAAAAAGCAAAAGCATCTCAGCAGAATTCCTGTCAAGCAGGAATGTGTGTCKGTGGGTTTACTACTGTTTTGCTGCTCTGTGTTTGGATCAGGAAAACTTCAGACCCTGGTTTCCCCTTTGCCCTCTCCGCATCATGATTGCCAGCATGGAGGAAAAAAAAACAGAGAAAATACTTTCTTCTGCCAAATATCTGCTTTCCTTCATAAGATCACATCTTCTGTTCCTTTTTTTTTTTTTTAACTATTTTTTTTCATACATTTAAGACCTGAAAGCAGTGACCCTGTTGCTAAGCAACTAAGATGCTTAGGCCTCAGCCCTGTCGGTTGAGATGAAAAAAGGTCAATTAATGTGGCAGGCCTGTCCTTATCAATATGCTACTGTGGCACCAACTTTTATTTCTTTACAGTAATATATCATAATAAGTTTTGTAGGTCTTTATACTGTGGTTCTCCTCTTTGAATAAAAGCATAACTAAGACTTGAGGGTATGTCTGATATAACAGAAAATGTAACCATAAAAAAAAAAAAATCCAGAATAGAAATCATCTGACTGCTGACTATCCTGCTGTGCTGCCTGAGGCAGTTACACATTTCCATTGAGTTATTTTATGATCAGGCCAGTATGTTATTGAAATATTATCTCTTTAGCCTTTCTCATTCTGATAAGAAATGACAGGCTCTCAGAACAGTAATACACACGGAGAACAAAATATGGAGCTGTGCAGAAAATTCAGTTGGGGTGAAGAACAGCAGCTTGAGCACATTCCTATTAAAACTCCCTCACCACTCTTGTGCTGGATTTTAAATAATTATCCCTTTTTTATTCCCAAAGTAGGGTGGGATTGTGCTGCCGTTTGTCAGCTGGTGCTGGAAGGACTGGCGCTCAGCTGAACTGCCATAAGGAGAAACCAGTTCTCACACGGTGATTTGAAAACACACTGTGCTTTTCCCTGTCTCCTTTTCAAAATGCTATTAGGGCCACAGAAAAGCTAGTTTTCCTTATTTTGACAGCCTTGCCTACCCATACACTGCATAATAAAGGATGGTGCTCAATGCAGATGTTGATGGATCGGCAGTGCCATTTATCGCCTGTCTTTCAGGCTCATCCTGTCCCCTGTGGCAGGAAAAAAGGTCTGAAGAAGGTCTGAAGAAATTTATTAATTTCTGTAACAAACAAGAATTGCATCTACTTAAGGACAGTGGTTTCCATGAGTGATCCTTATGTGTGAGATTGTAGGGGAGAGGCTTGGTCAGGCTCTAACACCTGCTAGCATCTCCTTCAGATTATCCCGCGCTCCAGAAAATAGGAGTTAAGAGCAGGAGAAGACACCCCACTCTCAGTCCCATAGCTATTCCAGACAGGTAGTCCCCGTCAGGCTACTTTGCCACTATCAGATGGAAAGAAATCCAAACTGCAGCCTTTAGTATCTTATCTGCAGTCATTTCACGATTTTGGGTCCATAAATGCTACCTTGTTAATTTCTGTTTATAGATTGGAATAAAACTAAAGGTATCACTCCCTCTTTTGAAAGTACGACTCTCCCTTCTTTTCCCCTTTCCTTCTACCCAAGTGAAATAATTTGCTTTCATGAAGTTGCTCCTGACTTTACATTAATGTGGGACTCAACTCAAGGCCTACAGTTTTCACCCCTGCTTCAGGGAGCGGGATTTCACATTCCTCTCCTCTTATCCCCCATGTACACAATGACAAGAACTGACCTCCAACAAATTTGGAGCTGGGACTCTCATCTGCTTAGACCAGTTCCCCTGCAGTTATGATACTCGTGTGTTTTACTTCCTCTCTTTACAGCACTAATGGAGAAGCAGATGTTGCTTTCCTCTCTGCAAATGCTATACAGTGAATCATCTTAGCCTCTCTGTAAAATTTTAACTTAATGGAGTCCTGGCATTTGTGATGAGCTGAGGAACTTAATTTTATAGAACAACCTATTGAACAAGCTGTTCTTGGACATTCCCATCTCAACTAAATGTTAAAAGTATTAAAATTCACATTAGCGCAAGAGGAAATTTTGCATGGGTAATCCTTTAATACAGTGTTTTATGGCTCTATTAGCTGCACAGCAGCTGGTGACATGATGAATTTAATCCATTAAAAAATTCAGTAAGAGGTTTAAAAGTCAGCTTTTTAAAGCATAATCTTGCTGCAAGGAAGAGAACTCCTTGGGGCCAGAGACATGGTGAGTTCACAGTGTGGCAGGTATAGAAAATACACCTGCATGACAAGCTTTCATATGCTTATGGCTTCACACCTAGCAGAGAGTTTATGGTGATGAGGAAGAGCTCAGGAGTACAAGGGAATTCTTAAGGAGTATGTTTAAGYAATGCATCTGTCCAGCTTTCTCTCCCTCTCTCTATTTTTTGCTGTTAAATGATTTAAAACTATAGAGTTAAAAGGTCACCTTTCTAGTTCTTATATATGTATTCTTTACAAAGACCATAGCACGGGAACTATTTACTTGAAGATTTACTGCCTGCCTGAACCTGGTAGAACTAGAAAATTCCTGTATTTTCTACACGAAGAAGAATTACATATGTCTCAAAAATCCTTCCTTTCTCTTGTTTTCAGCACAAAGATAGAAGTTAACATGTTTGTGTGTCACATCTGTTTTACGAATGTGTATGAGCGYAGAGTGTTGCCCAGCCATTATTTTACCATAATGTTTTATAACCTTCTTTGAGCAAGCTCCTACAGCCACACAGATTTTGTAAAAATCTGATCTTTCATTCAGTAGTTTTTGTTAAAACTTTATGGTCTTGCAGATGTAAAGAACTCCTGAAAACATGACCTAAATTAAATGATAGGCTCATAACTTCAAAAGTTAATAAAAAGGACCTAAAACTTAATTATTATTATTTAAAGCTACATGACTTTTAAGACATTATAATCATTTTAGGAGCCCTCTTACAACACTGTTGGCAGTGTTATTATCATATATCCTTACTACTTGCCAGTTCTCTGGAATCATCACTTTATGAAATGAGACAGGTTAAAAGTAATTTACTTTGACTGTGTAGTTGCTTAAATTATGGCTTCCTCATCTAGATTTTTCACCAATATCTACATTCTCCTGYAGGAATTTTTTTACTAGGCCCTCAAAATGCGTCAATTTTCCCCAGTCTGGCATCTGTACTACAGTACGGATTGTACGTTAGTACAACTACTAYAGTAATTATGAGTCCCTTCCAGAGTCCTCCTAATAATTTCTAATATTTCATCTTAATTCTGATTGGGTATTTGCACAACTTGAGTTAATCATTTCATCTCTGCTCACTTCCCCCTAATTTTGATGAAGAAGTATTTCTTTACAATACAGCTAGGTGTCTAATATAATTTTCAAAGCTATCAACATACTTTAGGATATCTCCAGAAGTCCATAACTCAGGAAAGATTCAGAAGAAAAATTAGGGAAAACATTGTATGGAACAAACTAAGCTTCTGGGTGGAAACTTTGAGGACTGTGGTTTTTGCTAAGGAGACATTTGAGTGTTTTAGCTTCCCTTCTCAAAACACTCACATGTGCTAGATTTCCACAGGGAAACACTAAAATTTAAATAGGATCTAAGGGCATTTATTTACACAACCCTATTGGTAAATTTTATTTGTTGTACTTACGATTGTAATCTATGGTTCAGATCATAACAGAAGTGTCRAAAGACACTTTAAGCATGACTTCTTATTGTCTAGGAACAAGCAGAGATAGTATGTAACTGCTATATGTGGATATTGCACTAACTTAAGGAGATTCAGCCCTAGAAAGCAATTACAGTATTCAGCTTCATTTTCCCTTGTTCCTAGGAGATCTTTGATCATAGGCTTCCTGATCATTTGGAGCCTACCTTTGACTAAATAAATCCCATGTAGAGATTCTGTTTTCGAATGCTATACATGACCTCTTCTAGGTCAGGAACTATGATGGTAACATCCTCACATTTTTGCTGAACCTTTAGCATGAAACAATATGTGGTGCTGCATTATAGCACCCTTATTTCTTCTCTGTTTCACAAAGCCTRAATTGACATGCTTTGAGGGGAATAACACATTAGACCCCATCCTGGCTCCATGCTTATTTTACATAGATTTGTATGWTGATTCTTGATGTTACTTCTCCTTTGGTATTTACTAACTTCTACATGATGGACTGGGCAGCCTTGTAAGGGAGACTTCCCTTGTAAGTTGTCCTCTTTTACTTACTGGGTCACATATTTTGAGAAGCTGTCCTGAGTGCGGTATGTTGGACGGGTCAACATGGAAGAATTTCTGTTGTATTAGATTAATTGTAATCTTGATGTGCAGATCTAACCTCCAGAGTGTACTACACTTAAGAATCACAAACCACTTAGTTGGTTGTCGTTAATAAAATATCCTTTGTTAAGAACAAAAATAATCTAAAAATAGAGAGATCAAAATAGCAACTAAAAACCTGTTTAGAMGCGCACACTCTCCTCAAGATCTCTGACATGCTTTCTCTTAAAACCTGTTTCCAGGTAAGTTGGTGTGAAGGTTACAACACTAGCTGAGAGAACGCACTGTCCTTCGTCGCTTCCAATGCTCTGGCTGCTCAGAACGTATCAGTTTGCGCGGCTCTTTTTGGTTTGTTGATTACAGGAGTGTGCAAAGCAATTAACATCTCCAAAAGCCCAGAATGAGCTTCTTTGAGATGAATGTAATTACTATAGAAGTCATAATCTAAAGTCAAACTGTACTAAATCACCYTATACAGAGCAATTAGTAAAGAGAGAAATAACTTATCTGCCCTTTTAAAGTCATGAAACTTGTTATAGCGCACCCTTAGCAATACATTATATTTAAAATTGGATTTGTCAGAATAGCATTTGCTGGCAAACTTGATTCCTTTTTCTTATTGCAGTGTGTACCACAGATGGCTGATTTATAGATATTCAAATAACTGACTGTATTTCACAYTTCCAGYACAAATGATTTTTAAAATAAGATTTTGATGCAGGGAGCAAGTGGTGAAAGTATTTAGAATGGCCAGAATGATAAATTCACATAATGCTTTGCATATATAAATATACATAGACACACCTTGCATTTAAGAACTGTGAAAACATAATAAAACTTCAATTAATAAAGGTCCTCACTACCTCTCTGAGGTATGCTCTACTAATATCCTCAGAATATATAAATAACAGGGAAGAGTTATCARATTTAAATGGGAGGTTCTTCATGTTTTTATTATCAAGACACACAGTTTAAAGTGTTTACTGTATAGTATAAAAGCATGTGCCTATAGGTAATTTCTGAAAGCGTGCATTCTACTTGTTACAATAATAAAATATTACAGGCTTTATTCTATTACTGGAAACTGCCTGATAGAGAGAACATTTTAAAGACTTCTAACACCTCTWCCTTACTTATGTCATTTAACTTTCATATAAGTTTAGGTTATACACTCTTTTGCATTTTACATTTGAAGCATGTGCTTTTTGTGTTTTGTGTTTAGAATCATGAGTAATGGCTTTGATTTGTCAAAAATCTGTTGACTAAATTAGCTCTGTGGACTGCATCGACGGGAGAACTCTGGAAGGGAAGACAAACACTACGGGCCATCCACACTGCTTAGTGCTAGCAACTTCTCAAGTGGACTGGCCGCATCCTCATGTTTCTAAAACACAGTGTGGTTTTCTATTTTTTTAAGTTCAAATATCCGAAATACTGAGAGTCTTACATTACCTCCCATCACAGTAGTGTTTCGATAGCATAAGAGAGGTACAGGCTGTGTGGCATGGATGTAGCATAAGGTATAGGCTATGTATGGTTATTTCAAAGCACAAGGCCAGTTGGTGTACTGTTTACAGATGTCCTGGGCAGAGAGACCCAAAATTTAGAGCATGGATGCAGACCACACTAAGTGAACTGAAGTCAGTATGAGTAATAGTTCTCTTACAAATATCTGTATCTATATCTATCTCTCTATATATATCTTTAAAGCTAGGCATACACCTAACATTTTTCTGTACTGCTCCTTTGAAGGAGAGAACCCAAGATTGCCAGAGATCCTGTAAAGCAATTCAGCTTGGGTTTGGTGAAATGTGGCATTAAGTTTATTTGTGAAAGGCAGGGAGAATTTACCTAGTGAATACTAACTTTCGAGATTTGAGAACTATGCTTTCAAGGTATTGTTTATTATAAAGCCTGGGAAAGGAGAACAGTTTCAGCTAAACATTATGTGTTTTTACACACCATAAAATTTGTAAAAAAAAATCTGAAAGCCTCCAGAAAAGACAATTTTATCAGTACATATTCCAATGTTAGTCTATTGTTAAGTGGGAAGACACCACAGTGCGAGATATCTTTATTAGCTATAAATATCTAYGCTAGTGATTGTAGAAATAAAATCTCAAGAAAAAAGTCTCAACATAAACCAGAACAGATTTACTGGCAGAAAATCTTCCCACTGTCTCAGCTCTGCTAAACTCCTTACTGCAGTGTCCAAACATGTAATAGGGTCAGGAACACTTTTGCTTTTTTCTCTCAGCCTTCAGGACCAGCTGCCTTGCAACACTTGTTTTTTGTGCAGTAAACCCTGTGTTTGTTTTCCCTAGAACCAGCTCCTAAGACCACTGAGCAGCCTCTGGGGGCACACTTAGAGGCTCACTGCCTTTTTGAAGGACAGACTGAGAACAACACGCTTTTGTGGCTTCACTTCCAGATGAGAGGAGAGGCAATGATCAACCATTTGCATAGCCTTCTTGTCAGCGCACCATCACAAATAGTTCAACCCATTCAAAATGCTGCAGTGAAGCAGCCTAAACTAATGCACGCGAGAGAGGAGTGCCAGTTTTGCTGTCTGGAAAATTAGGATGTTAATATTTAACAATAACATATTTTTATAATGATGACACAAACAATACCTGAAATGCTTTTAAAAGTGACAAAGACTCTATGAAAGTATTCACTGCTCTTATTAAGCAAGTGTTCTGGGATGAGCAACTTCCCGTACACATTATGTCAAAGATCTTTAGCAGTAACTTGTCTGCAGTAGGTAGAGGAGTGTCATTTGTAAAGAAGACATGGAAATAGTTTACCAAGGCTAGCTAATGAGGCATCTAAAAAGCTGGTTTCCTTTGTGAAGAACCACAAACCATCAATGGCAAAAAGGCCTTTTTCTCATTATAATCTTTTCAGTTGTCAAGAAAGGCCACAAAAGTRATGGAGGAAAATAAGCAGAACCCTGGAAATGGCTCACAGAAGAGGATGCGGAATCCCCCACCTGTGAAGGGGCAAACAAAGCAAGCAGTGAAAAAAATGAGAGCTGACACGTGTGTCATATGTCAAAAAGACAGAGTAGATAACAAGAACTGACATGCAGGAAGACGCCTTTGTCAAATTGCCAGAAGTTGCAGAGCTGGGGACACCTTGCTGAAGGCAGCCGAGGTTGGGAAAGATGAATGCGCCATGCCACCTTTCAAAGGTCAGGCCTATGTAACGGCAGGCAGGAAACACTACCACAGCTGCCACATAATCCAGGTAGAGAAAGAAAACTATCATTCCTTTCTGCAACACAAAAATTGAAGGGAAACCTAATAATTAGCCTATTACAAGATAGTCAATCATTTAACTACTGAAAATCAGGGGAGACATATTCTAATCTCATTTCACTTGAGAAATCCTGTTGCCATTATTGGCAGAATTTGTGCCACTGATGGGAAATCTCTCATTCTGTCTTCAAGAGCAGTTGTTCTCTTGCGGCCTGATTCATTAAGTTAATGGGACACTTTCTCTTGAGTCCTCTGACAATAAGATCCGTGCACTGATAAATCTCAGTTGTTTCAGAAGTTCATCTAATCAAAGGTGATCTGAATGTCTTCCATCCAATTACTACACCAAAGACAATCAGCTTCATAATACTTCCAGAAAGTGCTTTTTCAGTTGGGCCCATCAACCCAGGAAAAACAGTTCCCTGCACTTTATTGTATATCAGTATTCTTGCTTATGACTTCGCCCAGCCCAGAATGTACAGGTTTAGGAGAAGAGGGCGGGAGATCAGAAGAAGTAGTGGGTTTAGATTTTAAGGAAGATTCAAAGTTTTATGCCATTATATAAAAATCTGTTCCTGATTTTGAAACTCAAAGTTCAAGATCCCTTTCTGTGAAAATTCAATGTTTTCTCCTTTTCTGTAATATATTCCTTCCAGACATTGGTGTAGTGCCCCCTTCTCACTCTTTTTTTTTCACAATTATCACCTTTCTACCTTTCATGTCACTCYGTTTTTCCTAAAGAACTAAAATTAATGTGGCAGTTTATTCCATTTGTTAATTTGTTTCCATTATCATGACTGCTGTATTTTCTGTACACTTATATTACCCATGACTATGAGCTTTACAGGCAGCTACACATATTTGAGGCACCCTCTCTCTTTTGACTAGAGAAAGGTCAAAGTGATCATTGGTTGTGATACACAATAATTCATTGTCCTTATGTTCCAACTTATGACCAAGCCACTACCTTTTGCTATGTATTTTATGATGTTTAATGTACCCGCATGGTATTCAGGAAAGGTCTTGCAATAAAAGCAATAATCTACATTTTGCCAATGGAATTTAAATCAGGAAAATCCCACCTGCTTCATACTTCTGTTGACTGGTGGTTAGATTATATCATGTATAGGACAGTGTGGGGAAAATATGGTACATGGTTCTTTGTCGTGCTGTCTCAGACTGTTTTGCAGCATTGGCCTGCAATTTTTTTTTCGTTGAGAAGCACTGGAAACTAGGTATTGCTCAAGAATAAAAGGAAGCTGCCTTCCTTGTCAAATCTGTGTTGGGGGAGGGGGGAAGGTAGTAAAAAAAGTAATATAAAAAAATCATCATCGAGCATTGATTTCCTTCAGCATTGACTGACTGCTGATCTTTCACATCTCAGTGCACCTAATGGAGAYGAGAGATGGAGCAGCTCTGCCAGTCTCAGTTACAGTGGTAGCCTCACTGGGGTCACGCGTTTGGTTTGAGTGCTTGTCGCTGCAYTAGCAAGGCCGGCATTTAAAGCGAAGGAGAAGAAAACAGGTAAAAGCAGAGAGTTATCTGCTTCTRCTATCCATTCTTACCAGGGAGCAACTAAAACAAATGTTCCTAACTCCATCAAGGGCATTTCTTCCATTTAATCAGCACATACGAAAGAAAGGCATTGTTCAAGGGTTCAGTTTGCAGCAAGCCACAAATCACATTTCATTTATCAGGCCTACAGATGACAGGATATCATCAAATCCCTGGAGAGTCATATTCATTAAAAAGAAATCTTAAGTAATTACAACAATTAATTGACTTGAAACAGTTTCGGGTGGAGAAGGTTTACATAATTCATTTGCCAGACAAAACAAGCCTTATGAAGTCAGGCAACATATTATTTAGAAGCATCCTCCCCTTCCTGTCATCTCGAAATGCACAGAATAACATCAAACAGACAACTGACGTGGGCAAACAAACAAAAGGCRAAAAAAGCATTTCCACCTTTGTAACTCTATAAAAAGGGCTAATGCTGCACTGTCCTCATTGTCGTTACTTAAGAACCTGAGAATAAAACATTTTCACATTTTTCCTTGTGTTTATTCTAAATAGGCAGAAGATTTCTAAGGATTAGTTACAGAACAGCAGATTTGGGAAAAAAAGGGCAAACTAAAACCCCTCACAGAGCCACTATGCAACGCTAATGTCAGCTATGTCTGGTTTCAGATTCAGCTTGGAGTTTCATGGTGTGAAGTGTGCAGACTTATTTTACTTCTTCCTATTGGCTGGGCCTGAATTTATAGATACTGGGATGTGCATCGTTCCCACATCTGTACCAGCAGTAAATGGAAAGGTTCCTCAGATCACTCTCACTCTGCTTTCTGGTGTTTTCTTGTGCTCCCTAATTTGCCTGTTTATACTTCTTACTTCTTCTGTACTAGATTTCCTAATCTGGGCAGAGATTTTTCTATTCTGTGTTTGTTCTGCCTCTAATACAGGCTATTAGCCCATGAGCAGGACTTCCAGGTATTACCAGAAAACAGGAAAAACAAGGATTCCCCYGGTAGCTACAAAGACTTCATAGCTCGAGAAAGTTGTATAGGATTTCAGACTTGTTCTTGTTTCTGTCAGTWGCCCCAGTAGGAAGTCTGTTTCTCCACACATGCACATATACATACGTACATATATACACACCTACCAATCGCTTTGGGCAAAGGATGAAAAAGAATAGTCATGCATCACAAAAAGTAAGAATGCCAGCCATGGAAAAGTAAGTGACAGAAATGCTTTAGGATACTTACAAAACTATTTAAGTATTTAAAAGTATTTATTCAATATGTAGGTATGCAATTCACTGACTATATACTTTCATGGGAAGGGCGAGGTAAGTATATTTTYGTGAAACTTAAAAAGCTAGTTTCTTACATCATTAACTAAGACAAATCCCCAACTCTACCCCAAAATCTAGAAWTGTCTGATTCAGATGATTAGTGAAGCATAGTATCACTGAACAGATTAACAAGAATCAGTGTCCATGTTTGAAAACAAAGAATGCCCCTGTTCTAGCTGCCATCACAGACCATCCCAGCTCCCCAGCTGCTAGCTGCTACTGGTGGCCTGCTGCTTCCTATCACTGACTCACATCTTTGTCTCATTTTAATGCACTTCTCACACTCTCTGAAGRAAAAGAAAATGCTATTCTCTGGCAGTGCCCACAGTGAGAGAAGAAGTCAWGAATTGCCCATATTTTCCATTGTCCTGAGTATCTACCATTTCAGGAGGCTCATTTGAGATATGCTCTGTCTAATTTCCAGATACTCTGCATATTCTTAGAGTCAYCATTGCCTTCCTTTGAAGTGGATAAATTGGACTGCCACAGAGAAAAACTCACACATTTGGGAATTTTCATGTAGCATATTTCTGTATG
Source organism: Rhea americana (assembly GCF_003343005.1). Taxonomy (NCBI): domain Eukaryota; kingdom Metazoa; phylum Chordata; class Aves; order Rheiformes; family Rheidae; genus Rhea; species Rhea americana. Next base: position 950,822 of record NW_028186410.1, on the reverse strand, counting down.
TAGAAATATTTAATATTAAGAGAAAWCTGGCTTATATGAATTCAGTCACTCTAATAAAGCCAGTGGAAGTCATTTTGTTTTTCTTAACTCATCAACCAGTAAGCCTTTATCCATCAAAATAAGGTAACATAGATGAGTCATGTTTGCCTTTAGCTTTTATATGCTGTGTAGGTTTAATATACAATTTATGAAGACCGAGTACAACTTYTCAGATGTGTACTAGCTGGGCTGAGGGAGAGTTTCAAACACAAGCAGTGTGTTTCTCTCAGACTCTAGCCAAAACAGGCAGTGTAAACAAAGAACAGAATATATAAAGGCACCATACACGCTATTTCTGAACTTTTCATACAAGACAGAGGCACCAAACCCATCACAGTCGCTGCAACAGTTAATAAGATGCTAAGTGCAAGGAAAAGATTTTTGAATATTTTCTACTTTAGCATACAACCACAATATTCTACACTTTTTTTTTTTTTTTTTTTTCAAGGATAGCATACGGCTCCCATGTACTGGGGCCTGAGGAGCAGAAGGGATGAATTTAGATAGCATAAATAATCCGCATGCTGAGTTTCAGCATCTTACAAACTCGGACAATCGAGACCTACCAAACCTACAATTAGGTAAGCAAAAAAAAGTAAAAACTTGCCAACACTAGAAAATGGCAGTTTGAAAACTGAGCTCAAAGAGGGAAATTTGTCATGTTTACTATATAAAATCATCACATAGATCTGAATTGAGTTGCAATGATCAGAACAACYGAGAGTTTACTGAAGATATTAATCTTATACAAATATATACTATTGGTGATTCTTGAAACSACACTATGTCTTGGCCATGCTAAAAATCGGGAGAACATGGCACAGYACTCAGACTGCTCTTTTAAATTTTGAACTGAGCGTATTTGCCAAAAACTAAGTAGTACTGGAGGAAGCAAGAACCRTACTAACAAGATAAGCACATTGCAAATGCCTTCATGAACTAGGAGTAACACTACTTGCAAGGAAGAAAAATCCTCCAACTTTTGCCTGTCCTCTTATGAGACAGTTGACCACATATCAAATAAATTCCAACAAAAGAATGAAACAGAACTCATGTGGAAAGACCCCTCTCCTCAAAGTGAACTTTTCCCAGCCTCTAATTAGGAAAGACGGACTTACAGGATACTTGTAAGTGATCCAATTAATACTCAGCATTATCATATAGTATGATACCAGCTGAGCAGTCAAACTTTAGTCTGTTTAAAAGAAAAACAACAGTATCAGACAGTTAACATTTACAGAAGAGTTCTGTTACAGAACATATGGGAAATATAATGAAAAATATATTGCAGCTCACTAAGGTATCATTATATACGGAGATACAAATAAACCTARYRCTACTGCTTTTCAATTATTTTCTTTATATGTCTGTAGTAGCATGCAGCAGAGCAGGCTGGCTCCTCTGTCACGGGCTAGCATAGAATTTAGCTTTAAAATTCCACGCAGCACAATAAAACAAATGATTTTTCCATCTATGCTTTTGCTCAGTTGTGTTCAACCCATTTTGATTTCTGAACTAAAGGTATTCCAATGGGAATTCTTCGTATGATTCTTGCCATGTACATACAAGACAAATGACAGTAACCTTGCTTTTCTTAGTTATTTCTCAAAACCTTCTTAGAGGATCATGGATTCCCACAAGTCTGGCAGTCCACAGACTGCAGCTCACTGTTTTGTGCTGCTATGAGATGCATGAGTAGGCTAGATAACCATACTACTTTTGCAAGGCTTTAAAATCTAGTATAGCTGAGGCTACTGCTTCATAATACRAAGTTTTCCAAGGCAAACCAGCTTAAGGCATTATCACCTCTACCATTTACTCTTTCCTTCAGATCTGGAACTGGTACACAGTTTCACCATGCAGGCCTACAAGCACCGTAACAGACCTGGGAGCACTTCATGATCTAGCAGTACCAACAAGCAACAGGGGCCAGGGCAGGAATATCTTAAACCASTGTTTTCTGTCAAAAACTTGGTGTCATAAAAATGGTGCTTGAGAAGAGTATCTAGCTTAATGGGTTAATCTGAGCAGATTTAAATGAGTAAAAGGAGTATTGTAGAAATGCTACTGGATTGGAATGAGATTAGTYAAGAACTGGAAATAAAACTTTGCATGTCCCTGCTCCCCTCAACATGGGTTCACAAGGGATTCTAGGTTGTAAGCAGTGTCAGGGCTGGCATTCATGCCAGGTCGCTGCATGACAGGTTCCCTCCATGGGAAGTCCCACCCATGACAGGTCCCACCATGGCAGGTCTTCCTCCAGTAGATCTCGTCCCACCTGGTCCCACCACGGCAGGTCCCCACCACAGCAGGTCCCCACCATGGCAGGTCCCCACCACGGCAGGTCCCCACCACAGCAGGTTCTCCCACAGCAGATCCCATCACAACAGGTCCCCCCAGGGCAGAGCTGCAGCCCTGCCGAGCCCCGGACCAGGGCTGCCTCCAACCACAAGCCGTGACTGCTCCCCTATACGCTCTCAAGAGGGAAATGACTTCACTGGGAGGCTGCTATCTTCTCCAGGGGGCTTAGGAGAGCCCCTGCCCCAGTGAGCCCTGTGCCAGGCCGCTTGAGGGAAAGGCCAGGGCCAGCATTGGGGTGGCCCCTGCATCATCAATTTTCTTTCTTTTCTTTMTTTCTTTCTTTTTTTTTACCCCAGTAACTATGTTTATTTGGCAATATAGCTTGATCCATGTCAAACTAGGGTCAAAAAATAAAAGGAAACTGTTTCAAGCATCATGATCCCTTCTCTTTAGTCACACCAGAGTAAACCAGAGTGAGGTCTAGAMTGGGGGCTGCATTTATCTTGCATGCATGGCTTCAGACTGGTGGAGCAGGTGGTAATTACCTCTCTGCTGTCTGCAAGATGGATAAAATACGTTTCGCATCTGTATCATTGCTTTCATCTTGTACTGTTTGACCTCAGCAGTCTTCTCTATTTTTTTTTCTCAGTTACATTTAAGGTTTTCCTGCTTTCTGCACAACCAGAAAAATTGAAGGAATTGCACTGGAGAGRGTAGCTGGGAGGTAAAATATGTATGATAAGTGAAAGCTTTCCTTCRTCATTTAGACTAATTTCTTACAAAAACATCTTCTTGTCTCTCTTAGAAGAGGAATGTGAGATAACAAGAATTGAATTTAAAATATTAATTTATATATTCAGTGTTATGAACACAGAAACATAAAATTGACATTTATATGACATCTGTATGCCTTGGGATGCCTAATGGTTGTGTGCGTATCAGGTATCTACACTAGGAAATGAGCTAGATATGGGCAATGCATGTTGTGGACTAGTTCTTCAGCTGCAATAAATCAGTTAATCATGCTAAGGTCAATGCGCCTATGTTATTTTACATTGGCTGTGAGTCTAGTAATGTGGGTATGCATATGACAGAGAAAATGCCCACAATCTCAATTTCAACTTTGAATATTTAGCCAAACCCGTTTCTATTTCTATTGGTATAAATACATATTTTGCTTTATAAAAATACTATGGAATTGTGTTTAGTCTTCTCTTTGCATAAAAGAAATTTTTTTTCACTTTGAGCTGCAAAACATTCACAAAACAAAACGAAGGAAATCAGAACTGAACTTTTTTTTGGAGGCTTCAGCTTTAAGAGAAAACAAAACACAGCAAAGGCCTGAACTGGAAAGGCTTTTTRCAGAGGAAACTCCATAGCAGGAGCCATTTCAGAAGGTTTTTGAGAAAGCACAGCAGTGCTAAACCTAGACTGCAAGTTCAGAAGTGCTGTTTAACACCTACCTGTGTGGGACTTACTCCCAATTCCATTTAGTCTGCTTTGGAGATTTAACCTGTACCAGGTTAAAAGAGGAAAAAGGAAAAGAGAGGTTTTAGAAAAATAGATGAGGCAAATACCTCATCAAATCAAGATAATAAAGAAAGAACAAAATAAAACTCCTTGGTGTGAATCACCTTTTTCAAGCGCAAAGCTGGATAGAAGGGCCAGTTAATCAGTTGCTGTAACTCATCGTAACTCTGTTGGCTTCAACAGAGTGGCAATATTTGGGAGTAYGACCCCTTTGTATTTCTTACAGGGCACAGCAATAAGGAATAAAAAATGTAGAAAATTGCCTAGAGATTTTCACATGTTTAAAAATCTGCTGCATTAATCTAAAATCCACTGAACTCAATAGGAGATTTTAATTGAATCTATAGGTTTTGGATTGCCATGTTCTAGCTGAGCACGAATCCATAGCCATGTTACAAACCCTAAAAAAATAGAGTTTGTAATAGAATTGCTGACAGATCCTTAACCATAGTGGTGCTAGCAGGAATCTCTATAATATTGTAAATAAGGTGAATAGGCTCTTCTTATCTCATTTCACAGCTGAGCAGTGTATTGCCAGATAAATCAAATCAGGGTAAACGGCTTCATCTAATAAACTGGGTCAACATATAACRTATTTGTTCAGGTTTGCACTTTCATTGATTCTCATTTGATTTAAGAAGAGATATTTCAGTTTGTGTTTACAACATTTTAAAATATTTCTTTTCTTCCCTCCTCTAGAGAAAAAGCAAGCAAGAGGGAGACTCTGCAACCTAGTAGCTTCACAAAAATGTCAAGTTTTCTGCTTTCTGCAAGTTCTTCTGCTTTCTATTCTTATGCATGAGGGAGAGGATGGGGGTGGGAATGAGGGAGTTACTATCTCTTATCTGCATTTTCTCAATAATGTTTTAGTGGTGTTTGCTAATGTATCATTCATTAACCATCAGCCACTATAAAAAACATAATCTATCTCACAAAGTGGACATTATTATCGCATTAAATCATTTCACAATATACCTGAACGGTTCCACATGAGGGGCCTGGCCTGACTGAGCTCAAATGCCTTGGGGGCAAACTCTTCAGCAGTAATGAGATACGAGGTCTGTCTGTGATGAATATGATATTACTCGTGTCAGTGGCTGTGGACTGCACCCAGAATATTTCTTCTTACATTTTTTTTTCCTCCCTATTGCAAAGGAACTCAGGCAAAGCACTATTAACCCAGTAAATGAAGCTCTAAAGATCACAGAGTGTGCCCATTAGTCGACAAGATTGTGACTAATCCAATTTTTCTTGCAGGGAGCAATTCTGATACTTCTATAACATCTGGGGATGGCAGGGCCTGCATCACTGATGAACCAGGATATTTTTTCTTCTACCTTTTTCTTCATCAAAGAACAATTATTACACCCACTTATTTCACTGCTTCTCCTCCTTTCCCCCCACTTCTCCTACCATGATGACCTCTTTGAAGGTGGTTAAAATAATATCCCAGGCTGACAGAAGAAATGGGAAGGGTGAGGACTGTCAAGAAGGCTAAGAAACCTGCTGCATTTGTAAGATGCAGACAGAAAATTTGCTGTTCTCTGCAGGAAAAGGATTAGGTCTCTTGAAACAAGCAGAAAAAGGGCCTAACACCATTTATTACCAGTCATCATTAAAGGCATGCTGTCTAAAGTGTCCCGGGGTTGGAAGGGAATATGTCATCTCACTTCTAGTTACTCTGGTAAAGCGATATGTATTATTCTTTGTGTGGCAGTGTTACGTGACAGGAACTGTGAAATCTTGCTTTTCTGATTTATTTATTGTCAATTATGGAACTTCATTGTAATATAAACTGCCACTTAGGAGAGTCTCAGTCAATTTCATTTAAATGACTTCTCAACAAAAATTTACGACAGTACGAAGATATATGCAATGCTGATGGCCAGAATGTGTAGTTTTTTACAGGTTCATTTTTCAGTGCTCAGGAGCAAATCTCACTTTCACCTGTTTAAAGATGTGAAAGGTGGTAAATGCCAATAGAGTTCTGTTCCTATGGGGTAGGAAAGGGTGGAATAAGACAGACTACACTGAGAAGCTGCACTCTGCTGTAACTTAATTTGCAATTTGCACTGTGGGAAGTTTGGAGATAGAAAATAAGTCAGGGAATTCTGCATCCTATTGCTTAAGTCCAGGTATRAAGCTGTTGCTGGTCTCACAAACAAGTAGCAAGCCTACAATTTTTTATAGTGGTCATATTAGTGCTATATGCTTAATCTCCCTTGTAGATCTCCCATGCATGACTATTATACTGGGTTCTGCACTAAGAATCAAAGTTTGTCCAACGTTCAGAACATCTGAGCTAGAGCTCTGGCTCTCTCAACAGCTGATATTTCATTTTTATGATTGTTATTGTAATGCTCCCATAMTATTAATATTTGGGCTACCTGCAGAAAATACCGGTTGTTTAATGTATTCTAAGTATTCTTGGTCCTGGAAGCGGAAACACCTTCACCGCATGTATTTCTGCTTCTAGCTGAAACCAGAACACAAAGTTGCATGTGAACAAGAATTAAGAGGTATAGTTTTAAACTAAAACTTTTCCTCTTTTTTTTTTTAACATCCAAAGCTAATGAGGATTCTGTCAGCTGTCAGTAACAATTCTGCAGTGGCTCATGAGACACTTATGAAGTAAATCTGGAAGATGACTCTAGGTGACTTCAGAAAAAGTCCTTGCAGAGCTGATGCCATTCAGCAATAATAAAAGTGATAAATTGAGATCAACATTTGCTAATGCTACTAAAAGTGTAAATAGAGCAAATAAAAAGGAAAAAGGTGACAGCTTTGAAGGAATTTTAATCAACAAACTGCCTGGACTATTAAACAGAAAATACAGGTTATTTTAGAGAAATGGAATAAAGTCAGAGATGCAGTGAACCAAACATGGCAGTATATAATACATAGAACAGTCATGTGAGATGATGACAAAGGAAAGGACCAAGGCAGGAAATACCTGCAATACTRTCGGTCTAGCTGAATTACCAAAACCTGGCAATCTAGACCATGGCTCTCATCAACAGGAAACAGAGAGAATAGTAGCACAAAGAGGAAATGCCATTATTGCCTTTAAGAGGCTGCAGTTGAGATTTACCAAGAACAACAAGAAAGGAAACAATGCCTTATACAGTGGTTTGTCATGTGGTTAAGAGATAATGTACCAAAAGTACTCATTTTGGTACAAACCTCGGTCAGAACTTAACATAAGTGAATTATGTGTATTTTGGAACTCTATTTATTGATACAGACTAGCAAATCTTTCTTTCATGTTTGCAGCTTTGCTTATTAATCTAGGTTTTGAGAGTACAGAGAGATTTGAGCTAAATACAAATGAGATACAGAGATTATCTATAACAAATGGTAATAGCTGGAGTTATTCAATGAAACCCTGTCCATTGTAAGTCAGCAGCAAAAGCTAAACTCACTGAGCAGGATTCTACATACAGATTAATTTCTGCACTTGATAAATGCATTGTCTAATTCTGTTGCTCTCCAGACTAAACTAAATATAACTAAAATGGAATTCACCCAGTGATGCTTGGAGATGATATGTTGTATCAGAACATTGCCATGACACTTTCCAGAACAGATTAGGTAGGAACTTGGCCAAATGTGTCTTACATGCATTTTCTGACAGCTGTGTGCCTACAGTATTGAAAATGAGTCGGCAAGCCAGAAAACACTTGCGCATGTGACTAAAGTGATTAAGCATGCAGGTGTTTGTAGGATTAGGCCTTTAAAGTGGATCTTGCCTAATGGCCATGACTGTTCTGGATGTAAGGCATGAATCAAATGGAATTAGTTGATGTATGATAATGATCCGATGTTGGGTGAAGAGAAGTGCTTATTTTTGCCTTTGAATAGATAACAAACACCATAAATTTTAATGTTGACTTTTGATACGAGACAGTTTCAGCAATTTGCAATTTGGTTTTATTTCAATGGTTCCATTTTTTTTGTTATTTCACAAGAACCACCATTGACTTTTACTCAAACAAGCAGATCTGGTAAGCTGTAAACTGGCCAGTGTGAAATTGCAGCAACGCTGCTGTAAACTTCAGTGGGATCAGCATTTCACCCACAGTCTCCAGCGTGGTTTGAACTGTGATATGCAAATCCAATTCAACTATAAGGTGATATATATAAGAAAAAGGATTTTTTAGACCTAGAGGTTACTAAGCTGCCTGAAAAGTGCTACTTACGTACATACAGCTTGTCTGTAGAAGTTTGAGAACCGTTGCACTTCATCGTTCCGGGGTTATTCTACCAGTGACATAATCTGAGAATAGTACTTGCATGGAGTGCTTGTTACAATATATATATATATATTATTGCAAAGCAGTGCCTTAAATTGCATTTTGGTATTGAAGCATCAAATATTGCCAAACTCTTGAACTTAGTAATTGTGAAATTAAATTCTTTTCCTCTAATATATATCATCATACTTTATCACTGATACTTGATGCATTTTTGCTGTATGAAAAATAATTAAGTTTTCTTTCTTAAATTCTAAGAGAACTGCTGCAGCTAACTTTAATATTGACTTGAAAGCCTGAATTTTACATTTTAATTGTCCACATCTTGAATTATTTTCTTGATAGTTAAATTAGCAGAGAAATCCAGTCACATAGGTTCCTGAATAGAACATAAGGAGTCACTAACTACTAGTTCTGTGGACRTATTGAGCTAGTAGGTATTAAATCCTGCTTGTAGCTAATTTATTACTGAAGCATATTATTTTACTGGTTTTAAAAAAGCCCTAGGTATTTGGGCATAAACTGGGTCCTAGCTATTTAGATACAGGACTATTCCTAAAGACAGTTGATAGGCAAACTTTGTAGCATGTAACTGGGAATAAAAGCTGGGCAGCCCTAGCTTGCCTACCTCCATCTGCCACTCTATATTCCATTTAGCTTTTTTATTATATTGATATTTGCCAGGTGACTTTGTTAAAGTGTCCATCCTAGATGCAGAGTGCTGCAGGGCCAATTTAAGCTTTTTAGGCTTTTTCTTTCTTTTTTTTCTTTTTNATGCAGAGTGCTGCAGGGCCAATTTAAGCTTTTTAGGCTTTTTCTTTCTTTCTTTCTTTCTTTCTTTTTTTTTTTTTTTGAATTGGCCCAATAACACTGTAGCTACAGTTATTGCCATGGGTAAGTGGGGTAAGTGGATGTGCAAAACTTCTGTGCTTTAGCCTAAGGAGCATCACATAACTTGTTTTAGAAGTTATACGTAACTTAAAAACAGTACAGTATTAGACTAACAATCCATGACTTCAATTGGAACTACTCTCATTTTCCCTGAAAAAAAGATAAACTATTTGGTTTTCTAATACAGAAAAGGCACTTCATTTTTGGCAGAAGCATTGAAAGTTGGAATAGGTGTCAGGACACAGAAGGAAGGAGGGACTGTAGAWGGAGGGTGCTATCATGACTTACAGATGACTGGATTCTCAGATGTTATGTTCATCTGAATAAAACAACCAGTCATTTGAAAATGATCATAACAGAAGAGACAACAGATACGTCTGAGGAAAACARTCAAATCAAACTTACAGGATGCAGTTATGATAATCTGAAGAGAGCTTTGTCCCTTTGTTCAGAAATAACTTGTCATCTTGGAAGATGATTGAATGAAATTTGTGCCTGATTCTGGTAGGACTAATGGAAAAAGAGGTGAGCAACATATTTTTAAATGATAGCACAGTAAACGGAAGTGGACCTGATCATGCAGTAGTGCTCTATTAATTAAGATCATCAGAAGGCATTAGGAAGAAGTGGAAGAGCCGGAAATGTTTTAAAAAAATTATTTGAGATATTATTTATGAGCTCTATTTCTAGGACTCCGGCTAGTCTGGTACCTCTCTCAAAAATAAATGATGGGAACTGGTGCTGCATACTGGGAAAATTTACAAACAGAAATGAAAGATATGTTTACAATTCTGACCTTAGCGACTCCAGTAAGATCAGTCCTTTACTGGTTTAATATTGTTTCACAGTTTGTGCTGTTAAATCAAAAGGTTATCTTTAATACATCTGGTACTATTAATGCAAAGGATCAGGRGTATTCAACAGACATTTATTCATTATTAATATAGATAATAAAGGATCATTTATGAGGCTAGAGATGAGATTTTTATCATCAAAAGCTTAAAAAGGGAAATTTATTTTTGCTTCAGGACAGAGATGAAAAGAGTCAGTAATAGGAAATGTAAGAGTCAACACAAAACTGTCAGATTCATTCTTTTCCTGAAGACAGCTAGCACTTGCTAGCAACAGATTAAAACCAAAACAAAATAAAATATTTTTTGCTGTAAAATCTCTTTATTGACAGGGAAGGGCTTTCTGTGCAAGTGAGGTTTGCTCTGCTTTTGTCCTCTCCCAAGCAGTTGTCAATGCTTTTCCCTCACGCAGCTGTGATTTCCGATGCCTTTTGAGAAGTCCTACAGAGGAGAGAGTGTAGTGTTGTCTCAGGAGTTTCTGGGAGGTGTTTGAAAGAGGCACTAAGGACTCTGTTGCGGGACACAGATCTCACGCTAGTATTTTCTGTTTTAGGAATGTAACTCCATGCTATATGACGATATTATTGTGAATGGTAGTAGAAGGATGTGCACATGTGAAATAGAAATAATAGAAAGCATAAAATACTGAATGTTTTTGCTTGTGTGTCTTTCTGGTATTTGGTGGTTTTTTACAGAAGGAGAAGGAGCCCCTCTACTAGTGCCATGGMGGATGCTTATAAAGAGGCAGTTCTTGATTGATTGAAGCTGTGGGAATTCTTTAATGTCACAGGACCCATAATATTTGTTAAGACTGCCCTCTCCACTCCTAAGGCCACACTCATCTAGCAAAATATCCCCTGAATGAATGTGAAACCCAGGATATTCAGAGTTAAGGCTAGAACTCCTCRTTTCACCTATCATTCTTATCTAGGGCAGTTGCTTGAATCAGCTTCTGGGGTTCTCAGAACATTCAATTATCTTGTTTCCCATATGATCTGCAATACTCAAGGGTAGATTTGGAATTTGATGAAGTTGTTTCTGATCTGAGGGTATGGACTGACCAGTCTGCTTGAGATGGCTTTAAATCCTCACTTGGAACAAYGATAGCAGTAAAATTGAAATAGGTGCATTGGAAAATTAACTTAATTACATATATATTGTACTTGCATTGTCTAGAATTTGGCTAAAATTCTGAAAATCCTCATTTACAGTATTTGTTCCCTTGTTTTCTTTGCCTTTCATGTCACAATGAGAGTTTGCACTCTGCTTTCTATTTGTGGGATCTGTACAACTGCAGAAATTGTGTAGCCTTTTCTCCATCAAGCAGATGAAACCTGGCAGGCAATATAGAAATGAGCCAAGAGCAAATTTGAATTACATGATCTCAAGCTTTTCTGGAGAAGTTTCTGATTTTCTGGCCATAACCCTATCGAAAAATAAATCCTCTAAGGGGCTATTTGAGTCAGACTTGGAAAAAGAAGCCCTTTCTGAAACTTGATCCAATAGTTAAAAAACCCATAGGGGCCTGTAAACTTGGATCCCTTTTTCCCTTTCTCCAAACTGAAAAGGTTTTGAAAGCTTTGGATTTGAAACTGTGGATAATATTTGAATATAAATTAARTTATATACAAGGCAAACAAAACAGATGCTCCCTTCAGTCTCCCTGGAGATGGAGAACAGGCCCTGAATGGGTTTGAGAATGCAGAATCTTCATCGCATGTCAGAACCTGCTGTAAAATGGGTGATCAGAGCTACCACGGGGGTCAATGAGAAACAGATGAGAGCACAGTGGGAATTTCTGTGCCAACTCTTTTTCTTTCAGATGCCATGCTAGCCACCTGACTCAAGTATGATGACAGGTAAGCCCTAACTTAATAAATTATCTTCCCAACTGTCCCTCCCTTTCAGCCTTCTGCCAGATATTACTATTATCACAAAGACTAAGTAGGATTTTATGTGCCTGCGACTCAGTGGCTTTCCTGCAGAGTCCACTGAATGAATCTTTGTGGGAAAGCAGCTATAAGGTGAGCACGTCTTCTAGCTCTTCTGTGGGAGCAGTCATCTCTAGCATGGTAAACAGCTGGGGGATGGTAGCATCTTAAATCCTTCTAGCTGTTTGCAAAGAGAAGTAATATAAAACCCAGCTGACTAAATTCCAGGCRATATTAATCTAAGCCCCATCACACAGGTAGACCAGAATACTTGCATAGTCTTCTCTTGAAATCAGTGGAAAGAACAGTCTATGCAAAACTATGTTTGTAATTTGGATCATAATAATAAAATAAAAAAGCCCAAGTAACCTAGCAGAGGCTACTTTGATTTGCTCATTACAAGAAATTTTTGATCCCTCTGTGACTTCCTGGTAAAACCTTGTTAGGTGGTTCCTTCAACATTTGACAAAAAAGAAGAAGACTGTAGATAAACTTCTGACTGCAGTACAGACCCTGTTTTGAAGACAAGYTTAATTTTTGATTATCCACAAGAGTTTATGTTGAAAAGCGATGATTCCAAATAACAACTTAATTTAGTCATTGTGTCACCTTTTACAAATACCTTCTCTCTTTACATCACTGTTAGGAACAGGATACTATAGCACATAAAGTCATCGTTAGTCCCAGGTGCAGAATATTCTGCTAATGAACAGCTATTTATCTAATTAAATCAATCACCTCAGCAACATCTGTAGTATCTCCTGTCTGCTAATGGGCACCTATGAACATGCAGAGATGATCTTCAAGCTGCAGAAAGCTAAGTGGGCATCAGAAAGGCAAGCAAAGCAGCTAGGAAGTTTGAAAACTTTTTTTTTTTTTTTCTTATTTTGGCAATATCTTTTATTTCAGTTGGAGCTGAGATCACAAAAGATCAAATTCTATGTGATATTTAATAAAGTTACCAAGGTCTTTTCTATCAGAGAAGCTTCTTAAAATGCAGGAGAAGCAATCAGAAAGACTTTAGATGGGTAGAATGTGAGAAGAAAGTGATTGATATGTTAGACAAATGCATACCTGCCCAAGTCATTAACATGAGGGAGGCAGGATATCATGGTTAATGCACAGAGAAAATACACTATATAGAAATATCTGAAAAAAAATCAGCTAATTAARGACCTGAAACAGAAAAGTATTACTCACACGAGTAATCAAAATGATAATCAAATCACCACTGTAAGGACAACTCACAAGTAAAGGTTTGCTGTCAAGGCCTGAATGAAGCAAATGCATGAAAAGCTTGCTCTGATGATTAAATCCTGTGCTTGTTAAAATGTAATAATTCCAGTGACAAGGAAGAGATTTGATTAGTGTGCTTGGACAGGAAGGCATTACTATGGAGGAATGATTTATGGTATAGGAGCAGTAAAAATTTTCAGATTTTTTTGTGCATGTTTGAAAAGAATCCAAAGGTATTCTTATACTGAGTGTGACCATCTGAAATTAAAAGTATTAATTAATTTTACTGAAGTGAATAGATACTAATGTTTTTAGCCACAACCCCCTTTTTAAATTTGTAAATWTAAGGTTTGTTTGTTGTTGTTGTTCATGATAAACTAGGAGCTAAAAAGCTTTGCTTTTTAGTAGAGAGATTCCATCCAGGTAAGGGACATAAGATCTGTGCCAGATTTATTCCTTGTACTGCAGATTATAGAGAATAACTATACATGTTAATTCACTGTATGTTTCACAAAACAGCAAATACAGTCCAATGAGATTACTGGAAAACTTTCTGATGATGTGATGGATTTTAGATAAGCCAATAGAGTTGTTAGCTCTTCACAGATACATTTAAAATTGATACATTTAAAAGCATACTAATCAGGATTTACTCTGTTCTGTAATGACTGAGAATAAGCATTGGAGATACACTACAAGCCTTCTGTGTCTGACGTCCTGTGCTGCGCTCTTGTAGCCTTGATGCAGCMAGTCATCTTCTCAGCTTGTATAAATTAGCATACTTTCACTGCCTTATATGCAGCTGAATTGGTTAATACCGGATGAGGATACCGGATAAAGGCCCACTGTACCCTTGCAAACCAGCTTGCAGTGTTGCTCCTACTGATGAGCCACTGCCTCCTTTCCAGTGCTCTTACCCCGTGCCAGTATACTGAGAGCAAGCACGAAATCTTTGCACAGAGGTCTAGGGGCACTCTGAGCTACTAAATAGTACTTTAAACACGGTCCTGTAATTATTCATGAGACTGCATCTCGAGCACTGTGTCTGGTTTTGGGCTTTGCAATACAAGGAAGACATTGATATACTGACAGAAGTCCAAAGGAGTGTGAACAAGATGGTTGGGGGCAGAAGCACATGAGACGTRTGGTGAGAGGCTGAGGGAACCTGATCTGTTCAGCTTGGAAGGAGGAGGTTTTCAGRAGAGGGTGAATATTATTGCCATTTTCTACTGCCTGAGAGGATACAAGAAGGAGCAGCCAGTCTCTTTTTGAAGTTACATAGAGAAAGGATGACAGGCCCAAGCTCCAACAAGGAAAATTCTGATTAAGGGTTAGGAAGCCATTTTTCACATTAAGAGTGGACAAATGCTGGAACAGGTTGCTAGAGGGGCTGTACCCTCTGCATCCTTGGAGATATTCTGAACTTGTTTGGCCAAGGCTTATAGCAGATCTAGTTAGACCTGCTTTGCGCCAGGGGTTGAACCCTGTGACTCACAGAGAACTCTTACATCCTAAATTATTCTATGCCTCTATATAAGTACCTTTCATCTCAGAAGCAGCAATTTGCTGTAACAGAATTTTTCACATATCTTGCATGTATAAACATGAATTGAAATAACAGATGTTTATCTGGTGGGCTTTCACTGGGTTCAAGTTCTGTTTAAGTGATTTTCAGTGCATTTTCTTAAGAGTAGCTAGTATTGTAATTAAGTATTTCTACTCATTTTTTACTGTGCCACATGCAATAAAGTTTTCAAAGAAAATAGAAGAGAGTGTAAGATGTGAATTGATAACTGTTGTGTATTTTGCTTATGCACAATAAAAACGATTCAAAAAAAGAAAGCATACATACAATGCTGAGCTACATATTAGGTGAAACAAACCAATGTTAAAACTTAAGACTATGGAATGAAGTGCTCTTGAATTTAAAAATACTCAAATCAAGACAGCCTATGCAGAATTAAAATTAAGAGCATAATGTTCATCTAAAGGGAAGAGGAAATTCAATGTAAACACATGTAACTGGCATGTGAAAAAAACCCAGCACAATACTAGATTCATATATAAAATGATGGGCTCTGAGCTGTTTATTATCTCTCAGGAACAAGATCTTGTGATTATAAAATCAATGTTTTCATGAAAAAACCCCAWGAGTTTTTTTCCCCCAAGCCCCAAATAATCAAAGAAATCATCCAAATGTTAGCACTAGTAAGAACTAGACATGAAACCAGAACCATGAAACCATGCTATCCTCTGTAGATAGCAAGTTTGTATCTTGAATACCGTGTGCARTTCTGGTCTCTACTTTCAAGAATACACAACAGATCTGGAGGGTCTCCAGAAGAGCACAACACAGGTGATAACCTATGTGATGGACAGTCCATATAGGGAATATTAAGAACCCAGTTCATTTGCCCACATGTAGGCATCAAGTAGCAGTACAAGTACATGGATTCAAAAACTTGACAAGCTTGAGGAGGAGAAATCCTCTGAGGATTTCATATCCAGAAACCACTTCTGAATCTGGATGCTCCAGAGTTCCAGATTTTTGGAGCCCGGAAGGATACTCAGGGGTACTGCTAGTTTGTATTTACTTTATTCTTACTTTTCCCTATGCATGCACTACTGGTTGCTGTTAGAACTAGGTTATTGGTTAGATGGACTTTGGATCTGACTCAGTATAGCTGTTCCTTTGATCTTCTTTCTTTTTCTGGCATGTTGACAGAATTCTCTGCCCTGCTTTTGGCTAGAGCATGCWCTGCTCTCTGGGAAAGGTGCATGTACCTCTTGGTCAGTGTATAAGCCCACATAATGCAGTCAGACTCTTCAGAGACTTCAGCTGCCAAAATCTTTCAAATTCTTGACAGCAGACTTTACAGGAGGTTTATAGAGATTTAAGATTTGATCAAATTTGTGCTAAAGGCATATAGCTAGTAGCCCATTTTCAGATGGGCACTAGGGCATAAAATGTGCACCATCTTTATTAGAATCAGAAAAGCATATTTTCCCCCACAGATAACTAGCCATCTTCACTTTTAAAAAGTCAGTGAGAACCAGAAGTTTGACCTGAAAAATTTCAACTTCACTCCAAATAATTAATTTCTAGCAAGGTGATGAACAAATGGAAAAAAAAGGTTTGCTACTCAAGATGTTGGATAAGTTTAATGCTAGGTGCCACTTGTTACATATTCCATTGCTGTGACTTCTACTGTCTTCTAAAATAGATAAATTAGTGTGGACTTTCARGGCTCACAAACTATACAAAAGAAAGCATTTCAACTCCCAAAATACAGAACAGCACCAAGGCACTGGGATAAAGAAGCYACAGAGGAAGAAAGAAGAAAAATAAGGGAAATAAGGAAAAAAAGCTTTTAAGCTTTGTGCTGTTGGTCGCTATCCAGTAACTGTTGAATCATGGCCAGTTTTGGACATATTTGGCAGATATACAGATACTCCTATGCTAGTTCTACATAATACTTGCCTGGGGGTTGGGGTTGAGAGGAGGAAAGAAGACTTTGTGAATCCTCTGAAGCTATTTTTTTGGACTACATTCTGTTGAGAAGCTGAATGATTTATAAGCTAGCCCAGAGCCGAGAGACACAAAGCAGCCTGTCAATCAGCATATATGGTACTGACCAGCCAGTCTGCACCCCATGGGTTCAAATTTGTCACAGAAAATATAGATTCTTTCCCAGCCTGCAGGCCAAGCAAAGGGAGATGGAAACAACAGGAAAAAACTGAGGTTACTGCAGTTGCACAACATGACCCAATGTGATAGGCAACCAGGCTTCATTACATCTGTTCATCATGAAACTGCCTGCTGCTGAAAGACCTTCGTGGGGTCCTGGAGAGTACATTTAAATTACTGACTTTTTGAGAGTTTTCTTGCATTTATGTCATGCAAGAATGATAACACTCAATTTCTCTTAGTTCTCTTTGCGTCGCCAACCTACCGGGTTCCTTTGTACTGGGAAATAATTCTTAATAGATTTTCATTTTGCACATATCACATTAGGATGTTGATTTCAATTAAAGCCTTTATATACAACAATAACCCAAGTAAATTAGCAAATATGTGGTGCAGGTAACATTTTGGGTAGGTGAAAGGGCAAATCAAGCAGTCTGATCCTATATTATTTAATTAAACATTTCCCACTTGGGAGGCATCTCTTGATGTGCAGTTCCTGTGGCCCAATCTTCCAGGCTGTTCTTTGTGAAATGCTATGAAAACTACTGGTCATCCAGTCAGGCACATGGAAGCAAACATTTCGCAGAACAAGGAACAATTAAAAACTGTTTGTAGCACTYGTTTAGAAACAAGTATTTCTCTTGTTTTTACTTTGTTTCTAATTCTGCCAACAGTTAAAATGAGAATAGATTTTGGTAGTGGCCTACCATCGTTCATACAAAAATAACAAGAAAAAGAGACATTCAGTTTGTTCAGTTCTCTACCTCTGGATCCCAGTTTCCGTTTTCAAGGGTTCATCTTTTGGTCTGCAAAACAAAAAGAAATTGGACAAATTATGCCACACTGGAATAAGTCTCTGTCATAAAAAAGTATTCATAGCATAAAGTGAGAAATATGTTAAAACTGGTATATCCAAAGTGTCCGTGCACATTCCTGAGCTATATATCTATACATTTTTTTTTATTATTAATACTAATAAAGGCAGGGCACGGGTGCAGCAGGCCTTAGTTTCTGTCTTTGGGGACTTTCATCTTTAATATAGTCTCTTAAAAATACATGCATTGCTACATTTTTCATTACCCTTAATTTTTTCATCAATCACGTTAATTTATACAGGGGGCACTTAATAATAGCTAATTAACACTTATGACTTTTTAAATTAAAAGACCTTTGGAGAGATTACTGCTGATTGCGAAAGGTTTTTGTTCCTCCCATTAAAAAGAGGAAGAAAGAGAGACTGAAGATCTGGCTTGGGCATATGAGGGGAACTTCTCTCTTGCTTAACCGGTCATACAACAAATGAAAACAGCAAAGGCCTGCACAAAGGCAGTAGTGCTATTAGCCTCCACTCCTGAAAGGTGCCATTATTTTAACTGATTATTAAGCAGCGTATATATTATTCAGAGTGACCTTTAAATAGCTGAAAATTAAATTATAATTTACTGGTGAGATATCTAAAACCATGTAGCTATTATTACCAAAAAAGGGCCATGTGCTGGTACATTCTTCTAAAAATATATTTTTATTATTAACAAATGCAGTGAGGAGAAAAAAGCATTGAATTCTGACAGTCAGTAAGAGGGCTTTCATGGATATAAATAATATTTTTGAGTAAAATCTCTGTTCTTACAGTGAAAACTTGGCCATGTCTAATTTTCAGTGACGTTCACTTTTGCATATRTGAAGCAGTTGTTCAGGTTTACACTTCCTTCCCACTCTAGTAACAACAGCATGATTTCCTCCTTGGAAAAAACAAAAGCATATCTCATCTAATGAGCATATCTCATTATGAGTCCATCACTGTGTTTGTGGGTTAGATGTGTGAGTATATGTGTTAAACACTCACCATGTTCCCTAAATCTGCAGGACAGTGAGGGATTATTTTTATTGTTGTTGTTGTTGTTATTATTATGTCCCACCAGTAGATATCTCTGTTTCCTGATGGACTCCCCAGAAATACTCAGCCTACCCAACATTGTACATAAGTCTAGTGATGATGGGAAGGWATGTGTTTTGGAAAGACAATATTCCACACCTAAAGTAGCATCTTTCACCTGCTTTTGATTCTGCATCAGTATTATTGCTCCAGAGCCTGAGGGAAGGCTGTTTTATGTGTTTTGCACTTCCTCCTACATCACCCATGGCCATGATGATTTTGCTTGGTAACTGTGAGAAGACACAACTGTCTATAGCAAATAGCGATTTTGGATATGTTTTCTGGATAATGTGAAGGCAGGTCTCTGTAGGATAAAAAGGCAAATTACTCATGCTTAAGAATCTCCCAGTTGTTCCCACCTTTTTTTTTTTTTTTTTTTTTAGCTGTAGAGCAATATGGCACCTTGGCAGCAGCATGTTGTAGTCCACATCTTACATTAAACCCCATGTTTTACTGCTTCCTGTCACTAATTCCAGTCATGAAGAATGTCTTTCTGTTACAAATCAAACCCAAAATATCTAGCCCACAAAAGCACTGATGGACTGTGTGAAAAAAAAAAACCCATAGCCTATGTGTTTATGAAGTTGCTTGAGCACAACTGTGTTTGTTTAATAACCTTCTATGAATTTTTTAGGGGCTTTAGAGTATCACTTCGGCAGTTAACTACAACTGCACAAGTCCATACACTATCAGAGAGATCAAAATCTACGTGTACAGTCAGTCTACAGTGTCGATGATCATCAGTCTAAAGGAATGATTAAGAAAATAAAAAAATACATCCACCCTAGCTATAGACATCTTGCTCCACAAAACTGGTAAAGCAGCTATCCATTTAACTGCAGATGCGAGTACAAATGATTTTCAAATTGAAAAATACTTTTTCATTCCAGATATATCTATGTTTGTTTTGAAATGTGTGTATTACTTCCACAAATTAGATTTGTCCTCTGAAAAAGCACAGTGGAACTGATAAAAATTAAAATCTTATGTCTCTAGAAAACTCTTAAACCAACCTATAAAAAGTAGTTTAAATAATTCAATATTGAACCTTAATTTCTACTGCATTCCACTAAAATATGTAGGAAATTCTGTAACAAAAAATTCTAAAAAAAAAAAAAAAAAAAAAAAAAAAAAAAAAATAAAAAAAAAAAAAAAAAAAAAAAAAAAAAAAAAAAAATTCTAAAAAAAAAAAAAAAAAAAAGGGTTTACACTGAGAGTACTTGCTTTTCCTTTATCAGAACAGTATTCATTACAATTGTCCAATCCACAGTCATCTTACCACTAAGCATGATGGAAATGAGTCCACTGATTCCTTAAGACTGTTTGTAGACTTAAACCAAAAGTAGAACCCAGGCTAATCTTACCTCTAATTTTTGTAGAACTTTTAAAATTCCGGTTGGCACTGGCTGACAATAAAAAACAGTTGAAACAAGAAGTGACACATTGTATTGATGAAATAATTTATAATTTGTAAATATAAGACATAAGTACATTCTGAGGGAATGTCTAGATATAAAATTCTAATTAGATAAGGTTTTTAGTGAGTTATTTACTCATTTAGAAAGGAGAGGTGACTCTACATGCACAGAGAACAGGATTCAACTTCAGGCACATTTAAACAATATTATAAAAAAACTTTAGCTGAACCAATATTGTTGTATGGTTTACATTTTCACTGAAGCCCACAGAACTCACCTGCTACACAGTGATCAATTTTCTGCCTCATGACTAATGACTCTTGCAGATGCCTATAAATGTTTGTCAAAGACACAAAAATACCTTACCAGAAATAAGATGCTAATCATTGTAATAATGTGAACAGATAGTCAAAATCTGATATAATACAGGTGAAGCCTAATAAGTTTGCAGCCAAACCCTTTAGCACAAACGGCGAGAAATATGGTAGGTTTTTGTTCTACCATTGCTTCTCCACTGGCGCCAGCTGACTTTGGATGAGGCCCTACGGGCTGAACATCCCAGGTGATCATGCTAGGTGTGATATTCACTGCTTACCTGGAATAACAACCCCCTTACCCATACTAGTTTCAGGCCCTTTGAGAAGATGCTCTTCTGTGACTCTCTCAACCTTTGCCACAGGAGGTGACATTTCAGCTCTCTCACAGCACCGAACCGGAGAAAGAAGCTAACCAACAGCAGTGCTGTGTTGTTGGTGCTTCTGAATACCGCATGTTTTCCCCTTCCAATTAAGATTTTCTACTGTAAGGAAATATTGAGCCATTGAACAACATACAGGGAAATGTGTCTCATATCATGACAATTTTAGAGCTGAGGGAGCAAAAGGGAGCACCAGCACTATCAGAAGTAATGCTTGCTAGTATCTTTGAACATAGTGGGGGGATTTGCTCACCTCTCACCAGTGGAAGCAGGTCAGTTTGCATCAGGAACCAGCACAGCACAATGGAAGAAACTCCTCTGATGGAGCAGCAAAGCAGTGCRATATGACTTTGAAATTGCTTAACATCCTGATGAACTGGAGCAGGATTTACATATAAATGATGTCACATGAGTTTATTCTCCATAACGCTTTGCCAGTAACTACCTCAGCATTATTCATTTTGATATCACCCCATGCTGTGACAAAGCACATGAACCAAGAGAGTTTTACTATGTTCTGCTGAGTAGAAAAAATAATTATAAATAAGAATAAAAAGCAAACACTCATTATTATATAATGGCAATTTACTTGATAATGGCCAACACAGTTACAGACAACATTCCTCATGTTAGAATTTCATGCTACAAGTGGCTGCATAGTTTAAAATAAAACTACTGTGGCATACTGTGTTGAATTACCAAATATCTGAATCATATTAATTAAAAAGGAACTTGAAAGAGCTTGAAAGTTCAATTTACAATGATTTTCAGTGGAACAAAGCAATTTTAAAATCTATTTCTGTAAACCACATGTCTAGAAGGCTACTGATTTTTTCTCTCCCTACCACAGAGGGTAAACACTTTAACATCATTATCAGTAATAATAAATGATTCATATTTACTTTATTCTCTCAGAAGCCCTCAAAATACTCTGTAGATTTAAATCCTGATCCTGCAAATAACCACAGGCACTGTAAACGCTATTCCTAAATATCAGGAGGAAGGACAAATGTATAATCCCTTGATTTTGTATTTACGTGAAAGGCAATAGCTCATGTAACTTGAGATGACAAAAATTCACRGGAAGTCAAGAAAGATTGTACCACAAACCCTCATACACCCTAAAAGTGGATAGCATATGCTTTTCACTTAATTCCTGGCATATTCAGACTGAGGCTTGAAGAGGCAGAGAAAGGATACCATTATTTTCATCTGAGCAACTGAGGAAAGGCCAGTGGTAGTTTGCTCTCAAAGAGAGAAGAGATGTTTCCCCAGAGTGTTTTTGTAAGTAAACAYTAGAATCAGTTTATCAGCTAATTAATCTACTTACTTCTCTATTCAAAAATTTTAAATCATCCCCAATTGCTTTTCACATGAAAGCAATAGCAATGGTGAAGCCCCTAGCACATTTCATTAACTCTTTGGCAAGTCTTCCCTTTTGGGGAGCAAATATCTTCTCCAATTCTTTTGGGGAAGTGGGTATATGTTTAAAGTTCAGAGTGGGTAGACATTTGAGATTCAGGTGTTCAAACCACATGTATGACTCAGAGTGGAAATGTTTCTCAGACGGCTTGGCAGTTCTCCCTAAAGACTTAACATTTGTTTCATCTCCTTTGGAAGACTGTCCAATTGTAGGAGCTTCTTAACTGAAGCTGTCCCCAGCTCTTATATGCTACTTCTATAGCATATAAGCTTTGTGAACAACCTTGTCCCAGAGGAGCACAGCTATCATGGCAGTGCATAAATCAGAGCTGGAATTTTGATGTAAATGGGGCTGAATCCATTAATTGCTTTAAAAGTCTCTTGATTTGCATCGTCCCAGAGGACTTCCAGTTATAGTGGTTCAAAGATCATACCATGGCTTTGATGTTGGCAGGGATGGATTCATTATTGCTTGAAAGTGGAAGAACAAAGCTTTATGTGGACATTGGAAACGGGCTGGGAGCCAGTGGTGGGGTGTGATCACTCTCCTGAAGTGCTCACATCAGGCTGAACTGAACTCTGAAAAGTCACAGCTATATTCTGTGCCAGCTTCAGTCCCGTCACATTTTCTACACTCGGAGGTGATGAGCTTCAGTTACCCAAGGGACATTTGCCAGTGGCCAGACCGTCAGACGGCAAATGGGAGAAAATTTTCCCTTTAGCTTGAGGGTGAGGGAAAGCCCTTTTGGAAACAGGTACTGTTTCCTTTTTAATGAGCTTAATGAGCCTTAGGAAACCCCAGCAGTTTCCTGACGCATGGGAGTTGGTTATTGCTGGCAGGAGTGGACTGAGACTGTTACCTGGCTTCAGCTAGAGCCAGCATCTTCATCCTGAAGCTACCTCTGGGGAGATGTTCTGACATTTGAGAAAGGCTTTGGTATTCCTAGCCTTTGGCCTATGGGAGAATCTCATGTGGCCAGTTTACTAGGCTATGTGGCTGCTGTTACGGTCAGATGGGCTCTCACAGCTTAACAGGCGCTACAGGTTGACAGACGTCCCAAATAATAGGTATCTACATTGTACTGTCAAACTCCATGTCCCACAGGAAAACTGTATAGGGCCCAGGTCTTCCTGCACTGTTTTGGTTAYGGTTACCCATTGCTTTTCTGGATAGCTGGCAGCCTGGTTTGCAATGTGTCAGAAATAACAGCTACTGCACAGGTCTGAATTGCTCACTGCACACACGAGCTAACCACTCTGTGCATGCATCATTTGTCTATCTGGAACTGTCAAAAGCCTCCATTCCTCAGAAACTACACCCAGACTTCAGAGCCTTAAGTTCTAGTGTATCTGCAAATTTTAGATTAGCTCTGTGGATCAGCAAAACAAATCTACTAACTTTGTAGGATGAGGAAAATGAAGCTGACTCTGTATCAGTCAGCACAATTCCTCTTATATAAAACCAGTGGAAGTTAGCAAAAAAACCCAGTGATGCAGTGATGCCATCACTGTAGGATGAGCAGTTTCATTCACTGCTTATAGAGCTCAAGTACCTGTATGGAAGAAATCAGGGATTTTTCTCAGGAGCTATACAGGAACAATTTTAAAATATACAACATGGAAAAATAGGCAATATAATAATAACAATACAATCCATAATATTAATAGTAATTAAAAATTCTTTTCTCTTTTCCTGATCAGGCAAGGAAGAGTTAAAACAGTTTGTACCAATTATTGACTAAAAGATCTGCAAATGATTGCATAAAATTTCCAAAATATGCCTGCAAGCTTCTATTATTGATGTTGTGCCCCGGGACATGCACATATGGATTTAATTGTCTAAAGTGTTTTATTAATTAAATTGCTATGATTTACCTCTCCCATGTTAGCATTTACAGTTTATGAAACAGCTCGTAATTAGGAAATGACTATACTGATGTTGCTTGTTTACTTTGCAAGCAGTACATAATAGCACCACATTCCTCTTTTAGACCTATCCTCCCAGGCTACCTTTTTTCGAGCCCGATTAATAGGCAACTGCTGCTGGTGCGTTAAATTGCTTTTTGGATATGTGCAGGGGGGAAGATATCAGTTAGGGTTACTGTTTCTGTTGAAGTGCACTGTAGCATTCGTTCTCTTAGACCAGAAGCTCGATCCAGAGCTCCCCAAAGTTGATGGAAATCTTCTCACTCACTTTAGTGAGTTTTGAATTGGTTCCAACAAGCAAAGATCAGGAAATTTCTCTAAATACAGTAAAACTAGTTGATTATGGAAATCCCAGAACACTCTATCCAGGCAAATGCTACTTTATTTTCATAGGTAAGGGTCTGAAATTTCTTTACTGACTATCATATAGGGTTTTTTTTAAATACTTAAAGCTGAATACTCTGAAGTTGTGCACAACTAGATCTATTCAAATTACAGAAAGTGAATATATTTTATTCATAACAATACTTACTCTTGAGTAGCTGTATATTGCTGAAACAAAAGGTTACTGAACTGATCTAAATGGTAACTCCTCTCTGCCTGAAAATTATTATTTAACCTATAATTAATTTATTAGGTCCCAAATTTTGTACACGTTTTTTGCATACATGGAGAATGCAGGCACTGTGTGTCACATGCACACATGGAGGAAGAGAGAAGGAGAGAATATTACAGATGATAGATTTTAAGATCAGAATGAAAGAGAATGATCTCTTGAGTAAAATATGTCACAAAATGTCACTCAGTAATTCCTATAAATATTCTTACTTTGCTTCCACTCTGCTGCTTTTCACATTGGGATAAGATCTTACATATTCATGACATCTTACACTCCCATCAGTTCCAAAGAGCTTTACAATCTTTGCTAATAATGCCTATAAACTCAGTGCTCTACCCTCTCCAGCTTCTTACTGACTTCAGTGAGAGCAGGAACAGGCACAGTGCAAATTATGGCATTGACTCAATGACAACATGTGCTGGCTTGTTTGTGAGGCAAACTGAAACCTACCTGTATCTTTGGTTTAGAGTTGCATCTTAAAAACCCCCAAGTAACTGGAATTTTGTAGAGAAAACAAGAATGAATGTACCCAAGACTTAAGATGTTTGCTTGGGAACTGATAATTCCTTGCAAAAAATCAAATTCACACTTTCCTAAGTAACAGAAGTCTTGTCCAGTTTAAGACTTAGTTTTGCTAGTCTAGCAAGATAGGGCATGTCTGGAAAATGCCACATCTTAGYTTTCCTGCCAATGTAATGGATGGTTAACAGAGGGCTTTTAGAATGCAAAGCAGCCTTTGGGATAACTACCATAACTGGTCTTAGAGTCAAAAGCAGCCTTGGACTATTTTAGTGGTTTTGGTGAAACATGAAGTTGTCTTACAAATACTTCCTGCCCCTGTAGCTTATTGAGCATTGGTGTATAGTTAAGTTGTATTTCAAAGAGGTAAATTGATAATGGATTTTTACATATAAAAGCTCTTTGGGGAGAGAGCATTAAATGTATATAATGTAAATATCAGTAAACTACATTTACTGACACTGTTGCATTCAAGGCTTTTGACACTGTCTCCCATAACATCCTCCTAGGCAAGCTCTGGAAGTGTGGGTTAGACGAGTGGACAGTGAGGTGGATTGAGAACTGGCTGAAAGGCAGAGCTCAGAGGGTCGTCATCAGTGGCGTGGAGTCTACTTGGAGGCCTGTGGCTAGCGGAGTCCCCCGGGGCTCAGTACTGGGTCCCATCCTGTTCAGCTTCTTCATCAATGACCTGGATGAGGGGACAGAGTGCCTCCCCAGCAAGTTTGCTGATGATACCAAGCTGGGAGGAGTGGCYGATCCACCTAAGGGCTGTGCTGCCATTCAGAGAGACCTGGACAGGCTGGAGAGGTGGGCAGAGAGGAACCTCATGAGGTGCAACAAGGGCAAGGGCAGAGGAGTCCTGCACCTAGCGAGAAATAACCTTAGGCACCAGTACAAGCTGAGGGCTGACTTTCTGGAGAGCAGCTCTGCAGAGAAAGACCTGGGAGTGCTGGTGGATGACAAGGTGACCATGAGCCAGCAATGTGCCCTTGTGGCCAGAAAGGCCAATGTTATCCTGGGGTGCATTAGGAAGAGTGCTGCCAGCAGGTCGAGCGAGGTGATCCTGCCCCTCTGCTCAGCCCTGGGGAGGCCTCATCTCGAGTCCTGTGTCCAGTTCTGGGCTCCCCAGTATAAGAGAGACACGGAGCTATTGGAGAGAGTCCAGCATAGGGCTACGAAGATGATCTGAGGGCTGGAGCATCTGCCCTATGAGGAACAGCTGCAAGAGCTGGGCCTCTTCAGCCTGGGGAAAAGAAGACTGAGGGGGGATCTTAGCAATGTGTACAAGTATCTGAAGGGAGGGTGTCAAGGGGACGGGGACAAACTTTTCAGTTGTCCCATGTGACAGAACAACGGGCACAAACTGAAYCACAGTAAGTTCCGTCTGAATATGAGGGGGAATTTCTTCACTGTGAGAGTGACGGAGCCCTGGACCAGGTTGCCCAGAGAGGTTGTGGAGTCTCCTTCTCTGGAGATATTCAAAGCCCACCTGGATGCAACCCTGTCTAACATGCTCTAGGTGACCCTGCTTGAGCAGGGGGGTTGGACTAGATGATCTCCAGAGGTCCCTGCCAACCTTATCGATTCTATRRTTCTRTGATTCTATCTGATGAATGAGTGAGGTCACGTTCACCTTCAATTTGATTCACAAGTTGTTTTCTTTCTCCTTTGCTCTCTGGGTGATAAAAACAGGGTATAACTGTGATGTAGCATAAGATAACCAAAATCAAATAAAAAGGGAGCTTGCAAGGGAGGCTTCTAGAGCCTTAGGTAAGCTTCCTCTAGACAGCCTTATAGTTTTCAAAAATATTTATCAAAGCAGTTCTGCTTGGTTCTATGGGACCTAGTAGGCAGACAGCACCTTCAAAAACCAGATGCTTTCTCTAGGTGCAACTATATGGACATGAGGATGCTGAACAAAATATCTTTGTTCCTTCAAAAGCAGAGTTGTGTGTGACACAGCTATTCATTATTCCAGACTCAACTTTTCAAACATCAAAATGTTAAGTCTGATTCTGTTTTACTAGTGCAAGTATAGTAGTACTCTTACTAGTACACTCAAATTAAGGTAAATGAAGCATAACTCCATATCAGTCAGCATAGTTCCTCTTACATAAAACCAGTAGAAGTCAGCAAAAAAAAATAACCTTCTCTGCCACTTCCCGAGTTGCAGTGAACTACAAAACCTTGGACTTGTCTGTTCTTGGGAAATGTAAATGCTGGCTACTACCCTTCTAAAACACTTTCAAGAGTATGCAAGCCACCCTGTTGAGATGTTTCTCCTTATGCTTTCTCTTCGATTGCTCGATGGGGACAGATAGCAAGGTAATCCAGAACAGAGGCCTGCCCTCAGTCTAGCTCTTTACTGTGGAACCAGGGAGAGCATCCCTCAGCCATCACACTGTCTTCGATGTAAGCAACAGTTGCCAATATTGTGCTTGTCTGTTCCAGTCAGTTCTGGTGCAGAGACATCAGGGGTAGAGAGACCAGCAACCTGGTCTAGCAATAGGGTTTGTTAATAGTCTTGCCTCTTCATAACACTAATTGATTAAATTTAAATTGGTGACATCAGTGTCAGCATGACATCCTCAAATCCGTGCTATGATTTTCAGTATGTGTACAGAGCAAATGCTGACTGCAGCAGCAGGTGAACAGCCCCTGGCTGGTGCAGAGCTGCGTGATCAGCTGCGCTCGGCTGCTGTAAGCCCTGAAGTACTTCCTCCTTATGGAACAACTCACTTTTGCTCCTGCATCTATCATGGACCATGCAACCAGCAGCCATTTCTGAATTTGGGTAATGCTGCTGTGCACTCCAATGCCTTGTTGCAGCTGTTGAGTTCTAAACTAAAAATGACACAGGAAAATTAAGGAAGTATGTATGAAAAGAAGATAGTTTCTGAAGGCATGCATGAGAATCCTGAAAGCAAACTATGATGTCCTTCACTGTGGCCGTAAGTTTAAAAGACGCTCAACCACTTATATGCAAGGCCAGCTTTTCAGAAATTCTCGGTTTGCATATAAGGACCAACCTAAGTAACTTGAGCCATGAAATGAATCCTCAGATGACACATATTGTTACAATTCTGCCATAGTATTAGGACAGTATATGCCTGCTGTGGACCTGCCCCAAAGCTTCTAGATTACCATACCACATTAGGTGCATATCGACTTTGAACTCTTTCATAAGTCACTGCAGAAGCTGGCTCATTTCAGATGCCTAGAAACATAAGCTGAGCCCTTTCTGTGAGCCTTCACTTCAAACTTTGGCCCCATAGACCATGACTGTCCGCCAAGTAGCCCCAAATTAATACTGTATTATTAGTGAGATTGTGGGAAAAGTGGGAGCCACACTTGGCACCCATGAAAAGATAAATTTATGTCTTTTTCCTTTTAATTTTATCTCTTGTGACAATATTAACCGGCCCCAAGTGACATATTTTATGATGGCTTTTTTTTATTAAGTGCTAAGCAAAACCTGTATTTCTCCAGAGCACTAAGGGGCCACTAGTGTGAATTTGTCATTAACATGCTAAAGAGTTCTGCTCCAAGAATAGTGTGACCTGTTCGTTTGTATGTTAATAGAACTCGCGTCTAGAAAGATTTGAAGGCAACCTTCCACCAGACACAGATTGCTCATTAGAAAAAAGAAAAGGGCTCCTGTGAAATAATAATAATAATTAATACTTTTCCACTTCTGTCGCGCCTTTCATTCAAACAACTCAAAGCACCCTGCAAATTAATTAGGCCTCTCAGCAATTCTGGGAAGCAGTATCCCCAACCGATCTGTCTCAGGAAGTTAGAGGGTGCAGATGGAGAAAGAGAACGATTTGCCTTAGACTTCATATGAAGTAAATGGGAGAGCTCTGAATGCAAATTAGAGATCTGGCTTGCACTCCCCTGTAGCCTGACTATAAGAGAACATGCTGTATACAATGCAAAGATGCACAGTGGTTTTCAAGATCAAGAAAAGATGCATCAGTTAATATTTTTCAGTCTGTATTCCTGAAGTTAGCTTCTGTACAAGCAYTGAAATAAAAAAGTGGACTGATCTGCGGTGACACTGACCGCATGCAACTAAACGTCAGCTCAAATTTAGGTACCTCAGTATGAGTTTAGGTACCGGATTGCAGCCATCTGAGTTTCAAATGGTTAGCAATATAGTGTCTTAGGAAATGGAAACTGCGTTCCTGGCTTTTATTTGGCTGTGAGATTTTTGTATCAACATTAAGGTGTAACACATCTAGGTTACGCCTTCTCACAGGACCATGTTCTGAAGATGTACTTCTGACAGAGAGACAGACTAACAAGAAAGGCTTGAAAATGTTGGATGCTGTAGGCTATGGCTAGTAACATATTTCTCCAGGAGACATTTCGTAACTTCCTCACAGTCACACTGTCTGCACATAGAAAGCTATGTAGCCCCACACAAATTGATGGAATTTTTCACTTTTATATCAGAAGTGAATTTAGCTCCTACATTTTACCCCATCATCAAGGAATCACCCACCAGAAGTTTTCTGTGTGTTGAGATGGCCTGTCAAAGAGAGGATGACATGGAAATCAGGACTGGAATGAGTGTCCCTGCACCTTCTGATCTCCCATGCCTTTTCTGTGATTCCTAATCCTATGCACCTTGGGAAGAGTCACCTGAGTGCAAGAGTGAGAGGTCCACACAAATACCTAGTAACTATTTTCCCCACTGACTGAAAAGCCTAAATACTTCTGCTAAGCATAGACCCTTGCGGTAAGAACATCTKTTCTATCTAGCTTAACCACTACAGGATTTAAATAGATATATAAGTTCACTCCTATCAGTTCTATTAAACACTTCTGAAATAAATTCAAAAGGCCCATTGGAGAGAATGGAAAAGGTTGTTTGTCTGCCTCTTCCCCGGATATTTGCTTATCATCTAGGTAGAAGTATGGGGAAGRGAGTGAAAAACAATTGCTTTTTCTCATTGGGTCCAGATTTTAAATGCATTTCTCCAGCAAAGCTGCAAGTTGTACATGCTCAGCTCAGTCCGTATTCTAGAGAGCTTTTCCGATCACACGAACTGTGTAAATGAGCTCAATTAAATTTAGTAGGTCAGGGCAGGATAATAAAGTTCATCTTGCAGCTTTTTTTGCTCTGCCTCCAGTTTTGCAGATCAAGGAATCTTTAATTCCCTTTGTCAGTCATTCATGCAAACTGATAAACACAAC
Organism: Rhea americana; assembly: GCF_003343005.1. Lineage (NCBI taxonomy): Eukaryota > Metazoa > Chordata > Aves > Rheiformes > Rheidae > Rhea > Rhea americana. The sequence goes on along the minus strand of NW_028186410.1, from coordinate 920,363 downwards.
AAATTAATTGCATGTATACAGTTGAAACAGCTACATATTTAATCAGAGGGAGAGYATGTGGCCCGTCTCTGTACCTGTGCTTATTTGTGCATTTGCTGTTGCCTTGCAGTGGACGTGGCACAGACCAACAGGAACAAACAGCACCTTTGCCCTGAAGATCACCTCATCTGAGGGACACGGAGAAACAACAAATCAGATATGTAATTACTTTCCCATAGGAATGGAACAGCTTCAGCTGGCAAATTACATGAAAACATATTTGAGGGAAGAATTTATGGGAAGGTAGAAACTTGCTTTACTGAAATAATGGCAGGTACATGGGAACAGAGACATAAAAAAAGACTAAAAATGATTCTTTAGATAGGATTTGGAAAAKGCCTAGAACATACCAAGGATTTTTTCACTGGCGGGCCTCTCAGGAATACACTGATGCCCTTTCGATTTGCCAATATTATCAAATTAATTGTGCTTTTTGTTTGATCGGTGATTTTAGCTTGCCTTAAACTTGCAACTTCAGATGAAGCCAGAAGTTAACACTGTATAGTAACAAGGTAGATTTTTTAAAAAATCAGATGGGAAGAGTGTAAGTATCTAAAATGGATGTATATTCTGCAGTTCAGGCTCTCATTTGGGACAAGATTTAACCACTTCATGTAGAAATTCTATTTTTCTTAAAGGATTTCCTATCTTTGCAAAGGATTAAAGTTGTCTGTTGCTCAACATAATATGTTGAATGATATCACTTATCTAGCAAAATAAATGTCAGACAATGCCCAGAAATACCACTTGGTAAATTATCAGTGARTCTAATAACCACAAAGGATTTTTTAAGTTAAAAGAAAACAAAAAAGGAGAAGAAGAAATTGGGTAATTTCTAATTGGTTCCCTTTATCATTCAAGCAATGGGTTGGAGTTTACTTGAGTTCACGAYGGTAAAATTAAACAAATCATATTCTGTCTACATGGACTGGAAACTACACATCCACCAAAAGGGGAAATGTATTGAAAGCTCAAGAAGTTTGAAAGAGAAAGGAAGCATAAAAGAAAAAAAAAAAAAGCAGAAGGGAGGAGATCCAGAAACTGAAAACTGGGAGAGAACACAGCATTATGGAGTGGGCTCTCTATAAATCAATGCTTTTTGGGGGGGCATCTTGCCTTATATCCATGTTCATGTGATACTGAGTTCTTCCAGATTAAGGATTGTAGCTATAAACAATTTCAAAACAGGGAAATTTTGAAAGGCGTTCTACTAATTACAGCAGTCAGTTTCCCATTAGCCATGCAAGYGTATGTCACATTAGTTTATTGTAGGTGCCTCAGCTTAATGGCAAAACTATAAACAAACTTTTCTTAGCTGATAGTGTCATGCCAAAATCAGCAATACACCACTTATTTCAATAACTCAATTTAGAATTGATGGAGCAGTCAACGGAAAGTTAGTATTAGCTCACARAAGTGCTTACAACCTGTGTCCAAATGGCAATGACAGAGCATTCTGGTAAAAGAATTAATACAACTTAGAGTTGAAAGTGACTCTGGGAATTACCTGTCAGCTAAAAGAAAAAGAGCTGCTATCTATCTTACTAAAATTCAGAAATGTAAATTTTGTTGTAGGTTGTGTGTGTGAACTTATTTCCTTATGCATTCTTTTCCTGAAAAAAAAAGTATTTTTACATTATTTAAATAGCATGTAATTAAGTGGCAAGGTTCTCTTCTAGCTCAGAGAGAGGAAAAACCCACAAAAAGCCCCTGCCTGTTGTGTGTGCCAGGCTCAAAGAAGCTACACAGGAGCACAGCAAGTGGAAAAGAGAAGGCAGGACCCGATAATGTTTAACATTCACAATTTGTCCACAGCTGATAATTTATTGGAACTCATCTGTAACAAGGCCTGGCACTGATTTATAAGTTGATTTGAAAAATAAATACAAGTGATAGAAACCTGCATTTGGTTTTAATGATAGACTGTTGCAGCGTGAAAAGTAAGGATATGAAACATTACAAGGAAATTAGATATTATGCCCTGAAGACAATTGCAGCTACTAGCCCATTAATTGTTAGATATTTATTATTAAAAATTTCTTTTCATGAGTGACTGCAGAATATTTGCACTGCTACAGTTGTTGAGTTCTGACATGAACGAAGCACACGAAGCTCATTTTCTTACCGTGGGAGCGTGTTTGTGGAGCCGACAGGTGACCGACCACAAAGCGTGATGAATTTCTACTGCACAAACGCACGCACGCAAGTGCTGCCTCGAAACTGGTACCGAATGGGGCAGGAAACGCTCGGATGCTTGTTACCGTTCAGCATCTCCATAGCGAGGGGCTTGACAGTGCCCTGAACACATCTCTCAGGTAGCAGAGGGCCCACTTCTGCTGCCAGTGCATCTCTAAGGAGCTCGGACAGTGTACAGCAGTACCTTATGTTTTTATCATTTCTTTAAAATATAGAGGAAATGATAAACTCCAAACCAAAAAGCGTTCAAAGACAAGACCTCTGAATATGTCCTCCTGCTTCTCCACACTCAAACTACAAAATAACCAGCAGAGCTGGTTAAGGATGTCATTTCTAAGAGAAAAAGCATGCGTGCRATCGAGGTGCCTCCGGCATGGCACGGGGAGCTGCGCGCCCGTTGACCTGTTGCATTGACTGTGGGTGCTGACTTGTCTGTAGAAATACAGGCAATAACACGCCATTTCTTTTAAAAGCACATTGAGGTCAACTAATGAAAATGAAGATGRGAAAAAGGGAGAGAAAAACAGCGCTATATCATTACTATGTGGTAGTTACACTGCAGTAGTGTCTGGTGCTACCAAACATTGCACAAATGGGCCCTGTCTCAAACAGCCTGTGATACAACTCTCTCAGACTTTGGTATGAATTATTAATAGCTGTGATAGTAATTACGTAAAATGATGTGGCTACAGACACATAACAGAGAAAGACCAGACAGATTTAAAACGTTTGCTCTTTGGCTGTCTGAGGCAAAGATAACATTACCATCTTACACTTGTACAGTGTTTAGATCATAAATGGGAGCTCTTGACTCCACTGCAAGCAAAACAACACACACATCCTTGTTTCTCTTTTCCCTTCCAGATTACATAAAGCAGCTTATCCCCATTTCTCTGTCCTAAGTTCACTTGGAAACTCTGTCTCTGTAAATCCACTTGCACTATACAAACGAGATTTCCAATACCGGTGCAGGGATGCGTTCAGGTCATAGTCAAAAGTCTCTGGTACTTCAGCTGGCCTTCTGATATGAGCATCTCTTTCTCCATAATGAAATATAATTTACAGTCTACATTAGCGTTTTTTTCTCATAGGTATTTCTTTGGTGTTTCTAATGATCATAAAATCTGAGAGGCCACATACTTCCTTTTCAAAACACAGATTTAAACAGGGGAACATTTTATGGAGCRCAAGGAAGACAGACAGCTATTAAAGAAGATTCACGGTTATTGGCTAGTATATTAATGGTGGGGTCGGCTCTTGAAATGAGAATTTATAACATGCCTTAACCTAATCCCTCATTAAGATAATTTATTCCCACCCTCAAGGTCTCACATCACAGCTAGCACTAGGCAAATAATTAGAAACAAACAATTCATTTGATCAATTTCAGCTCTTCTTTTTTAATGAATTGTCAGCCAACGCTGTACAATTTTCTCAAATATATTTATTATTCAACATTATTTGCCAATGTCTGTGATGAATCTGTAGTCTGTTGTTTATCTGGGAGGAGCTGGGTTCTGTATGGTAACTAGTSAAGGCATTTTTAGTGGATGCAAAGTCACGTGGTATAATTCTGGTCTCTGGCTGGAAGGTGGGATGTACAGAATGAGTTTTATGTTGTGAATACCTAGGCTTTCAAAATTGAAACTTTATTTTGTCATAATTTATTTTCCGTATTTTTCTGCCGCAAGATAGCATCCTGGCACAGAGAAGGCCACAAGCCTCTGGGCTACATCCGGCCGGCTCAGGAGTTCCTACGTCAGCAGCACTCGCTGACGAATCTCCAGYGAGCACCCAGGCACATTCTGGTGACATCCTCACTAAGCTCTTTGTGCAAGCACCCTTCTGCCTGACTGGGGAAAAACTCGTGGGACTCTACTTGGTAAACGTGGCAGCTAGAGGACTACAAGGCTGTGAAATGAACTGGGGTTTCCGACACGGCCGTATCTGGGCCACCAGGGCAGCCCTGGAAGGTATTTTTAAACTAAGTTTCCCATGTCACATCAGCGAGAACGAGAGCAGCCTGCAGGCTAATGAAATTCTTACATCCCTCTGTCAGCTGACGGCAATAAGGCCACGCAACACCATTTCCTAAACCAGCAGCATAAAACCCACCAATTAAAAGCTCAACCCGCAAGACACACGAAGAGAAACACAGAGACTGCAGCGTACAGGCAGGAGACGGGGACCCACGAGGCCCGTGCTACGGTGACCCTGGGCAGCCTTGCAGCGTCAGCTCTCCTCTCTATCGGTGAAACGCAGAGAAATGTTTGTCAYTTCATTTCAAGGCAAGGACAACTTCTTACTACATGGTTGCCTAGGAATCAGTGAGGCAGGGGTAGGTATTTGCTACCCCTATACAAACAGCGATAGCTCGGTTTAAATACTGTCTCTAAATCAAGTACCGTAAATCCAGAAAAATTCAATTAAGGTTACACTTACAAGAAAACGGAGAGCAAAGCAGAGAATGTCACTAAAGCTCTCAGCCTCACCTCTGCCCTGGAGTGATGGAAAGCTATAACCAGTCAATGACAGCAAGGCATTTTAGTACTTGAAATTAAGCACTCTTTGAACGATGCAATACATTTTCCTCCAGTGTTTTATCCTTTGCATGTCTGATTCAGGGTTGAAGAAGGTGTGTGTGGGGTTTATTGGGAGGGAAAAGCTGCAAGCTCTACTGCTCTGAAAGGGATGGTAAGGCCTTCCTTGGAGAATTTATGTTTTTTACATTACACTATCAAAACATTAATGTAACTTTAATTTTCGGGGGCTCAGGCATTTTCTTAAGATAAACTATTAAAAATCTGTTGTACAAACACCTGTTAAGAAATTAGAGTAGCAGCACGCAATATTTCTAATGAAGCCATCATTAAAAAAATAGACAACACACCCACACAGCCCCCAAAAGTTAGACATTAAAGAAAACCATGTTAGCATTTTGACAATCTTTTTTTTTCCCTCAACTTGCAACTGACTCACTTTTTTTAGAGGATTTTTTAGAGTGAACAGCTCTCTAAAGGGTGGACTAAACAGGATCCAGTATTTCTCCTCTTTGAGAATACACTTGTGACCTCCTCCTGAATTCCTGTGACAACATTACTYTGGAGGAGAGACAGAAATGTTAGGAACAGATTCTCAGGTATTGATGCATTCAGCTAGAATGCTGGGGAAATGTAAAAAATGAACAGAATCATTTGTAAATGTTCTGACTTAATTTTGTATTTATATATCCCATAAAACTGGTGAAATATGCTATATCTTCTATAAAAAAGCCGGAGATCTAGTTCTATGGTCTTTCACTTTTCTAATACTTGCAACAAAAATGTTGAGTAGATTTTGCTATACAATGTGGTGGGACAGTGCCCCTCAATCCTTCCTTCCTCGTACCACAACATACTCYGAAAATTAGTATCTCTGGCAATGTTATAGCCTTCTCAAGACAAAGACATCTTCAGCAGCCAAGATGACCGGTCTGATAACTAGACTCCTGGATTAAAGACTCCTGCTCCAACACCTTAGTGCATCTAACTTGTTTCTTTTAGCCTTTTTACATTTTTAGTTAATGACACCGTTAAAAGTCATCTTACATCAAATGCATTTTTTTAATTAAGCAAATTGTTCTTCCTCAGGTTTTGTTTTTCAGGAAAAAAACCCGTCTTTCCTACCACCAAAATTCTTCCTGTATCTCCCCCAAGAAACAAATCTGCCTCCGCTCAAGCCAAATACATATACTTAAGTGTTCCAGTTTGGCTGTTGAATTTGAATCAGTTTATATTTCTGAAACTCAGTCTTAGAGAGGAGCAAATAGATTTCCTTTTGTAATAACTTGTCCATTTTTGCTTTTCAAAAATTTCTAGAAACCATAGTTTGTATTCAATTTTCTTTAAAAATTATTAATTGCTGCTAGTTCTTCTGCACAAGAACCCAGTTGTTTCATGCATATTAAACACATGAGTTCATGGCAGTGGCTCTGTCCTTCATCTACTAGGAAAAGTCATCTCTTCAGGAAAGATGAGTTTTTTTGGCAGCACAGTACCACTAGCTCTTCTGTTTCAACAGAAAATCCAAAGGGCAAGAAGGCATTACTTTTGTTCAAAGAGAAGCGCTCCTTCATCTTGGAGTTCTGGGGTTATGAGACTAYAGAAGTATTCAAGGAAGTATCACTGCATTTCTCTGCTCAGTCCCAGATTTACTCTAGCTTCTTGTAAAATCCTCACTCATAGATCCATAATGTGTTCAGATCATAGACACATCAAAGTTATGGCCAGGCAGGAAGAATGTGATCTTACAGGGTCAACAGTTCCACAGTAACAACCTACATACTCAATACATACAAGATCACTTATGCTTTTTCACTGAGAAAAGTATGTGCATACAGGCAGTTTCTATGGAAAAGCTGCCACAAGGTAAGTTCAAAGCCTCACGTCACAGAAATTTGTGTATGGACACAAACTCTTAAGCATCTAATACTCATTTAAAGTAGATCAGTTGGAACAAAATGTTTATGTATTTTAGGGGATCTAGTACTTACTATCTTAATAATTCAAGACTCTCTTTGCTTAAAAATACATACAAAATGTGTATTTCCTTTCCCCAAAGCAATAACATAGGAATAAGACTATGAACACTAGGTACTTGATGAGAGGAACACAAAATGACAGGAAAATTGTGTAGTATAAAACTAGTAGTTAGCATAATACATTTTTAATTGTTAGACAAAAGGAATGAAAAAGAAAAGGCTGTGGACAGGCAAGAAAATATGGAGCTAAAACTATAAGCAACACTCTGGGTTGCTCATCTAACAAGAGGAATAACATTTTTGTGTAGGCTCACTTTTTCACGTAGCTACCTCAGCTTTTTTTCTGCTGCTGCATTACAACATCTGTGGGTAGAAATGTTAAAGTTTTTGTGGTAAGTAACAGAGGTAATGGATGGGCTGCCAGTCCTCCCTGCTGTGGCAATTTTGAAAAGATGATGTGTTATATGCCATCCTATTGCTGTTGTGATGAGCTTCGTACTTCTAACATTATTTATTACATGAGACAGAGAAAACACAAGTCACCAGTTCTATTGAGGAGAGATTCTAATAATAGAATGGACAAATGGATGAAGAGATATAAAAAGCTCTTTTTACAAGCAAGCCTCAAAAAAATACTTGCAATACTGCAAGTTATTTACAAAGAATCCCCTGTCCCACAGAACAAGAATTTTACAAAATGCAAAGAACAGGGGAAAAAAAAATCAACCTGAAGCCCTCTCCAAACTGTGCAAATACAAATATTGGTACTTTCTAAGAAGTATTTTAATACTTTAAGTCATTACTTAAAAGAGAATAGTGGTGCAGTTAAACYGATCAACATTCAGAACTCTGGAAGACAAAATCTAGCAAACTGAAGAAACCATGTTCTACAAACACATTCTTAACACCTTGATGTCAAAAAAACATTATTGTAGGGTAATGAGAAGAAAGTTAGCTGAATGATGCAAGGATGCAAACACTAGCWGCTTGTATTTTTGGAGATACAGTACGAATAGTTCACATACAAAACTTTTTGGAACTTGAATTCTTCATGTTCACATCCTATACGGTTTCCTTCTTCAGTCAGMTGCACATCTATCAAACCTGACTCATTCATTTTCCCTATGGCACAGCTATTCTCAACTTTGAGGGGCTTCCAGGGAAGACGACTGACAGGGACCATTCATGAAATCTCAGCATGCCTAAAACAAATGTCTTTGTTACTGTTGGTCTGTCRATCAAGGTACATACTTAGGATGAATCTTTCCTCACAATGAATCTCCACAGAGAGCATTTTACCCAGTGASAGGCATTCTCTCATGCGGTGATTGAATTTGGTATTTTCAGAATAGTGAAGCAGTTAAGGCTCAATAGAATTTGGCTTGTCTTAGATTCTTTTGAAAAATCCCTGTCCYGATTCCTAGTATGATTACTGAGCTACCTGCTTTTTATCTGTTGTATTCAATCTTATATAGTGGAAAAAAATCGGCTTGCCAAAAATTAAACCTATTGCTGGTTCTTCTCTAGCTCATCCAGGTTTTCTTTTTTTCTCCTTTATCATTCCCTTTCCTCACCCCACCACAGTGCACTTCCTTCACATTCCTTTTGTCTTTTTCTTGGCTACAGCCAGTAGTGACACAGACTAGCACTACTACCTAAACTGTCAACACTGGACATTCTGCTACATGTCTATGAAGAGGAGGAACAAAACAGTTGTTATTCAACCCAGAATGATAGAAGAGTCAGGAAGACTTCAAACTGATGTTTATAAGGTATGCTTTGCAACCAAAACACTTATTTGTATATATTTTCACAGAACGCTCATATTCTGCTGAACATAGATAATCCATATGTATTCAGGCTGAAAATGACACCGAATTGTCATAAATTTTCACCCTTGTTCCACTACAAATTTGTCATTCTATACATTAATATTAAACAGTAAAGAAGTTTATTCCTCCAAATATTCAAGGTTACAAATCCTACAGATTTTTGAAGATTTTAAGAAAAGCTTGTCCAAATTTATTATTTAGCTTCTCTACAATCTACTGAGATATTGCAATTCCAGTATTATATTTAGAAAAAAGAAATATGATCTGGGAAAAGACACTGCACCTTTTAGATACACAGCTACAACCCTGTTGTCCACAAAAATTTCTCTCTCAACACGAAAAATGCTATCTACCCCAATTAACAACATTTCTATTTAGAAACCAAATGTACATAAACTTGTACACAGCCTATGCTTCAAGCTGTTGGAAACAAAATCAGCTGTTATTTGGGAGTGAACAGCTGATATTGAAGCTGTCCTGGAACGTAAAATTAAACAAGTCTAAGATGGTGAATCCAATCTTCCGTTTGGATGCCTGGGGATCCAAAAGCATTAAGCAATAGCTGGTCTTACCCCAGGCAAACTGCAAGCGTGATTTCTTAATCTCAAACCATTTTAATCCCAGGAAAGATGGAGCTCGCAAACTGAGTTTGTATAGCTGGGCATGAGTCATTTATTAAGGATGAGGAGTCAGGGGAAATCAGGTGTGATTCATACTAGGGATTAGTTACTCTTAAATCACTTCTTACCTATGTAGTTAGATATACAGAATTTTTGGAGGGTTTTTTTCGGTTGTTGTTGTTTTTTCTTTTTAAAGTATGCAGCCTCATTTCAAGGAGCATGAACAATCATTTAGATTTTACCATTAAYTGCACTGCACAGAATGGTGTAAACTGGGGACAGAAGTAGTTAACTTGAACTATATATTAAGGACATTTTTTAGCATACTTCTCATTAAAATGATTTTACAGTATCAAAATTTGGATAGTATGCAGAGTAAGTAATCCTAACTTTAGGCTAGAGCAAGAGAAGATTAAAGGAGTGTTAAAGCCTGAAGTGCTTAAATTCCGTTCAGTTGCTGCCTAAAGCCTACATAAACTCCACTGTACACATTAAAAGTCTTTCAGGGGCCCCAAATCCTCTTTGTGGACATGTCCACAATTGTCCAAATCTTTTGACTGCAACATCAAATCCATCAAGTTCAAAAAAATAGAAAATATCTTTATGTGTGTTTTAAGAACAAGCAGATTTGCTTGATTAGACAGGAGAATATTAATATAGCAGGCTACGTGTAAAGACACACTGAGTGGACATGTCATTTCTATCTTTTAACAGCACCATTCATCATTGGATAATATGGCTTCTTTTCTTGCCTCAGTCACAGGAGTCAGAGCCATATGTCCCTTCCAAACCTCTTCAACTACTTCAACTTTTAAGCTACAAATGATTCTGAAATTCAAGATGGAACACTTGCAATTTCTAGTTCCAGTACTGCTTTGCTCCTGGAGGAACAATTAGTTGGACCTGGTCATTCAAATGAAGGCTGAGATGGGTTTGAGCAATTTGCCTACCTGCAGACCACTGCAATGGTTCTCACATAATGAGACTAGTATGAAGACTTGCAGATGTGAAGACATGGAGGGTACATGAAGAAGTACTCCTGTAGTATGTGGCAAACAATATCACCTTACACGAAAAACTGCGCTGTAGAGCTTTCACAATGCTTGGTCACTGAAATATCACTGCTGCCTCATTCTTTTCCATTAGTTAAGAGGAAAAAATCCTCACATTTTCTTAAGAACCCTAGGGGCATTTCCTCAAGACAGACTTCACAGGAAGTAGGCACAAACACTCTTCTTAAACCACATCTAAGATTTGGTTTTGTAGTTCCTGTTTCCTGCTAGTGCTATCCACAAAATTCAGTAAGTTAAGGRCAGACAGACTTGTCTTAATAGAGAGTAGAGCAGCCATGCTGACACCACAAAACCAAGTAGATTTAGAGCATATGCAGAGTCTGTTGTCTTGCAGCTCTTTCCCATGCCTGATGGGATGCTTGACACAGGACATGTCACCAACTTTATTCTAGGAGACAGCTTGCAGAGGAAGTCAGACTTACAACATCATGGATTCAGATGTGCCCTATTAATAGAAGCACATGGGATATTTGATTTCTCTTTCCTGCTGCAGTTACAGGGGGAAAATAAAGAGCTTACCATGTGACAGATAGATTGTACAACAGTTMCAGTAGCATCTATTGTCAGAAAATAAGCCAGCATACTTTCTTTGGCTTCAGTGGAGTAACCGCAGCTGACCCAAACTGAGATACTAACTCCATTCATGTTCATGAATGCTCAGAAGCCAGGAGAATTAGGGGCAATATATGAACCTGGATAGGGAAAGATCGTTAAGTTCTAGGATTATGATTATGTCTTAATGAAAATTACAAGCTAAAAATTGACATGTAAAATGAAATTGTAAGAGAAAAGGAAAGAAAGCTGAGAAAACTAACAGAGATAAAATATTTAACTAACAGTGCAAGAAGCAATATATAACTCATATCTCAAGAATAAGCAGAACCGATCCAGGTATAGAAAAGAAGTGTTAAGTCCATATTATCTTCTACGCTAACTCAATATTCACRCATGGATATTCTTTATTGCTTTCTTTATAAAGTTTCTTTGCTTCATTATCAGGGAATGACAGAAGGATGTAGCTCTGGCATGACAACATTACATTCAGATGACAGTCCTATACAGCTACCAAATGGCAGCAGCTTTTGACCATTAGCAAGGCAGTCAACATTCAGAAGAGCCATCTGAAAGTGAATGATGTTATGCTTTTCCTGTGATACTTGCTTTTTTTGTTTCATTTGCATAGCACTGTTCACAAAAACCAGAACAAAWCAAAAGGACTCAGATAGTGTGACTCAGACTGCAACTATAGTAAAAAGAAGCTCAAACAAAATACAGGAAGCCTACTCTATGGCTGTCTGGATTTCCCTTTGAGTTATGCTAGCATAGAACACAACACAGAGGCAATTTAAAATCTCCAGGGTAAAAGAAAAACAAGTTGATGTTGGTATTGTTTTGTTTCAGGTTAGAAGACCTCTTGGACTTTGRTCACAGGACAACTGAGGATATTACCGTCTATTCCCTGTCCATCACAGACTTAMTAAAGCAACTTTGTGCAAGTTACCATCTCTGTTTCATCAGTGAAATGGAGACAGAATTTTTCTGCCTCACAGGCATGACTAAAATTAATGTCTATAAACTGCCAGAACAGTCAGGAGTTCTGTATTAAATATTAAAATTAATACAAAGCTTTTTTAAAATAGATAAAATATAAAAACTTCTCTAATAAAAGTCAAGCTGTTGCCTACCTATACTGTATGCAAAATCCTTTTGGAAAAAAGCATGAGTAATTCATTTAATTATTTCACTAACTTGTGAAGTTTAATTTTCTTCTTATTTCCTGTCCTCCAGGGTATAAATGGAGTTGYGTACATCTTTTCAGAACAACAAAAATCTAAAAAACTTTCCATGACTGAACAAGCAGTGGCCAAACATAAAGAAGGGCTTGCTTGTGGCTGGGAGCACAGGTGGCAGAAAGAAAGAAAAACAAAATAATTAAATCAGCTTATTATGGAAGGCATTCAAAGAAAAAGGGCACTTGCAGTAATTTATTTCCTCTTTCTTTAGTTCTTAAAGGAAAGCAAAAGAGATGAGAGATATTCTGTGAAGATGGAATGAGGTTAAGGAGTTAACTCAAAAATGCACTTGGCAAGACTTCTTTCAAAAATATGGGAAAGTACAGAAGCAAAGAATTTTGGGGAAGTGAGGGCGGGAAAAGGGTTTAAAATAATCCAGATTGTCATAACTGATATAAAGCAAAAAAAACCATGGAATATGGCCAGTTTGTAACAGTATGATATGAGCCCTTAAAAGCAGGAACAGAAAGCTGAAACAATTCATAGTGCCGGATGTTAATAACAGAAAGAGTTAGCATTCAAGAAGTAATGAAAGACAAATGCTATACACCTAAATTTTAGACTAAAACACTTAGTGAATAAGCTCACAGCATATGCAAAGAGGAAAAAAAAGACTAAAAACATTAGTTTTTTCACAGCTGCATTCACATACAGATATTAGAATAATTAGCAGTTTGTTGGTACTGACATAATGACATACTGAAGAAGTCCAATGCACAGTCAATTATTTTGGTACTCAGGAGTGCCAAGTAAATGCAAAAATGCAATGTGAAAACAATTGCAAACGTGCTAATCTAGGCAAATAGAGCTCCCTCAGTCCTCCAAGGATGAAGATGGAGGATGTTACAGAGAAAACTTGGACAGCTTTAAATTTTACTGTGAACTTCAGCCCCATTGGTAGTCATTGCAACTAATTCTTCTATCACATTTTTTCCTGGTAGGAGAAGGAAGTTGTGTAGTATGAAAATAAAAAACAACTAATTCAAAACTCCAGTATTTCAGAATTAAAGAACTAGGAGTTACTTTGTGGACAATTCCTTACTCACATTTAATAGACAACACAAAAACAATATCCACATACAGTAGAAAAGTTTCTATAACAAAAATTTATAAAAGAAGACTTGAAGGTTTGTAAGTTTCTTTTTATTTGCATAAAGATTATTGWGCTATAAAGTGTATTATAAAAAAAATACAGTGATTCACTGAAATTTGTTTTCTTAATGTCTCAGTGAAAGCATGAAACTGCAAAGACCATGACAGGTGACAAATTATGGACTTCTTGCACTTCTGTAAGTATTTTCTTTAACATAGTTGCATATTGGTGATTAACGAGTATTAAACTCACACCTATGAAAATAAAAACTTGACTCTTAAATTTATGCTATTAACAATAAAATCTACAATATTGGTTTGTCTATAAAATCCAATTTTTAAAAATTTTTTAGAATACCTATAAGACAAAACAAACCTTTCTGTAGTTAAAATATATCAAAATTTTGCTTACTGTATACTCCATTAACTCAGTCTTGTATACATTAGAGAATAAATTATAAGGCAAATAATTCTGAATACAGAATAATTCTGAAGAGAGAAAATTCAGACAAAATTGGATGATATAAACAGTTCTTCAACCTACATACTACATTTTAATTTTATTCAGACACACTGGGAGTGACTTCTTGTCTATTTACATAAAACCAGTCCCAAATGAATTATTTTTATTATTACTTTCTACATATATGGTAGCTTTCATATAGTTTGGCTCCCTGGAAGTTCAGTAAAGTTTAGCAACAGACAGTTTACACAGGCATGTATGTTTAGGGAAGGGAATACAAAGAACAGAAGAGCTGATAAAAAATCATGGAAAAAACCCACATGCCAGTCCTTTGACTTGGTCCAAATCCACTCCAGCATCAAATCTGAAATTGTAACCCTTTTCATACCTTACCATAAAACTTTAGTTTGCCATGGTTACCGCCACTATCCATCCTAGTGTTGCGGCCATCTTCCTCTTTCAAGGGGTATCCGTTTGTCACATTCGCGCCTCTCTCCCTTGTCCAGGAGGCAAATCAGTCAACACAGCAGCTGGGAATTTAAGAGAACAAAATTGCCACACATAATAAAGGCTCATGACTTAGCAACATTGGGTATGTCTTTACAAGTTGAAGGGCTATGCTGACAWACCAGAAGCAGCTTGAGTGCTGGAAGCACTGCAGTTACGCTAGTGCAGCTCTCCACTCATTTGTTCCATCATACTAATACAGCTACATTATTCTATGTCCTGCTGCGCGACATACCTACCACGGCATATGCTAAGTCAGCAGCAAAACTTAAGGTATGTTTTGTATCTGAGTTTTGATTAAAAGCTCCTTAGAGTAGCAATTGTCTTCCTAAATTTCTGAAAAATATTTTGCACTTCTTGGACATTTTCATAAATAATGTTTTTGGTAGTAAATCCTGTGAGATTCTTCTATTCTTCGTATAATCTTCTTAAGCACACAAGTTTAGACTTGTCCAATTTGAATAAATCATTCATATCGTATGAATGAAYGTAAGACTGAGATGCAGTTAAGGCATATACTAAAAAAAAATCATGCCTACATGAGAACATTGAGTTATACAGTAATTAGTATTTTAACATGCTATTAGTAAATACATGAAATAAAAAAAGAGTGCAAATGGTTCAAAAGTGAGTTGAATTTGAAAGTAAGACAGAGAAACAGACTGTATGATAAGAATACTGGGATCTTCCTAAATTCAAAATGAAAGAGAAATGGTGGTAGAACATTGTCTCTTCCTGTTATTAAATAATAATAAAAAAATCTAATCTGTACCCTAATCCTCTTAAATGCATCATAGAAGCAGACAAATATTGACACAATACGTATCCCAAATATATTAACAGATACTGTTACTCTTTACTCCAACATTGAAAGTGAAGAGTTTTGATTTGAGGATATTAAAAGATTTTCCTCAGTGTGTCTTTACATACATGATGGTGACATGGAGGGCCACAGATAACTAAAATACACCACAGAATAAGCAGATTACAGCTTCTTGTATCATTGTTTCAATCATGACTTTTTCCATTCTATATTCACAGCCAGTTCAGGCCTAAAAAAACACCCCACCCTTGTAAAAGCACAGGTGGTGACTGCACCAAATCAATCTCATTTCCATTACTTGCAAGCAGTAACTGCAAAGAATAACACACCTTGACATTTCAACAAAAATTTCAATTATGTTAATAAATACTAAGTTCTGGGATGATATGATCAAGAACTTTAAAAAAACAGGACTTTTATTTAAAATAAGAATGACAACATACCATATTCTAAATCTTCCAGGATTAAAAATTGCAATTTGGTCAAGCAGTTGCTGATTAGTTTCCATTAAATGTCAATACAGTATTACTTTTAAATAATCCCACTCAAACAATTAATAAAGACAAAGAACYACTAATCTCAATCAGCCACATGGCCAGTATTATTAAAATGCCCAAATTATACTTCCACGCCGTCTCTCTTGGAGTGAGGCTCCTCAGCAGTCTGCCAGGAGCTGCTGTCCTTCATGGCCTGATAATGCCTTCTGACAATGGCCTGTAACACCTTTTATGATGAATTCAAAGTGCTCTGAAGAAAGGGCTCACAAAAACGTGCATTTCTAGCCCTCTGCGAGCGGACAATATGCCTTCAGCTCCTTTGGTTTTAATAATGTTCCCTTTGGAAAGTGAATCAGTTGAAGACTGTTCTAAGAAAACAGTAAGTTATACTTAGACATGACATGTCTATACGGTTTGTGACAACGTCCTTGTTTTTCTTTCTTCCACACTTTTTTTCCAAAGACCATGCAGTGAAGGTAGTTTGATTTTATCCATATTCTTACTGTAAACATTAAGAAATATACCAAGGACAACCAGTAAGCCTGACCACACGTACCTAAAGCAAARGGAAAGGAGAGACAAGAAAAAGTTATTAACACTTCATTTGTAATGATTACATACCAGTATTTGTAGATTAAATAAAAACAAAGCCTCTGCCTTAAGGGGAGAATACTAGAATTTTAGACAGAAAAGGATGAATTAGTGGACTCAGAGGAAGTCTGAATTTTTGTTTTTACTATCCTCTCAACTTTGTCTTTCTTGTGCAGGATGGACAGTTTACTAAGGTGTATTTATAGTTAAATGACAATTAAACAGCAACTCATTAAAAATTATAAATACTTACTGGAAAGTGAATGGCTTTGCAAAGAACAAAAAAGAAAGCACAATGGTCATCGCTTTTCTTCCTGTTGTTACTGTAGAGGAAAAGAAATGTTAAGTTCTTCAAGAATCTGTTCAGAGCATAAGAACATAAGACAGTTTTCAATATTAGTATACAGCCAAACTACATAATTAAACTCCCTGACTGTACTGATTACCAGCCTGATGCAAACAGACTGTAGATACACTGGCTTAGTGTAAAATAAAACCATAATCACACCTGTTTGAAATGCGCACAATGTATTAGTAATATCAGCTYCAGCAGCAGAGAAACATCCAAAACAAAACTTGCTATTCAATACCTTTACTCTAATCAATTCACAATATCTGAAAGTGATGAACAATCCTTGTAAATAACTGACTACATACACTAAAAAGTAAACAGTCTGTTAAAGCAGAAAGAAGGRCTACCAAGACAAATAGGATTTGGATATATCAAACCTCTTACTATTTCCACCTCATTTGATTACAATTCAGTGGCACAGAGGATTGCTTTTGGCTTCATTTTGAAGTGGAGAGGGATTAACATCTACTAATTCTTCTGAAGCTATTGAAAGCTCTTGAAATATTTACCTAACAGCACAGAGAAATATAACTTTGGCTAGAAGCCTAATGACCAGGGATGTCAGACTTCAACAACTGCAACTTGTGTTTTCATTGAAACCTTAAAAAAAAMCCTTCTAAATGTGATCTCTTCTACACATGATCTCTTCACTGAAAAGAATCAAGGTCATAACAGGCATTGAGAATACAATCCCACTAGCAAAATGGGAATAAAATACCTGTATGGGTTACTCCCAAATGAACCACGACATCTAACAATTATTTGAACAATTTCAATTGTATCCACTACGAACAACAATAAAACACTGCCAGTAAATTAGGTACTGGGAAATGAAAAAAAAATTATCATTGAAGCATGCAACCTCTAAAGAAGTAAGTTATACAAAAACATTAAAGATGTAATAACGCAGCCAGGCCTACAAACTCAGCTGCGGAGATTAGGGGCCTGAGAAGATGTTATATGACAGTGCAACTAATACTTAAGCAAAACACTTAAGATAGACCCTAACACAATCGTCTCCATAAGAAAACTATGCTTTTTTTTTTTTTTTTTTTTAACATAAAATGTTTTGTTCACCATGAATTACTTTTTACTATACCAGAAAGAAGCTTTGCTTGTTTACCACATCCACATGAGTATGATTGTAACATACTGACATAAGGAAGCAATGACTACTGACATAAGTAGTTTCAGGCTATTATGATGAGTAAAGTGAGTTACATTCTCTCCCATTCCTCCCCTATAAAAAGTATTTCCTTAAAAGCATGTTTAGCATTGGAAGAAACATCTGTCACCACTGCTTAATCTGCATCAATCTCAACTTTTTGGTAATAATTTTCTCTACATTTTAAGAAATTTATGCACATCAAATAAAATGATTTTCTATTACATGAAAAATTAAAGGAGAATGAAAAAGAAAATTGAGTTTTAATTAGAAAACAGTTTACAGATTAATAATTTAAAAAATGGTTAAATTACTTCAGTTTTTCTAATTACGATTATTTCTGTTCTTTCAAATCAGTTATTAATT
Source organism: Rhea americana (assembly GCF_003343005.1). Taxonomy (NCBI): domain Eukaryota; kingdom Metazoa; phylum Chordata; class Aves; order Rheiformes; family Rheidae; genus Rhea; species Rhea americana. The sequence continues at coordinate 902,435 of NW_028186410.1, read as the reverse complement.
AAAATATTTATGTAACCATTTCCTTMTAAATTAAGTGCCTTTTCTTCTTTTTCCCAATTAAGTCTGATAATTTCTCATTCTGCTAATAGAAATACAATTTTCATTAAACTCCTTCACCCCACTACCCCAGTAAGGGGGAGGGTAAATTGTGGGGGGAAGACAGTAATGAATATGGTGTTCTTCCAAAGCATGATAAACATTTTCACATTGCTACAGGCAAGACAAAAAGGGCTTGAGTGTTAGGATTGCCAAGGTCAGGCACACGAAAACCTGGGAAGGGTTTGCTATTACACAGTATTTTTAACAACTTTAGCACAATAAGATTTGTTTTAAGACCTAATAYCTGAACCAATACTCTCAGCTGTGGTAATTTCCAGCCAACAGATGTACTGAACTTTGTTAAGAACAAACAAACAAAGTGCTACAGCAGCAATAAATGACAGGAAATCAGAGCATGCATTTTTTAGGTCAGAATAAAACTGTCTTTTCCTCTCCACTAATGTGAATGAAGTAGAGCATTACCTGACAGAAACCAGCTTTTGGGGGCAGAGGGAGGAGAGGAAAGCAGTTCCATGGCATCTTGCTACACCTCCCCCCCCAAGTCCCTTGTGACTGATGTTTGTAGTTATAAGAAAAGGTAACCTGAGGAAGGAATGAGCCTGATGTAACTGTTCTTGACAGACTACTATGATGAGTATATAAATGATAAGAGAGAGTAGGTAGACAATGCCTCAATCTTGAAAAATACATAAAAATAACATTTGAAGTTTGGAAGCAACAATTTTCTTCAGAATAACAATTCTATGTTCTGTAACAATTGCATATAGCAAAGAATAATAATTTGGGGATTACTCTGAAAATAAGAGTACAAAAAAAGATGCTAAAAAAAATCAAGTGTCTTACATTTCTTTAGTGTTGTTAGGCACATCAAAAATACTAACTTTAACTGCTGTTAAAATGAATTACAGAGTCATTTCCCCTTATTCAAAATCAAGGATATTCTGATATGCAAACACTTCTGATACTTGACTGTTCACAAACTCAAAATGATACAGGTTAAAAGCATTCACTTGTAATACAGTTATGTGATTTTCACCTAGGTAGCTTTGCCATACTCAAGTAACATGGCGTACTTAAAATATTTCACAGCCTCACAAATACAGATGTAAGCCACAGTAAACCAGTGCAATTAATATTTGAGTCACAATTTCTGCCATATTTGTCTTACCAGCAGTTCCTTTGGTTTAATCATACTCTATACTACTCCTTCTATTAAGGAGCTCAGGCAGACAAACTATCAACAGGCTCTTAGCACGCCTCCTTCTTTGAAGCCATACAGTTATTGTTTCACATATAATAGATTTAGTTTAAATACTTTGCTTTTAATGTGCACATCACCCAACACATTTGTAAGGACCATGCATAAAAAGATGACATTACTTGCCAGCATGGTGCTGAACTCATTGCGCTCAAGCAGCTTTCCTCATTCATACAGAGTCAACCAAGCTCAGCTACTGAGACTCCAATTTCTCGCTATGATTTTTTTCAGATGACTGATTACACAGTATGAAGAATATGTCCAGTTGCATATGGGATAAGGGTAAGGGGTAAAAATCTATAAAGGTTGAAAATCTGTAAAAGGTTGCAACTCTCTCTTGCCGCAAGTTGTCTTTTTCCTCATCAATCTGGGTATATTCTTGTGGCATGCTACTGTGGACAGGTCTGACTTGCATTTATGGCCAGAAAATGATCACACTATTAGGTGAGAACACCAGATTACAGAAACTCTTAATTTGCACATGAACCGTCACAAGAGCAGACATGATGGCATTTGGTGACTTTCTAACCTGGAGAGGATTCCAGTAACTTTTGACATATATTAGGGGTTTATATTGTTCCACATTCACATGTGGCTAACTAACAGGTGCTCCTGTGATAGGCCCAAATGTTTTCAATACACTGATCATGGTTCTATGCATTTGTTTCTTCTGACCTGGCTGACGCAGTCACATGCTAGGAAAATGAGGCAAGACTTGCTTCCATTTATTGCAGGACGGTTATATTGAAAGAATAGAAGAACAACTGAAAGGCTGTTTTTGTCTTTAACAGAAGGTTTATATCTACTCAGTGTCATCATAACTTTAAGCTACAGAAAATGCAGCAATAGTTACACAGAAGCTTGCTTAGCTTAAATCATGACTTCTATAATGCATTCACACCCATTACTCCATTCAGTTTCATTAAAACAACCGAGATTGTCATGGAAGTCACTATTTGAGCCTATTATTTTGAACTGAATTTGAAATGTACRTTTAACACTGCTACAGCAGCATTCATCATCAAGTAACTGGACATTAAGAAGTTTCGGAGGAGTTCATCGTTTTTCTAGCAATAACATTTGCTGAAAATCTCCATAAATTGGATACTTAGAGGCTAGGATATCGCCTACATTGCCTCACTTGAATATGTGCATGTTTCAGATAATACCTATTTTTTTCTTACACCTTGATGTATGTTTCCATTGCCTGTCTTCTTATACAGAACAATATTGTTTCTATGCTAAAACAAAGCACTGGCTATATGCACAAGATTACTTAACAGGCTCTTCAGRGTTGAAAAAGTGCCCTATAAAGAATGAGGAAGCTCTCAATCACATACTACAAGAGAGGATCTCCGCTACAGAAATCAAGACCAGCCAGCACAAAGAAAAGAAAAAAGAGCCAGAGTGAGAACAACTCTTAGAAGCTCTGTCCTAAACAGAAAGATAGGATCRCTTCATGTTTTTATATTAAAAACAGTAAAGGTATCATTCGTTCATACCTGTTACAGCCAGAAGGGCACCAAAGATTTTAATCAAAGCTAGAACAAAGGATATTCCAAAATATCCCGTCAGGGAGAAAAAGAATGCATAACCGTAAGTCTGAACTGGATGCTGCAACAATAACAACAAACTGTTAGGAAAAGGCAAAACAAACCCTGAGGTATTGCAAAATGACACAGAACTACAGACTTTAATCAACCACTTGAGCAATAATAAGCTGTTCAACAATGCATTCATGCAAAGATCCTTATTTAATTTTAGTTAAATAACATAAAAACAATAATGAAATCAAACTCACAAGTCTGGCCTCGTGATTTTGTTTTGTTTTTAAAACATTACTTTGTACATCAAAAAATGTAACAACTTAGTTAATGTATGAATTATACAAGTCAACTGCTTTATATGATGAAAACAAATAGCGAAGGGGTGAGATTTTCAAAACTATACAGAGCAGTGCTTCCCGATGAAGTTGTTCATAGGGAAAAAGGAAATCTTTACACCTACCTTTGAGCAAAACGTCACTGCAGGGCTTAATCCACTAGTGCATGTTAATCCCAATAAAATATATGCAAAACCTATTGAATAGGAATACAAAACCTGAAATAGTTTAAGAGAAAATAGTTACCTGTAGGTACTATACCAAAGTAATAAATTAAATGTTTTCAAAAATATGGCCCTATTAATATATTAAATTTATCTGAGTTGAATTTGTAGTGTTAAAGATATTTTTACTAGTATGTCTATAACAAATGAGGTACAATTGAAAGTGAGTAATATGAGTTAGAGATATTCTTATGGTCCACAACCACATTAAAAAAAAGTTTTGTAAGCTTGTAGTTAATAATATCCTGAAGTCAATGCCATTGTAGCAAAGCCTTCAAATTCAGGATTTCACTGCCTAAACAAAATACAACTATATTGTCTGAATAGTATGTAAAACTTATTTAGACTTTTGCTACTTATCCAACACATTAAAGAGCCATGTTACATTAAATGCACAAAGTTAAGCACTCAGTCACGATGAGATGCCAGGTTAAGTGTTACCTGTGCTATTTCAGTTCATCAACATTGTGTACCTGCTAATGCACGGTTATAGGATATAAAATCTTCACATAGGACAAGCTCTAGCCTAACTCAACATTCAAGAGAAACTATACTTGGTAAATAGGTACACTTTTCCCTCTCTCTCTCTCTCTCTCTCTCTCTCTCTCTCTCTCTCTGTCTCTTTTTTTTTCCCCTATTCTCATTTAATACACAGCCTCACACAGGGGCAAAAGAGTCTTCATCCTACCCTCTTCCATGTAAGGACAGCAGTCCAAGCTGGAACTACCAGTCTCTACACAGACACAGCAGGAGGCATTCAGGTGTCGGGGGAGCATTCGGTAACCAGTTCTCATGGAAAAGGSGGCCACAGTGAACGAGTCTATCCTACAGGTTACCCCCTAAAACATACTGATTTGATACACTTCCAAAATTTGGTGTCAATGACAGAGCTACTTCTTTCTGCACACCTTTCCCCCCCCCCAATTGTTTCTTCATTGTAGTTATCTTAATTATTTGCAAAAATAGATCTATTAACAATTGATTAACAATGCCATAAGAAGGCTAAACACATATTTCTGCTTTACACTAAAGGACGAATAGGTATTTCAAGAGCAGAATTGTTCTCAACCTCTAACTTTAAAAACCAATGACTTGAATTTCAGAGTACTTAACACAGTGTTTACACATGAAGAGATTAACCCTCAGTTCTACCTTGCAAGTATCCAGCTTTTCTTCCAAACTATCTCAAAGATCTCACTTCACACAGTGAACAACACATAGACAATTCCTTGTCTGGAAGTGTTACATCAATCACTCGCTTAGAATCACATCAAAGGAAAAATCAGGTGCAATTTTCCAGAGCAGGGTTTAGTGTTTTAGCTACAAGACATCTTTTCTCTTTTCAGAATTGCTTAATTCAGGGCAAGTTTCAAATTCTGTAATGAATCAGAGATCCTACCGATGACAGGCTGCTTTACTATTCAATTTTATTTCACCATCAAGACTATTAATGGAATATATGTATTAATGATAGCAACTTTAAGAGTGGCTATATATACTCTGATATTGTGTATTAAAAAGCTATATTAATACCATTAAGAAAAATAGTTCTTTTCACAAATAATTCTCAGAATCATATTTAACATATATTAATGATCCACTGATTTTTAAGTAAGAATATGTTCATTACTGATGAATATTGTTATTTTAAACTCTTACTCTGAATTCAGTTTACCTTTTAATCTCATTAGCCTCAGATATCTCTTACTGCAATTCCACACAAATTCTCTTGYTTTTGAAGTTTGACTATACTCTGTTTTCTCCCATTCTCTCTTTTACCCTTGTTACAAAGCAACAAGGCAGAAAGCAATGAAAAAATAACTGAAATTACATAAACTTTATTGATCACTGTTTCTTCTGAACAGCTCAGTTCCTGAGTGGACAAGACCTTTAAAAATTGACTGATTACTGCCATGAAAAAAAAAATTAGGTTTCAAATGGAATTTGAAATTCCATAATGTTCATTATTACAGCACAGTTCATTTTACAGGCTCCAATTATTTTCTTAARTGATTTCTAATGGGGTTAGTCAGAATGCCTATGTTCTGTACTAAGAACCAACCATTGAACTCTGAGGAAGTGAGGTTTTAACAAGGTTCAGAACTCTCTCATGATCTCAAACTCTTCAGCTGCACCTGCTGTTCCTTTTATTAAAAAAAAAAAATCCATGAAATTGAACTCATCATTAGGGCCTGATGTTAACATTTCTTTTTAAAAATTTTTTTAGCCTTAATATTAATGCCAGTTAGACCCACGAAAACTCTAAGGGTTTTCAGCAGTTTCAAGTAACACAAGCTACATTTGGTTTCTCAAACTGTTGCGGACAATAATACCTTTGTAATAKCTACCTAGGAGCTCTTCATATAGCTGTTAGTGCATTTTGAGTAACACTGCTTACTCCCACTTTCCCTTACAACAAGAAAATCTGAAGTTACGGTTGATACTGCAATTCCATTTTGTCCTTTTCAAAAAAATTAATGTAGGTTTAATATTGCTAAGTATTTAAGTCTAATTTTTGAAGATAATTTTAGATAACTGAAGACAGAGTCTCCTGAAACACTAATCATTGCAATTGGTATCAGTGGAAGTTAAAGACTTACTAACTTCAGAATATTCAAGAAATGCCCAACTATCTAAAAATTAGGTCCTGAACTGAAATTTGATTATGCAAAGCAAAAAATTAGATGAAGTTAAACATGATGTCTGATTCAGAAGGCTTTTTAAATTTTCACCCACAGTCTCAGGTCTACAAAAGTGATTTCTGAAATTCTGCTGGTATTAACTGCACAAAATTCTTTGAATAGAATTCAAGAGTGTCATTTCTAGGCCTCAGACAAAACCTTTATTTCCTTAACCACTACACTGATTCTCTACAAAAAGTATGAATATACAAAAGCAAGATCAACATCTGTCAGACTAACATGAATAAAAAGCAAAGCTCTGGAAACAACAGAAGCATCATAGTTCGTAGTTACCAACTATCAAATGAACACTGGCAAAAGGCAAATGGGCAAGAAAGCAGTTACAGACTGTACTTTGTTCTGGACCTCTGACATTACAGCTATAAGGCTGTACTGAGTCAGTCTAGCAAAATAACTGTCTCTGGCAGCRGTTAAACAGTGGATACTGAGGAAAAAGACAAAAATAGAAACAAGAATAGCRCGATACTYTTCTGGAAGGTGGAAGAAGATACCYGAAACCTGCAGCTCAAACCTGCAGCTCAAACTTCTTGAGCCAAACTAATGATTTTGAGGCATAATCCAAGCTTTCTTCTAATTAATTTTATCTTCATAATGAAGCTATATTTACTTGAACTTCATTTTTCATAAAAAGAGACTAGATTGTCTACTCATATCCTACAAGCTAAATGCCACACACATCAAATATTTGAATAAAAATTTCAAGAATTATTTGTGTTCTTGGYAATTTCAGAAAATGTGTGCTATAATAAAGGTCTGTTTGTATTTACTTTAGAGAAAAAGATGTGAAATTCAGAACAAGCTTGCCAAAGGGGAAAAAAAAAGTCAAACAGTCAGATAATCCATATTCTTAAGTATATAAAAAATACTAACATAAAAAACTGAGAAAGATTTTTTCAAAACAATGTATTTTGCCAAATCAAGAAGAGGCATATCTATCTACTTAAGGAGAGAGAGAAGTTTTTACTGATTTCAACATAATGGCTTTTACAGCTCTGAAAGAAAGCTATGTTTCTGAAATGCTAGCACACTGTCTAGAATTGTAAGTCTAGCAAGTGATTAAGAAAAGCAATTCCAATAAACAATAAGGAGTTATGTGTAGCATACACTCATCCATATCAGAAGAACAGTATATATTTTAGTAAATTGCAAGTGTCTGATCACAGAAAACAATCCATTGATTTTTGGGGCTGCATAGCAGACTCTTCTCTGTCTCTCTCTCTCTCTCTCTCTCTACATATATATATAAAATTGTTGCTAGAAAGTAGATGCTTTTGTAGCTGCAATATACATTTGAAACAGTGTACAGAAAGCAGCACCCCTGAAAGGTAAAAAATGAACACCAAGAGCTATTATTTCCACGTGCAAAAGAAAAGCAGATTAATTCACATTTTGTCATTRTATGTCTCATCTTTGAAATACACCCTTAAAATTGCCAAGAATTTCAATTGTGTATTAAYTGAGGCCTTTATCTCCCCATAAATAGGTGATCAATTTGATGACTTAAGTACTTTCAGAGTTTGTGTGACAGAGCACTAGATTAGAATCTGGTATTTACCATTTCTGAATTAGAACCATTGTGCAACTTCATAGCTTTTTCCTGTACATTTCCTATAACTGCATCTGCGCAGAGGGCAAGGGATATTAGGACCACACCTAATATAAGAAAGCAAGAAAAAAATATATGTTCAGAATATTTATCAACAAAACAGAGTAGTGATAAAAACCACTTTGTATTTATTCTGAAAAAAACTCAGGAATAAGTAATAAAAAAATCTTTATATCATATTCCAAAAGTCAACAAAACTACTTGGTTACACTGATATAAGTTTTAACAATTTATGAAGCATTTATTTTCCTGGTTAAGTCCAGAACATTATGTGTGTCTAATCTTGACAGAAACATCTGGGCATCGCTGAAACACAAGTTAACCGTAATTTATGCAGTAATAAGAGTGATAGAATATAAAAAAGTAGTACACTTTATGAAGATAAATTATATCCTGTTAAGGAAGAAATGTGAGATTATTTTCTCTGACAAAGGACAAAATATACCATGCATTTAACAGTGAAGTATATTAATGATAGAACAAATGCAGTAGACYTCATAGTGAAAAATCTTCTATTGCTAAAGTATTCCTGTTCAAAAAGTACTGTTCAGGTACAAACTCCATGTTTTTATATTGTCATACTTAAAGTCACTGTGTAGTTAATAATGTAATCAGYTTTCCAATAACAAAAATTATTAACTATCCATGCCAGTCACAATTCATTTCTCAACCTCTAAACTTTGATTCTTTCATGACTGTAGCAACCGTTGCATTTAACGTTGCAAGAGGTTGAAATTAATGATGCACATAAGTGAAATCCCAGTTTTAACAAAGTTTACAACATGACATTAACTTGCTGCACAAGAGATCAGTAGTTAAAAATCATGTCTACTGTATATTCTAGTCTCAGTTTCTTAAAAATCATAAGTATCAGAAGAACGATAAGCAGAAGACAAGAAACAACCAGTACAGTACTTTATATTCTCAAAATCAGAGATCTCAAACAGGCATTCTGATAGACCAAATGGCCAATAAAATCCTGTCAGACAGACAAAACAAACCAAAAATCTCCCTAAACTTTTCTGAAATAAAAGGTATAACGTATTTAAAACAAGTGAAGCTTAACACAGTATCTCATTGGTAAAYTGCTAAATAAAAGTGATTTTCTAAGCAAGCTTCTTTACTCAGGAACCATTCCCTCTCCCAGACTAGACGCATGCTGCTGAAGCAACGCAAAAAGACTTATGTGGACAGCTCTTCACTACTCAAGCTTATCAGGCATTGATGAGTCAATAGAAATGATATAGTAGCATGAATACTATTTGTTACGCTAGAGACTACAGAATAGAGATATTAACCGCATGAAATCAGCTCTGGTCCAAAGGTCTATTACTCTAATGCAGCAACAGCCTYGCTGCAGATGACTTAGGTAAAGCGACCAAGTATCTTTCCACCTGCGTTCTCTACCATGCTGTTTCCGGCAAGACTTAAAGGGCCAAGCACATCACAGAACAAATGCACGGGCACAGCACTGGATTGAGATGAATCAGTTATTTGGGATCTGAAGTGCAAGTGAGAATAGAAGACAGTTATGGAGGGACAAGATGTATGCTACTATTATGTATGTATACATGCTGGMATAGGAGAGAAAATTGTTCCACTCTTACTGGAACAGCACTGCATTTGGGAAGCAGTGGCAAAAATCAGGAACAAGAGCAATAACATTATGCAGTATGTAAAGCATGAGTAAAAATTCTTGGAAGAACTGSTCCTAAACTAGTTCTAAAAAGGACAAGACCTGGATGACTTGCACCAACAACTTGTTGAGACACTACATTACATTGTATTTTACACTATTATTGTAATGCTTGAAGTTATTAAAATGCTAACACTGCAATAYGTTCACAAGTGTATACACAATTGGTCTCTTGCATAAGTTACTCAACAACACATCCTTGCACTTACAATCCCCACTGGGCAAATACGTTATTGAAGATTACTGAGACTATTGGAGTTTATCTGCCTACTAAGATCTGTTTAATAATCTGTGTTTTTTAAGCTTGCTGTACATAGGATTAGAAAACCACACTAGAGTTAACTAATGAAATAATATTATCTTAACAACAGTGAAGCAAGGTTTAGCTCAGTTGGTTAGAGCATGGTGCTGCTAATGCCAAGGTCGTGGGTCCAATCCCTGTATGGGCTACAGTAAGGGTTGGACTAGACGACCTCCAAAGGTCCCTTCCAATCTTACCAATCTATGATTCACACAGTGCACTAAAGCTAAGGACTAGTGTTCTAGGACAGAGGAATTCACACACAAGTCTTTTTTTTTTTATTGTTTCTTCACCAAAAAAGTTAATTTCCATTTATACCTGTAATATCAGAACAATGGCAATTTCTRTTGTACCAATGTTGCAAGATGGCCTCCTTCTGCACACTTCTCTCCTGGTCTGGTTTCTCTKTTGAAAATCCTGTATCTATTATTCATAGCTATTTAGACAACCTACCTCTGGCTCACCAATTTGATAGTACTAGTGGATATTTCTGAACTCTTACCACCAACCCCACCTTGAAAATATACAAATATGAGACTGCCTTGACACAGACCACAGTTACTGTTCACTTTGTTGACAAACTTTCTTAKGCAAACAAAAACTGTGGATTTTATTATTATTATTATTTTGCCCAACAATACTGACGTTGGATTTTGGAAGCATTAGAAAACAACAACAAAAAAAAACCACACAAAAAAAACCCAAAACACCCCCCCCACACACACACACAACTGGTAATATTCTTTATGGAACAATCTGGGCAAAACTGTTCATCCAGTTAATACTTTATACCTACTCATATTGTTTTCAGCATTTGCATCAGACAGTATTTTTTTCTGTTCAATTTCAGAGCATAGTTTTGCTTTCTTAGAACAGTAGCATGTAAACAGCTTTTTCCTTGACAACGAGCATGTTAATAGAATTTTGATGAAATCAGGCTARCTAGTTTGCATTTGAACAGTTCCAAATAAATGTATATAAACAACTAAGAGGAACTCTGAAACTATTAATTAAGTAGGCAGCAACATAAAGCAACTTAGTTTTTGAAAACTATCATTTTGAAGTTTAACACTTATTTTGCTGTTTATGTTTTCAAAAGCTTTAATATTCTTAAATACTTTGTTAGCTCTCTGTTTATGAAGATACTCTTCCTCTCCACTTTCAGTTCTTAATCTGTGATTTGCATTGGGGGAAAAAAAAGTGTAATTATTTTTAGAAAGTTTTTCTGCAGAGTGAGTGAGTGAGTGTAGTTTTCAATACGTCTTACCACTGGCTTTATACTTCAGTAACTCTGTACTTCTGCAATACCAGATTCAATACATTTCTTGTAGGAAGGATTTTAAGGGTTTTTATGGGTTTTTAAGAACCATCCATCTCCACAATTTATGCAAAAGAAGAAAATATCCAGCTTTACCACTATGAGAAGTTTCTTCTGGTTAAATTACATGATGTGGGAATAAAATAATGTAAAATAAGGAGCAATGGGGAATAGAGAAATACAGAAAATACCTCCTCCAAAGGTCAGCAGGATAGTTTAGAACCAGAGTCCTAAATGGAAATCCAGACTTTGGAATTCTAGACTTATATTCTATGTAACTTAAGTATATACAGATTTGTTTGAAATTCAAWATAAGTCAACAATGAAAGACAACCCTGTTTATCCTGTAAAAGATATTTAAAAGCTTTTATCTTGGGTTTTTCAGACCTTTGAGGATGTCAGCACTTTAGCTGCACATACGTCTGTGCCCTTCAATTGAGGAGGCAAGTTTCAAAGTCTTGAAAATTAAGTCATAGTATACATTTAAAATAATTCACATTTTACAAAATGAATTTATGAAGATAGGAATGCACTTAGAAACCATATGCTAAAACAGCTGTGATTATAACAAAACCAGAGTATCCTAGAACAACTACTTGCATATCAACTTCACATCATACTCAAAATCTGTATTTATTTTGTTAAAATGGCCATCCAGCTACACCACATACATATACAACATACTGTGTATTTAATGTGTAATTCACAGATTTTTGTAATTTCTGGCCTGGGCAATAGCACTAAAATGACATTAAAAGGTATGAAGTCTAAATTATGAACAAGACAAAAAATATAGTTTAAATGACATCACAAGTTCTTCCCATTAGACTACTACTTATCTCTAGAAGAAATAACATTTTGTGAGGACAAGAAGAGAGAATATTTAAGAGAGAATTTAATCATTATTTTTAGGAACAAAATTCTAAATTGATGCTTCCACTATTAAGAAATCATGAGCATCTGCTGCAACACTTACTATACCTCAACCTAAAATTTTAAATGAAAAAAAATACTAAAAGTAGACTATTCTAAAATCTTCTGCTCTACAGTACTAATCCAAACACTGGCCAAGTATATAGCATATATTTTTTTAGGAATAACTAATTCTTCCATGTCATTTGAGACAGAAGTTCCATAAAGTTTCTAAACATAAGATTGGAATCTTTTAGTTCTTATTTTATACAATATAGAGAAGTTAAATAGTGGGTACCCAGAGTTAGATCTGCAGTAAATGCAAAGTAAACAATTCTTGAAAAGACTGAAAGRTTTAACCAGAAAAATAAAACCCCTCACCCTTTTAAGGATTCAAAATGTTCAAATGGGATTATGACAAATTTATTTTAGTAACCCTATTCAGAAAAAATAATCTCCTGAGAACAAGGATAGGATATTTCAACCTAAAGGGTGACATTTTCAGAAAGTTAAGAACCTAAAAACTAAAGTTTTAAAAAAAATGCCTCTTYTGCCACAGATGTAGCCCTGCCAATACAATGACACAATGAAATCTGCATTTTCATTATGATACCTGAAAGACACTACACAAGAAACACTTAGATCCTTTATAGAATGCTTACTGTAGATAAAATAAGCATTTTGTGAAACTATAAAATATATCTTTACCTGTTAAGTTGAAGTTTGGTGCAACCGTGCTGTCAGCTAAAGTAAACCATATTAATCCAAGACTCATACACAAGGCAGCAGAAACATCTACAATGTTATAACGTTTTCCTACAAAAGCAATACAAAGAACATGAGTAAGGCTGTAATACTCAGTATTTTGTGTTTATCCTATCAGCAGGCTAAAAGGAAAAAATTGTTCCAGTGTCATTCTTCTGTTAAAGCKCATGGCCTAAAGTCCTTGCCTTTCATGGCCAGGATCAGCTTCCTCTACAGCAGCAATTCCTAACATGAAAGAAGGTATTTGCAGATGTTAGCTGATTTTTGTGGCCAATTTTAATTTTACTCTCACTGATGTGAAGTACATACTCCCTCACAAATCACCATCTCAGCAACTTCAAGACAGCTTGGATGCTTTCTGAAGACCACTTTCTCATGCAAGACATTTCAGCTGTTTTACTGATTAAAGAGAAGTCATATTCAAGCATTTAGTTGTCCAGTTGGGAACCAGTACTTTTAGAACCCTGCATTATTTTTCAGTTTGGGGAAAAAAGAACATGAAGGGGAGAGGAATAAGAAAGAGAGAAGGAAAACAGAAAGGCAGGAGCTAGAATGTCTTGTTCTAAGTAACCTGTTATTTTCTTCAGAAGACATAGCTTCTATATAAGTGTCCAAGGAAATTTTTCTAAGGAAAACTGACTGAAAAGTATTTCTCAACTTCTGAGAATATTACACATATAAAAACTGTGTCTGTATAATGTGTGCGCGTGTTTGTGCATGTGTATATACTCACACACACTACAAAGTTTTAGAAAGTGTTCAGAGACACTATTCCCTTAATTCAATGATACATAATGACTCTTAATAAAGGGTAAATAGCGTGTGTGTGCATGCATGCATGCGTGTGTGCATGTGTGAGTTGCATATAAAATTGTAAGGTTAACAAGCCTGGATAGAATGTTGTTTTCTTTAAATGCATTTACTGGCTCAGATAAAGTCCTCAGGAAGTTCAATTTTCTGTTGTGAGTAGAAGGACAGAACTAACTACAATAACAGAAATGAACCATTTTAGATTCCATAACACTTTCATACGCAGAATTTTATTGACTTAATGAATCCTTACGTACCACAGAACCAAAAACTTTCATACTATACTTAAAACTTACCACAACAGAAGCACTGAGGTATGTTTGTTCACATAATTATAGTGTTTCCTGCTACTTTCCAGATCCCTTCTTATGTTCTTGGAATATGAACAACAACTTTAGGATTAGGCATACAACATTTGTGTGTGCAGAATTAAAAAGAGGYGCATTTCTCATTAAAAACTGCGGGGTGAGGGGAAGAAGGACATGATTGTCTCCCAAGCAAACAAACAAAAAAATCTAATATTGATCTAACAGCAAAACTAACACTTACCTTGTATAAAAACCCCACCTATCATGACTGGAATCAGTTTACAGCACTTGAAGATGACTTGAGTAGGGTAATTCAGATATCCTAAAGAGGTATTTGACAAACCCATAGTTCCCACTGTTAAAAAGGCTATTATCATGTAAGTTTTTCCAGGAATTCTACAAAATATAAACATATAAATTTTGGTATTACAGACATGCTGCAATTCTAAAAGAGACTTAGCTTGGACAATCCAGATAAAAGAATAACTTCATATTAGAAATTGACTATTTTTCCCACTGATTTTCACCCCATAATAGAAACTTAATAATGCATGAAAATGACTGTTTTCAAATTTAATGTATTTTAATTACCTCTAATAATTTATGTTCAAATACAAGACTGTAAGATCTTCAAGGTTCATGAAGTATTCAAGCAATAACTCTTTAATCTCCTTCTGAGGAGGTATATTATTTACAAAAGAATCAAGACATAGGCTTTAAGTTATCTGGCAAAGGAGACACAGAAGGTTTGCATACCTAGATATTCTGAATCTCAGTCCTGTCATGGTCTCTGAGTCAATTTTTTTGGTGATGTTTCAGAAAAACTCTGGCATTTTTAGAGTGGAGAAAGTGGGAAAATGTAAAATTATTTAATTAAACTCTACAGAAATAAATGATAAGTGACTCAAGTACCCTCAGGTGACAGGCTCCTTGAACATTTTCAGATGTATTGTTTGATGAAATTATCACCTGATGACAGGTGATCCAGCAGTAATTTTTAATGACGACTGTGTTGTATTTGTGAAGTGACTTTCTGCATTATTGTGCATATGTTCAGCTAATTTTTCTGCATACTCAAAGCCAAATTAAGCAACATAAGGAGATGTCTTGCTGTAAAACCCTGTCTTATTCATAACTCAGTCTGTGATGTAGGCATACTCTGAGGCATGCAAGAAAAATAATTGTATAAGAAGATTTAAGAAAGACAGAATTCAAAATAAAAATTAGAGAACAGATTTTTAACATCTACAAGAGGATGCACAGATTAAAGAAAACAAAATGTAAAATATATTTAAGATCTCTCCCAAACAACTTACTTGGAGGGCCACATTACATAAAGTTTAGCAACTGTTTTGGTAATCAAAATATAAAGTATCAACTATAGAAAGCCAGACAGGTAGAAATTTTGCATTATCTGAAACATCTGAAAGAGTCAGATATCTCAAAATATAAGCTGTCAGTGTTTAAAATACAAATTATAATTTTTCAAAGTTGCATTGTTTCACTACAGAAAAATTCTACAACCTAAAATCAGTATATAAAATACCAGCGAAGGATGACTACAGGGAAGGAAAACTGAGTATGTTCAACTAAGAAATAATGATTTTAATGCACTTTTTTAAAAATTGCATACATTATGGCAGCTTCTTTCCAGGCTGCAAAGAACATACGGTTTGAAGGGGCTGTAGTTGGAGAGGGAATCRTAAGATTAGCCGCACCTAGTCAGATCAAACTACCTCATTTCCAAGGGATTCAAGACAGAAAGAATCTCCTTGCTCAAMTATATTGAAGAATGGTTTTGTGGCAAGGTATTTTGCATGGAACTTGAAATGAAAAAACATAAAACCTAGAAACAGCCTTTGAGGAAAACCTAAACGATCACATTGAACATGCACCAGACCTGTGATGCTCCAAGACACATAGCTTGCTAGAGGAACTTACTGCTGAAGAGGTACAAAGGTCTGAGGAAAATGTATTGCATGAGAAATGGCTTCAGGTGCTATGAAGTGCAGTCTGCCTGTTCTGGATATGATAACCCAAAGTAGCACATACATGAGTAGTCCGCACCAACCAGCTTTAGGATGGAAACTGCTCCATGACTGAGTCAAAATGGCAATACAGACACAGTCAACAAGACTACTTACGAGTCTGAAATCTACACAGGCACATTATGTGTTTATCTGCATGTTCTGTCAAGGTCAATGCCAAAGGCTTCAATTTATTTATTTTGCTTAAATATATAGAATATATTCTACATACTACTATGGAGCTGTACTTTAAAAGTGGCAGAATCTATGCTGTAAATAATCCTACTTTATATAATATCCAAGTACTGAAGCAGAAAGCTTCACATCTGGAAAGTTGTTTGTTTGTTCATATAAGAACCTCAGTTTAAAAGCATCCTAATTCCAAGTTAGTGATAGGACTTACCACTCCTTAGCTTTAACATAGTTATTCTCACAGTGCATCAAAGAGGGCAGCTTACCTTACACATATGAGAAAGTGAGACAACAAAAAAMCCCCGAAACAATAGGCCAAATGGCTTTTGCCAGATCCGAAAGGTTATGTAGGTAAAAGCAAAGAATTAAAATTCAGGAATTTCTAACTCTAATTYACTAACCACAGCATATTAGTGCAGTTCTGGGCTCCCCAGTACAAGAGAGACATAGAGCTACTGGAGAGAGTCCAGTGTAGGGCTACRWAGATGATCAGAGGGCTAGAACATCTGCCCTATGAGGAACGGCTGCGAGAGCTGGGCCTCTTTAGCCTGGGGAAGAGAAGACTGAGGGGGGATCTTAGCGGTGTGTACAAGTACCTGAAGGGAGGGTGTCAAGGGGATGGGGACAAACTTTTCAGTCATCCCATGGGACAGGACAAGAGGCAATGGGCAGAAATTGAAGCGCAGGAAGTTCCGCCTGACCGTGAGGGGGAATTTCTTCCCTGTGAGAGCAACGGAGCACTGGACCAGGTTGCCCAGAGAGGTTGYGGAGTCTCCTTCTCTGGAGATATTCAAGGCCCACCTGGAAGCAACCCTGTCTAATGTACTCTAGGTGACCCTGCTTGAGCAGGGGGGTTGGACTAGATGTTCTCCAGAGGTCCCTTCCAACCTTACTGATTCTATGACAGAAATTAAAGGGCACTAGTACACAGTTTGAAGACACATGTTGTTTTTTTTTACTAATCATAAGTTTATTTACGAAATATTTTCTAACACTGCCCAATAAGTTAGTTTAACTACGGAACTGCTACCAATGCCTCACAATATTCAAACAACAGATGTTAGATTTATCATACATACCTTCTCCTTTTGTCCTGAATCAATTGCAATTCTATTAATCCAAATATGGAATAAAATCCAAATTGCACTAAAGTAAGGTACCAACCAAAGGGTTTAAAGCCTTCTACTGAAAATATCAGTTCCTATAAAAACAAAAATACACCAAGGTCATATGCATTTACAAAACAGTAAATCAAAATAAAATCCAGAAATTTATTTTTTCTTCATATACATGCAAATCTATCCTTTACAGCTATTAATTATTAACTAGAATTCACCTGCCACATATTTTTTAGGACTTGCAGAGTACTGAAAGAGACAATTCAGTTTCTGCAAAATACAATGAGAAAATTTATTGCTGAAGTGAAAATTAATGGTCTGATTCCTCAAGGGAATACATTTGATCCATGAATATTCATCTCAAATTATAGATGGTTTCCTGTCTGCTTTTCACTTGGTTTTCTATTCATTTATTCAGACTAACTTTGTTTTTAGCTAGAGTTTATAAATAGMTCAAAATAATTAAATAGGAACTTTCTCTAAAAGACAATTTTACTGGTGATCTTTATTTCTTAGGGACATGCACTTAATATTTTGACTGTCTACATTAAATAGCTCTTGTGAGCTTGTAAATTAGTGAGTTATATGGATATTTAAAAATCAGAGAGATTTTTTAATGGAAAAATATACACAGTGCATAAGGAATTATGTAGCTGTGTCAATTAGAGGCAGAGATAGCAGCAGGGCTTATAGTTTTAAAAACCCCAACTGCCTAAATATTTTCCTTTTTAAGATTCTGCTTTCAATTACTGACAACTTTGTCAAATAACTGTTTAGAATTTTTTTAACAAGCTTCTTGGATGTTTTTGAAAACAGCACTAGAAAAATATGACAATTTGACAAGTTCTGAGAAGATTAAGCTGAATTTCAAAAAAAAGGAACAGAAATGCAACTGGTCAAGATGAGAGAAAAACAGTTAGCAGAAATAGAAATACTTCCAGAAATGCTTAACTTGAACTGGTATAAAACTTAGTATTTGTCTAAACATTACTCTTCTGCTTAACAACCATATTTCAGCCTGCTCAAGCATTAAGAGCAGAGAGAAAAACAAGCTATTACTATTGTAACGGACTTGCTGAACTCAAGCTGATCTAAAGGTTTCAACTTCARTAAGGACTTACATGCAGTCAGTATGGTGGTACAGTTCATTTATTTTTAGAAGACTATGAAATCACATACGTTTCAATATTGTTTTTAATATATATTTTTGTAAGTCATGCACATAGGAGTTAAAAAAAGAAAAAACAAAGTCCAGTTCAACCAAACCTCACAAAGAGTAAATTCATAAATTATACACTTACTGCCCTTAACTTCTGAAACCTTGACTTTGCAATTGATATTTGTTTTAGATGCCTTTACATATTAAATTAGCTACTACATTATTATGCTATTAAAAAGAAAGTGGAGACATAGGGGAAGTGGCCTAAGACACAAGTTCATAGCATTTACCTGTAAATATCCGTAGATTAGATAAAACATAAAAACTCCAGAAACACAGATGAAAAATTGAGTAGGCTTGTTAAATTTGCTGAGATTCATGCCAAGAACTATAATGTCATCTACTGATTTGATATGAGGTGACATAGCCTGAGATTTGGAAGGTACACTGATGGAAATATATTTTCTTGACGAATTAAATTTCAGATCCATGATTCCTAGGTCGCTGCATCTGGTGCTACTGTTATGTTCTTTCTGTTGTTCTTCCTCGTTTTGTCCTTTGTCTGAAAGCTGAAAGAAATGCCAAAGTCAGATAAGACAAAACATACAACCTTCCAACAAGAACAGTAAACAAGYGTGGAGTTTATACAGAAAATGTAAAGGTTCAAGGCTTCCTTTCTGCTGTCCAAAGCTAAAAGGCCTCTCAGCACGCTTACTTCCATTCATGTGGAAAGTAGCACTTCTATACTGCCACCCCCACCCCCCCCAAAAAAAAAAAAGGCAACAGTAGAAGAACAGCCTCTGTTTCACAACAGCTCAAAGCAGCTTTTTTATGTTAGCACTAAGAGGAGTGACTGCTTGAGACAGAAGTGATCTCCATACTCATACCATAATGAAAGTAAGGTATGGAGGCACTGCAGTTCTGTCTAGTTTACTTCATTTTCACAGTAGGATATACCAAATTACCCTATTATATATGAAAATTTGCTAAGAGCTATAGTCCTGAGTCTGTGATTGGTTACAAGTGTTGAACTAAAAGAACTTCTGACTCGTTCTCACTTTGGCTCAGTATTTCTTATACATCTTTAAGAAAAAGGACATGAAGATAAAAACAAAGATTAAGAAGCTAGCTAGAAAGAATGTTTATCTGATAAATTATATAGAATAGCAATACCTTTAACATTAACCACATGTAGCCATTTCCACATGTAATGTAAAACAAAACTGGATGRCTGAAGCCCAGAGAAGGAATTCAGCAGCTCACTAGATTGACAGGCAAATAATTCTTTTCTACAGTTCAGCGGAGAGTGTGATGTTTTAGGTAGCAGTTTTTCTTTTTTCCTCTCCCCTGCTCCCCCTTTTCTTCTTTTCAGCCTCAAGCTGCACAAACTGGTCAGTCAGTCCTCCCATGATTTTTAGGTGTAGGTCAGCAGCTAGTTCAGTCAGCAGTCAGTAATTAAATTTTATTTAACTATTTAATGTTTTATTTTCTGCAACTCAAAAATACTTCTCATCCCACATCTATAAAAATTCCTTTTCTCACAATTTTCAAATGGCAAGTATGCTAACATATGAAAGGCAGATCATGTCACCTTAACCCAGTATCTTCCCTTGAATTTATTTTCCAGGCAAAGAAAATACAGCAAGTCTAGTATACACAGACCTCAGTGAGTCATTATGCAATATGAAAAAAATTACAAGTTTAGGTGAAAAATGAAGGATTAGTATAAAACTCGCCATGCCATTAAGTTTTCTTTTCTGATACAACCTAACATCGGGCTAGAATACGATTCCTACTGAAGTTCAGAAAGAACAGCTTAGGGACTATAATAACAATTTGGGACCCACGATAACAATTCCTGCTTAAATTCAGAGCTCCGCAGTTGAAAACCAAAGCAGGAGATAGAAAGCTCACCCTCACGGATTTTTAGTTAATCACAAAATGAGGTGGCCATTAAAAGAAGGGTGTGTGTGGGGGGTGTCAGGGAAGAATAAAGAAAAGGTTAAGCAGCCTCGTTTCAGCACAGATAGGAACGATGGGACAGAGTGTACCCTCAGCAAATTTTCTAAYGATACAAAAATGGTTGTGTTGCCATTCAAAGGGACCGCAACAGGTGGGGAAAATGGGCAGAGAAGAACCTCAGGAAGGTCCACAAAGGGAAGTGCAAAGTCYCGTGCCTGGAGAGAAACAGTCCCATGCACCAGGACAGTCTCAGGACTCACTGGCTGGAGAGCAGTTCTGCAGAGAAGAACCTGGGTGTCCTGGTGGACAAGCTGATCATGAGCCAGGCCCTCTCAGCAACAAAAAGCAATGATACCCCCTGGGTTGCATTAGGCAAGGCATTGCCAGCAGGTTGAGGGTAGTGGTCCTTCTCCTCTGCTCAGACACTGCGAGGCTCCTAGGCCTCCAGCACTTGAAATGCTGTGTCCAGTTCTGGGCTCCTCAACACAGGAGGAATACAGAGCCACTGGAGCAAGTCCAGTGAAGGGCTACTGAGGTGAATAAGGGACTAGAGCATTTTTCATACGAGGAAAGGTGGAGAGAGCTGGGAATGTTTAGCTGAGAAGAGAGAAGATTGAGGTAGGATCTCATCCATGTGTATAAACGTCTGAAGGGTAGGTGTAAAGAGGATGAGGCCAGATTCTTCTCAGAGGTGCTGAGCAAAAGGATTAGGCAATGGGTACAAACTGAAAAACAGGAAGTTCTGTTGCTCCCTACAAAGAAAACTTCTTTACCTTAAGGGTGATTGAGCACTGGAGCAGAGAGGTTGTGGAGTCTCCATCACTGGAATTATTCAAAAGCCATCTGGACACAGTCCTGGGCAGCCTGCTCTAGGTGACCCTGCTTGAGCAGGATGATTGGACTAGATGATCTCTAAAGGTTTCTTCCAACCTTGACCATTCTGTGAAGTATCAGCATCATCCTACAAGGCACTAGTAAGACTATGTGGAATATCATTGCTCTGATCATCCTCAAGGAAAGATGAATTAAGAGAATAGCTGCAGAAAAGTGTTATCAGGATGACTAGGGGAATAGAGAGCCCACCTTATGAAATGAAATGAGATGACAGCTAAACTTGTTTAGCCTAGCAAAAAAAAAAAGTATAAAAAGGGGATGAACTTACTTTCAATAAAAGCATCACAGAGGTTACCACTAAGGAAGGAAAACAGCACTAATTTTAAGGACAGTAGCATGAGAACAAATGGGCATGAACTAATCATCCACAAACTTTACTAGAAATTACCTTCTGACTTCTCATCTATCAGCGTTCTGTAATAGCCTAAAAATAAAAGAAGAAACAACTCAACTGTTTTAAGATGAGAAGTTTACAGAAGTGATGATTTACACCTGTTAAGATCGGGTTTTAAAATCAAGCAGCTTCCCTTCAGTCCTGTTTATAGCATATATCCACTGAAGAAAGTATAGCAAAGATGCCTTCTGCAGACACTCAAGAATCCTTACTTGAGCATCAAAAAAAAGATTACTAAAACAATGTATGACTTATCCCTTTCCCCAGAAAAGGATGTGCTAGGTTAGGGCTCTAAATTTCAAGTGCAAGTAGTAAATCACTATGAAGACAGGGCAAGGTATTTAGAAATATATCCATTGTTGACATCTTGGCTGATCCCATGTTCTCATTAGCACCTGTTCAGATCTCTCCTAGCCAATGTACACTTTCCCTACATAGGGCATTTGTTAAGGTCACACTTTCTCAGCAGGATCAAGAGCTACTGAAATAATTTGAGTTTCATTTTTCACTTAAACAGTAACACAGAGAAGGCACAGTCATGTACTGTTATGTGTACTTCTGGCGTCCCACAATACGGTGAACTGTACAATACATACTTTTGTACCTAAGTTTTCCACTTTTGCCACTACTTCAGGTATTATTTAATAGCTGCATCAGTGGGACAGAACACCAGAGCTAGATCAGAAGAAGTAGAGAACAGAGAGTAACAAGTTTATTATACAGTTTTGAATTTTCAACTATTTATATTCAAACTGTTTAATCAGCAGCAATATCAGCTTTTATGATCTATCCATATAGCCTTCTGAAGATTACTAAGTCTGCCACTAAAGCAGTAAGAAAGAGAGCTGATAGCCATGCTCAAGGGTGTCCCCAAGATGAGGCATAACAACTGTTTTGCCTGTATTRTCTTCTAAATTAAACAAAAAAATTGATCATGATCCAGAAACACTTCAAGAGAACACTGYTTAAAAACTGGAGAAACAGTAAATATATGTACCCATTTGAAAAACTCTACTGCAAGTGATTTCATTACCAACAGTGATGGAACACTTCTGATGGCCATTACGACTTCTCAATTTGTTCTTTTTTTTTTTTATAAAAAAGCATCAAAAATGCTATTCATCATCCTCCCACTAAAATCTCTTAAGTAACTGATCCATTTTTTGAATAAACATGCAGCAAAAATCCATTTAAGAATCTAGTAGCTTCTCTTAAGTCTCCCTGATTTACGTAACATAGCACACTCCTCTCCTTTTCTTCTTGTTGGTGTAAAACAAAAAATAACACATTCCTTACATTGAAGATACTTTTTGCTTTTTCCCCTTTCAATAAAATCCTAGGCAGAACAAGAAGACTTTAACCTAATGCAGTGGTAAAGAAATAAAAGAAATAGTTCAGGCTGATTAATGCATAGAAAAGAAGCAAAAGGTAAAAGCAAGATTTCTTTAGCTTCTGAAAAGTTAATGACTTGCAACAACAATCATGGAAGAATATTTTAAGTGACAGAGGGATTTTTTTTTTTTTTTTTTAATCCTGAAGAGTATCCTTTTAAAAACAGCCTATGTGGAAGCAGGCTGTGAACTTCAGCTCCACAACTTCACCTGTTTCACAGAAAGAAGCACCTCAATACTTTTTCAGGCAGATCACTTGCATGAACTGCCCCAGGCAATGGCAGACCTAAATTCCAACCCCAGCCCTGACCAGGACTCATTTCCTTTGGAACCAATTCCACAAGCGCCTGGTAGGCATAGCCGGAGCAGACAATATAACAGCAGCTCCCCGCAAGGATGCTCCAGGTTGCAGGGCCTCAAAAACACACATCCGCTGGAAAACGGAAYGAAACCGTTGCTTAGCGGTGGGTACCTGGCTCCTGCCCAGAAGGCAGGAGAGGGTCAGGGAGCAGAGTGACCCCCTGCTTCCCGCGCCTCCCTGGGCGGGGTAGGTCGGGCCTACGCCACCGTCCGACGTGGCTGTCCCAGCACCTGCCACCGCCCCGGGCATGGGGGAAGGGAGGAGGAAGGGAGTGGAAGGACTCTCTGCTCGCCAGCCCGCGGGGCCCGGCGCAGCACGAGACACCTTCCCCTGCGGCCGAGCCGATCCCGCCCGCGAGACAGAACCAACCGCCCCCGCCGGGCCGGGCCCGGCGCCCACTGCTCACCGCCGCGCCCATGGCACCCGTTACCGGGCGACGCTCCCCAGGAAGCGACCCCGCCTCCTCCCGCCACGGCCCGGGGCGTGAGGAGGGGCAGCCCCGGCCCCGCCCCCTACCTGTCGGCACCGGGGGGGGGCGTGCGGGGAGGGGCCGGCGACAACYACCCGCCGCCGCCGCCAACCACCGCGGCCCCGGCGCCGCGCTCCCCTGCTCTCTGTCCCCGCGCGCCGCCGGAAGTGCCGAAGGGGGTGGCTGGGGTCAGTGCGAACACCACGCGCATCGAGCGAACGCCGCTCGCTCGGCGCTCCTCTACTCGTCCTGAGGCCCGTCGGCGCGGCCGCTTGCACCGCCCCGCTCGCGGSTCGCCCCTCCCCCTGGGGGGCGGGGCCTCCGCGGGGACCGCCCGCCCCTCCGCGCTGGCGTCGGGGCCGCGCCGCGGGAAGGCGGGGGTGTTGGGGCACCCTCTGCCCTCCCCCGGGCGCTCCCGGGGAGGCGTGCTGTCCCCCTGCAGGAAACCCGCGAGGCACGGGCTTCCCCGGCGTGGGGGAGCCGCACCGAGCGGCAGGAGGCTCGCTCTAGCTTCACGGCGCCTGCTACAGCGCTGCAGGGTCTCCCGGCGGCGAGCGGCCGCCCCGCAGCGGTGGGGGAGCGGCCGCAGGGCGAGCCCCCGTGCCACGGGACAGGTGGGGGAGGCGGGGCCAACGGCCGCCGCCAACCGCCGCCCTCGCGCCTGGCGGCGGCAGATTCTTGCGATCCGAAGGGTCCGGAGTGACGGCTCTGCGGTGGTGAGGGGCGTCTGTTCGGGTGGCTTAGGTGGACGCTGCTTCAGGTCCTCCGTGAGCAGGACGATCTTAAAACACTCAGAAAAAACTCGGGGAAAAAATACGGTTGTATTTCACGTCACAGTGAAATCAAAATAGTCGGTTCCCTAATAAAGTTTGATATTTTCAATGAGTTCTGTTCCATTTGGCTAGTACTCTTGATAAGTATTAAGTCCCCGCGTGAAACTGGCTTCGTAAAAGTCACAAAAATGCGTTTAACTCTGCAGGAAGACACTTTCGTGATCTTTTCGCATGAGACTCCAGAAAGAAAATCAAACGTTAAATAACAACAAGAAAAAAGGCAAATGAAAGCAATAACAGCAAAAGGCATAAAGAATATAACAGCCAAAACAACCAGGTAAAAGGCTTAGAAGGAATGTAGCTGAAGGCATTTTTGTGAAAATGCATGAATTAGATACAACTTGAAAATATATGAAGTTAGTTATTAATCATACTAGGCCATGAAATGGAAGTGTTGTGTTTCTAGTAACAATGTGCAAAAAATACTTAACATTTATATATAGATATATATGTGTGTATATAGAAAAATATATATAAATTTTATAYATGAACTTCCTGTAGTGTTTGGGAAATTCAGAGTTCTGTTCACAGAGTTTTAAAAGTTTTATCTTTGCCAGAGCACAATAAATCAGTATGTGTTATAGATATTACTGACAAATAACACCCACCCACCATTAAAGTTAGCATTTTTAGGATCGTTTTTAAGTGCCAAACACCAAAAACAAAGTGTGTGCTTGAGGCTGACTTTAAAAAAAAAACTTAAAAATCTTTCAGCAGAATGGCTTTCTGGGAAGAGATAGCTATTAGTAGTTGCTAAGAAAATAGAGCAACGATCTTGTTGAGAGGTTCTAGTGCTTCTGGGTTTGGGTTTTATTTGTTTAGGTTGAGGGATTTCGCATTTGGCAAACCGTGATAGGGGTAATGCTTTTTGCTGTCTCCATAAAGAAGTAACTATCCCAGTAACTCGAGTAAGTATATGCAAGCTTTCTCATGGTCAGTACGGATTTCCTAGCTTGCTATAGCTAAATTCTCTAAACATGTCATGCTTAATGATCTCTCCTATTATTGATATAGTAGAGTGATCACTTCTCTACCATCTTGTTTTTTTTCAGCTGCTACTAGGTGTGGAAGAGGTGTCAAAATGGAAAATGTGCTTGTGCCGTTAATGACAACAAAGCACCRTCCATGCTAAGTTTGGACTTTGATGAGTGCTGGTGAATGTGCTGGAATGACTGAGTAGAGGTAGGCAGATAGGAGGAAAAAACAAACCATGCTACTAAATAGGCTGAGTAAGTAACCTGTAATTGGAATGAAGAACCTGAGGGTGTAGAGATATTGTCTAAGAAGAAGGTTGTGGAGAGGCACACTGGCAAATGTAAATCTGGTGTCACTAATGTTTGAGACTTTACAGTCTTGTTGTTGTTTTAGTGTAAATTTTATTGAGAAATGTATGAATTTGACTGCTTAATTTAGTTGTCAAATGTCTTCTGCCTGTTCCTGAAGAATACATTTTTTTTCCATTTCTAGTGCAATATTCCATTGCCATTACCCAAATTCCATCATTCAACTTGGCAAAAGTTCCGAGTAGGGTGTATACTGGTGAATGTATTTTTTAAATAAAGTGGAAGAATGGACCATGAGTAGGATATTTATTATTGATCTCTCAGATGTTTTCACAGTCTGCAATATGAGCACATATGGATTACTGATAAAGCTGGAAAGTAAATCACATTTTCTTTTATCATTTTAAAAAATGAAGTTAGGACTTATGAAAGGTACTGAATTCAGTACTTTTCAGAATTCAGACTCTGGAGACTGAACTTCTCTGTTTATCCATGAAATAGGTATTGTACATCACTAGCAGAGGCAGTGGAAGTACCAAAGATCTCAAAATTCTCATGCTGCCTGTCTATGATTTTCATTCTTGAACAAGTGAAGTACCAAAGGGAAAGTTCACTCTGTGCACAAAGTAGAAACTTAATTTTATGGCTTTCTTCTAGTATGGAGAATAATGATGGTTGTAATTATTACTGACAGAAACTTTTGTTTGCTATAGTCAAAATTAGAAATGCCAACTTTATTGTGGTGGACCATGTTATTTTTCTGCCCTTGCCTAGATTGTTTCTGTATTTTCCTAATTTTTGAAACTCCTTGGATATAAGCATTTCAGATTTCTCAACTGTAAAATGATATCCATGTACCCATTCTCCATTTAGTGATTTGTGAATTAACTAGAACAGAGGTTTTTTTCTTGTTTGCAGAGGGAATGCAAATACAGAATGTTGCACGTCCTGCTTTTTGCTAGTAGATTATGGACAGTAATATGCTTGTAGCATAGTATGTTTTACTATTAAGATTTAACAGGGTAAAAGCTTCTGTGTATCTGCAAAAATTACCCACTACTGCAGGCATATTTCCTCATGAAACATGTAAATAGGCATAGCATTAGTGACACAAGTATGCACACATATTGTTACCTGACTAATAAATAAAAGAAGTTAATGAAGCAAAATAATGTATTTTTTCTTATGTTCAGCATGAAAAGCAAATTAATACTGCTTTCAAAACCTTTAAACATTCTCTCAGAGCGGTAAGTTTTTTTAGCTTTATATAAATTTGAGAATCTGCCATGTTGACTGAAACATGCTCTATGTAAATCAGAATGCGGTTTGTGACGCTTGGTACAGCTAACACCAGTGTAATTTACAGCTTCTAATGTCTTTGCCAAAAATGATGGGATATTACACACAAAGCTTTCTATTTTTATATAAATCTTACTTTGGAGTTGCACACAAGATGACTAAGTATTATGCAGAAGTTAGTATTGGTTAGATAAAAGTGTTTTTTGGCTGTCAGAACTTGTCTGCTGAGTTTGTGGGAATTAGATGAATGTGGAAACTTGATTGACAAAAGAAGAAATGGTGTTTATCTTCATAGTTGGGGGGGGGGCAGTAGCAATGGTTCCCTTCTCCTACTGATGAATATAATGCTGTTTTTAATACTGTAGTACAGTACATTTCAGAGTAAGATTTTCCTACCAGCTTTGTACAGATTTTTACTGCTGTTAYTCTTGGAGTGTGCTGCTGCAGAATGAGAACAAAATAAATGAGGCACATACAGAAGAAAGACTTGCTTGTTTTTTGCTGGAAATGTTGTTTTAAATTAGGTGTATGTTCCTGTCCAAGCTGAGGATACCTAGTCAGGTATCACAGTATTAATGAAATTTTTGAAAGGTCATATTTTACCCTGTAAATGTATATTCTGTAATAGATGTTTTCTGAATCTTTTCCTGACATTTTCTACACTTAAGTTCTGGCTGAGATGATTTTTCTTAGCCTAATTCTTAAATATTTTTAATGTATACCATGTAGTATTGCACTTTACTAAATTGCAGTTTCAACAGTAACAAAAAGCTCTATGATTATAGAATACCTCATTTGAAATGTCTGATACCTCACTTTATATTCAAGCTATTGTTTCTAGAATTATAAACTTAAATTAAGTTCTGCCTCTGCCATTACAAAGTACTGTAATACTGGTTTTTAAATTTTTAAATTGCACTTAAAACATGTTACCGTATGACTAGACATATAATCTATTAAGCGTTGATAACTCTCTAGATATGACTTCATTATTTCTGCCTTGTCACTGGTGCATACACATGCTACAACTTAGAAACCCAAATAATATGTAATTTTTTCAGAAAGAGTGGTTTTGCATATGTATATTTTATCATTTGTTTGGAATAATATCATTGAAAATTTTGCACTTAACTGATTTGCTGTTAGGAAATTTGTTGTGCTTAAGGCAAACTGTATTCAAATTGCTTTGAAATCTGTTGAGGAGGTTAAAGTAACATTACCAGTCAGTTTAGGTCACAAATAGTCTTCTTTAAAATAACTTGTTTTTATTCATAGGCAGTTCTGAGCAGACAGTAAGACCCAGATTTGACTGTGTTACACTTATGACACTCCAGACTGAGCAAGTGAAAGCTGTTCCACTGTGCCTAGTAGTCTTTTGTTACACCGGAGACAATGGCAGAGTAAGTACAAAGAGGGCAGGTTAATTGATTTTCTATTTAAAAACTTYTTGCTGTCCTATCACATGTTGTTTATAATAGTTTGTGGCCTTCTAGGCTATATATAATAGGGAGTTTCATGGCTGTGCRAAGTTTGAATTCGGGCTCTGCTTCTGCAAACTGAAGATGTGGTGGAAGTATTTTCTTGAGATGTACGATTTGGACAGTTTGCTGGATAAGAATACGGAATTTTATACATCCTAAAGATAAATGATGTGCACTGTGATGACATATGAAATGGGAGCTCTGAGCTTGAGAGTTAATCCAAGAACAAGTATTGGGCCAGATCAAAGGTCAATTTAGTCACCCTCCTTTGACATAGTAGGGAAGAGCATAATAACTGGGGACACATTAAATAGTCCTTCTCTTAACATAGCCTTCTAACTTTTGGTAGTAATTTGTATGGAGTTTGTCCAGATTGTTTAGTAGCCACTATGAGAAATTTCTTCTCTCACTTTTTCTATTTTGTGGCTTACATGGCTTTGAAGCTATTTGAGTTTTTGAGTTTCATAACATTSAAGGAGACGCCGTGGAGAACTTAAATATATCCCAGCTGAGAATGTGTTTTGGGACATAAAATACAGTAAAGGTTGTGAAATAGGTAAGTGGAGACATGATACAGTATTGTGGGAGTGATAAATGAACTTCAAAGGGAGACGTTTGACAAGCAAAGTATGTTCCTGGAAGAGAAAATAATTAAAATTGTCTTGGTGAAAAGTAGTGCTGGAAAGGAAGGATTGGTATTACTCAGAAAAAGGAATGAAGAGCATGAGGTCTGTTTCAGGCTTCTGGTTGGCGGCTTTAGGGAGAGAATAGGTTTGTACAAACATGGCTGGAGAATGATACCTTGAGATAAACATCAAAATATTTTCTATTTTCTATTGTCTATTGTTTTATATTGTTTTGAAATAAATTTGAATAATAAATCTGAAGCTTCTGAAGCTCATTTATCACTGTGTTTTAATTTGGCTTAAAAGGGGATTGAAATAATTTTTATGTTTCAATAGTTTCTTCTGCTGAATTAGTTAATAATATTAGTTAATAACTTGGGTCAAAGAACTCCATATACCTTGCTGATACGCTAGAAAAATTGTCGGCTGGGAATTAGTCACAATAGCAGTTAATAGCAATATACTATATTTATTACTAAAGACTTGGTGCAATAAATAATGAGTTTTATGTGTATTCTCAAGTTTTCTGAAGGCAAAAAAGATTTGTGAAAAACACCTTAACATAATATAATTTGAAGAAACTAACATGTTACACATGGGAAGGTTTTGAAATGAATTCTCACATCATTTGTTTTGTATTCATGGGTGTTTTTGTGATACTTTTATAATGGCTTGTGTGAGTACCTTGCAAATACAAATTAATGGATAAAACAGCACTCCTGTGAAGCAGAGATTTGTGACCATTTTATTGTCATCAGAACTGGTATGCTGCAAAGTGCAATGATATACCCAAGATTATCTGCACTTCAGTGGGTGAGGTAAGAGTGATTACAGATCTTCTTATTTCAAGTCTTCCTTTTATTTTACAATGATAGCAAAGTTGTGATCTTTTTTTTTTTTTTGCAAAAAATTCTACATTGTAATTAAGCTACTGTAATCTCTCTATCTTGTGTGTATTTGGACAGATCCATATAGCACACTAGGGCAAAGAGTCTCCACTTAAAATGTTTTATGGTTAAACTATTTTTTCTCTATGCCAAATCAACATAAAACTTTATCTTCAGTACATGAAAATATATTTTGGAAAGTATGGCACATGTACTGTAGTAGCAAGAGAATTCCTCGTCAAAGATACTGTCCGTCAATGGATGAGGTCCCTTTTGGACTGCTTGGCTTAGCTTCCTGTCATTCTGTTCGTGAAAAATTCAGTTCAATTTCCGCAACAGGCTGGTGATAAAAAATGTAACTTTTGTAACTGTCAGCTTCACTCTCTGGGATCTTCTTTGCTTCCAAGTTGCGTTCTGGTTTGCTAGAATTTAGGATTTGGTGTCATCAGTACTATTTTCTGCTATAGGAGATAGCTCATGTATAATTTTTCCACATTGTGGAACTGATGATATGCAAGTGATTTGTTAAGCATGTTCTTCTATACAGTTCACTTACTTGCCATATTTCAACAGGCCAAAGGAAACCTTTGGGTAGCCTGATGATTATTGTTAACCAGGTGTCTGGACCACTGGTATGGGCCTGCAAGAGCATTGCTTTGTTTCTAAGTACTTATGTTAATCTGAAACCTTAGCATTCAAGATCTTACCTGCTCTTCTACACTAAAAGGGTGTAAAGACAGTGCAAATGAGTAAGACACCTTTATTAACCTGAGAAATGCCTTTCATAAGGCAGCAGTATGCTGTGTGCTTTTAAGTCTGATCATATGATCARTGTGTGGCTGTTGACAAAGAAAAGCCATGGGCCAGCAGCTTTATGGCTTGTGATTTAGCACAAAATCTTTTCAGGTTGAAGATGATGCATCCATATGATACTGAAAATGAGCTAAGCTCACAAGAACTGGATCAGATAGAAGGCCTATATATTGTAGCATTGTCTCTTTCAGCATTTGCTCCTAGCTAATTGTAAAGAAGAGTGTAAAAACAGAGTAAGCACACCCTTAATTTCCCAGAGTGCTCTCTGAGTTCAGGTTTCTGTGTCATCTCTAATTACATCTCTAATTGCATTAAGAATAGGTCAGTGCCTTGTTTGGAGACACCTCTGAACGTGCAAGGTTCTGACATTCTTGCTGTTGCCCTTATGCCTCTGTAGAATGAGTGAAGCAGTATATTCATGATCTTACCTGGACAGCTGAATTTGTGCAGAACCCTTAACAGATCATCATAGCTGGTGATACTGGAGTCTTTAGCTAGGTCAGCAAAGACAATGTATACTTGTTTATTCTGTTTGCTGTACTTTTTGGATTTTCCTCTTGGGGGAAAAAAAAAACATTTCTTCAGCAGTCTCACTTTTTTTTTTTTTTTGGCCAGGGATTTTTTCAGCAGTGGAGAAAGAAGCTGAATCTCACTGTTTCTGTGACATAGATGGTCTTATTTCTGCAAGTAAGCACTATTTGAATCCTTGAACTCATAAAGAACCATTCCTTCTTCCCATATAATAGCAAACAGCTGCCTGTGTTTCCTAACTAGATGATATCCTGTGCATTGGAATATGTCATCAGGAATTTTACTGGAAATTGCCRCCTTAAGAAAGTTGTAAGTCACTGGAGAGATGGATTTTGATTTAAAAAACCATGTTTGACTAGCTTAATTGTAGCACCAGTAAGAGTAGAAAATGTTTATTAGGTAAATATTTTGGAGGATAAAGAATGAATGTCACAAAAGACCTCTAAGCATTTTATTTCCATAATGCTCCCCTTTTATAGCATTTTTTTCAGAACATTCAACTTTTTTGCTATGTTAGAGGAATGTACTTCCTCTCCTGCTATTTCTGAATGTTGCAACAGCAAGTGGCAAATTTTCACTGCAGCAACAAAACAAGCTTGCATATTATACATATCTACCTAATAAGTCTTTTCTTTTTCCCATCAATAAGAAAATCCCCTAATCCAATTTGTGTCTTCTTATTTGTTTTTATTACTACAACATCTAGATTCTTCAAGCAGGACAGGGTTGCAGTTGTGCTAGAGTTTATACAAAGTTGTAATAAATAAACCTCTCTAGGGGAGTTTAAAGTGTGAAATAACTTAGGGAAAGCTAGAAATAAATAACCTTAAGAGCATAATCTCCTTCTGTGGTGTCACTTTTTGTTTATGCTGAGCATGGAGACACTCTGCAAGCATATTGTATACAATTTAAAAGTATACAGCAATTATCAACCACTAATATGCATAGTGGATAGCTAACACTAACATGCTGTGACGTGAAGCATTAATATGCTTGCCACCTTCAGTGGACACATCTGATGTAGCTGACCAGGAAGTTGTGAGATAGGCAAGTATCGGTCTCTGTTCCTTCTCAGAACAGGCTGATCCTTAATCTCGCAGAGTGTTTCTGTTCAGGCATTTTGGTTCTGTTGTTAGGCATTTCATGTTGGTATTTTTCACTTTAACTCTTAAGTTACTGTTACTATCTCAATACATTCACTTCAGTCTGTATTTTTACGTTTTTTGCATAGGTCTAGCTTAGGAATTCTTTAACAATTCAGTATAACTGAACTTAGATCACATCATGTGTTGCTCAAAACCTAGTTTTGGGTCACAGACATCTGAATCCCTGGCATTATACTGGGAATTTTACTGCTTGAAGAAGAACCCAGTTAAGCAATGTGGTTAGATCCTGCAGTGTGCCAGCAAACATAATAACTTTTAACTTGGGAATATGTGATTTAAAAAACAACCAAAAATCTACCAACAAAAATGAGTGTTTCCATGCATTTTGATAAATAAGTGAAAGGATAAAATTTGTATTTATACTTGTAGACTGTGAGCATAGTTGTCTATTCCCATTCTGAACTTTATCTATGTAATTGCTGTTATGTAAATTTATTTTCTATTGGGATAAAATAACAAGTTTTTTTTCTTTTTCCCTTTCTAAACATTGTGTATTGGCTGTTAGAAATAAGGTAAGATATCATGTATCAAGAGTCTATCTAAAATGCTTCATCAAAAAATATTTTGTGGCATAATTAATGCAGTTGACAAAGAGAAATTGTTATCTAGAAGCTATTTTCAGTGTCTTAAAAGTTGTCTAATGTCGCACATGGCTTCCTTGGAAATCCTTGTGGATGAAGTCAACATTTACTTGTACAGACAACCTGGAATATTAGAGTCTTAATTTTGAGGGATGGTGTCCAACATTGGGCTCAGTTCATTAGATGAACATTCACTTTTGTTAGAAGATAAGAGGAGAGTTAAACAGTATTAAACCTGATTTAAGTTCTAGAACATAGAAGGAACTTGGAATACCCTAATGGAGTCCTAGAAAGATTTGGCTATTATTTATATGAAATTCTAAATGTTTTATTTTATAATTTGATTTGCATTATTTTTATAGCTAAGTTACTCCTGTAGGCATTAACTAATTAAAAAGCATGCATTTCCTTGAGTGTTTATTGAGTCATCATAGGTACTTTAATTTTTATTTCATTTTTATTAACAACTCATGCACTAAATGGAAGGAAAAAAGTTTACTGATTTTGCGTGAAATTGCTAATTCCACAGTCTGTGAGTACCCATTACAGCATGAAACAAAAAATACAATTCTCTTTACCTTCTACAGAAATGAGTACATTATTTTTTTGAAAAATCACCACAATTTTACCCCTTAATTTTTCACTTGAAATAGTAATTGCAATAAAATAACATACTATCTTTCCAAATATGCTGAAATGTCAGACCATTTACTACCATAGTAGAGAAGTATAAAGAAACCAGTTTTGCTTTTCTAAGTAAGCAACCAAGAACATTTTGATTACGAATAGGTAAGCATCGTTTATATGTCGTGTGACTGACTTTTTTTCTGTATGTTAAATCTATACAGATTAAGAGTCTGATGTAAATGTCAGTATGAATCCAGGTATGACAGCTCTATTTATTTCTAAACATGATGTACAGTGCGGTACTGTTTTTTGTAACGAGCTGTGCTGGAAAATTGTGTGATATGCATTTATTTAAAGAATCAGCCTAGAGTGTGGTAAAGACATCATATGGACAAAAATATCCTTTTCAAGAAGGAAATTTGTTACTTGGCTATTTTAATGTGAATTGTTTCTTCTTTGCAGCATGTCTACTATGTCTTTGGTAGCCAACCTGATTACCCCATATCATAAAAATTTAGTACCTTTCTACTGCAGTAGTTACTGGGTTATTGTTCATTTTGAAGGTATAATCAAGTCCATAAATTGCTAACTCTGCTGCTGAATTTAGGCCAATAATCTGAAGTCTTTTTTCCCCATGGTCCATCTTGCRAGTTTTTTTCCTTTGCTAAGCAGTTTAAAATGATACTTACAAACAAATTAAGTAGCATTTTAACATGCCCGTTATTTTCCATTTATTACTGTTGTATTCTAGCTYCTTGGCTGTACTGAAGGTGTTTTTTTCTTCTTCTCAAATTACAGCATTATTATTTTGAGCAATTTGGTCAATTCTACTAAGGCCTTCAGCATGTTCTTTATAGACCCAAATCACACTGCAACATGGTTATGTTACAGTGTACCAGAATCACTGTAGCTGGGCTCCATTAATTATATTGTTTAGCAGTAACTGCAGCAGTAGCAATATTAATAGTGTGTGAGAAAGATGAAAATTACTTGGGGTGCAAAAGCTGACAGAAATTCCTTCTCAAAGCAAGAACCAACAGGATTTACTGTAAAGAATAAAAGGTAGTGTGGAACAATTTTCATTTAAATAAAGAATAGTAGCATTTAGTTCCAAGGTACCTAGTGCATTTAATTGTGGAGAGTAATCAATTCCTGTTTTTAATATTTACTAGAAAAGAGAAAAGGAAATTGAAGGGAAAAATAAATGTTTTGCAAA
Organism: Rhea americana; assembly: GCF_003343005.1. NCBI lineage: Eukaryota > Metazoa > Chordata > Aves > Rheiformes > Rheidae > Rhea > Rhea americana. The sequence continues at coordinate 867,283 of NW_028186410.1, read as the reverse complement.
TTTGATGAAGTGCTTACCTGTGGTTCTTACTATGTTTTTGGCTCTAGGGGGATGCCTTGACCTGTGGTCATAGTTGGTATTATTTTATTCGTTTGTATAAGCATTAATCACGGTCCACCATTCTGAAAACATACTCTACTGCATTAGAAAAGCACCTTGTTCTATTCACATGTTCAGTTCATGGTCCTTTGCCTGTAAGATATAATGCTACATCTATCTTAAAGACCATTATGGGGAGTAAATAGAACTCTGCAAGTTTTGAACCTTCCTAAGAATTCTTTGAATGATAGTTCATTCATCAGTGTAATTTTTTCCAGAGCTCATCAGCCTGGATCATTGCTTTTGGCTGAAATGTGTGGACGTATTTGAGTGAGTCTTTTAAAACCAAAAGATACTAACTGAAAAAAAAAGTTTCTCTGTGTAATTTTACCTAGGATTCTTCAATCTGTTAATGTTCAGTGTTTTACATGAAGGCATTTAAATTCCACGACTACAAAACTTAACGGAAGAGGAGTTTAGTTTTAAGTGATTGAGTGTGGTAGACATGACCTTAATAGGTGATTAACAGTGATATTTCATAACTTAGTCCACGCATTTATAACATTTTCCTTTACTAAGGAATGGAAACTGTTCCATTTGCTTTGTTTCTTTAAGTAAAAAGTAACATCTGCATAGAAATGTGATCTTCTGGTCCAGTGATTTACCTGTAATATTTGGTACTAGTACAGTGTTTAATAATTTTTGAAGATGATGTAAGCTCTAGAAAGTTTTATGGTCAAAAATATGAAAGTGAACAGTACTGTGGGTTAAGTAAATTTTCCTAATAATAGTTGGTGGATTGAGGTACCTGTTCAATCAACAAAAGATGAGGCCCATGAATTAAGTCACGAGTTATAAGGGACGATAAATGCAACCAAATTACTGAATAAACTTTTCATATACATGTCAATTTTTGTAATGTTACTGAGGAGCAAAGTGCCTGTTGTGCTCCAAACTGAAAAGAGAGTCTGAAAAATGGAGCTTTGGCCTTGTTCTTTTTTGTGGCTGTATGATCAAATGTCATAATGCTCAGAAAACATTCTCTGAATTTAATGTTCTTTGGCAAAACTATTTTTTATTTCAAGTGCTTGGATTATCAGTATGGCATTATTAACTGGCATTATGAGATGTTTTCACCTGATACTGAACTGAAAGTCTAAGAGCTGGGCAAATGTTTTCTGTATCACTGCTGCACACACTGCTTGGCAATCTACAGCTAGACTTTTGCTAGATTTAATTTTGCTGGATTTGATATTTTCTTGGCACTCAGTGATGCTCTGCAGACCCACAGAAAGACTTTTTCATGCAGCTGTTTTGTTGCAAATGCTGTTTTTTAAGGTGAAAATACTTCTCGCTGCACAGTTTGATTACATGTTTTCATAGGCAGTAGATTTGGGTATATTATCCCTTATTCTTCAGAATCACTAAGTATCTGACATAATTTCAGCTTTGAATGTGTGCTCTGATATTGCTTGTTCACTTGGGGGCTTTGGTTATTTGGTTGGTTGAGCAAAAGGGACAAAAGGATTAGGATTATGTTTTTCCATGCTCTAGAAAGCTGCCCCTAGAGGCAGCTTTTGTATACCTTCTGGTGGCAACTAAAATGGATGTAATACCGAGTGACATAAAGTATTTTGCAGTGTATTTGTCATGAACATTTAAGAGAGTGCAGGCAATCTTCAAGGAGCAGTGAAGGGTAACTCAACAGTTCTGTTCATAATGTGATCTCTTGGTTATAAGCATGTCCAAAGCCTTTCATACTCATTCAACTTCTAGTATAATTTACCTTCTGAACAAAATTTGAGGACAATACTTTCATCATGAGTAGTAGATACACTTTGTTTATGAAATGAATTGCTTAATTTCAAATCCCTTTTGACTGTTAATGAATACTTTGTAAAAATGTGAATTGTCTTACAAAAGTGTGTCTAAGAAGTAATGTTTACAGAAATGTCAGCTGCAATATTTTCTTAGTGTCAATTTGTTGATGGGAGGGCTGCTATCACTGCTAGCGCTGTGATAGTATATACTCTAAGTCCTCTGAAAATTAAGTACAACAGTAGTTAGAGTAGTTCTAAATGAACTCTCTTGGTTAAACTGAAACCATTCGAATTCTGAGAATCAGAAGTGCTGGGGGCAAGAGGTGTTTTGTTAGTCAGGAGCAAATAGTAACCCTGAGATGGTGGCAAAATGTGGCTATTAGGAGGGATGATTATACTGGAAGTCTTGTGAACTTTCTCTTAGGTCAGTGGCTGGCTAGGAAACATACTCCTTTTGGCAGAGCAAATTCTGCTGACAGGGATCCTGAGACCTTGTATGCTTGCATTTCTCAATCTGATTTTGAATGCTAAATGAACCAAAGTATTCTGGTATGCACGATACCTAAATTATCCCTGCTGAAGTAGGAATACTTGGGTAGCCATAGTACATTTTTAAATCTCTAGTAAACTTGTATCTAGATTTTGGAACTCTAGTTACTTGTAATAATCAAGATAATGATGTTCACAAGGAAGACCAGTTCATGTAGTAATGCTACAACCAATTGCTTAGAAGATCTTTAGCTCTCATTGCACTGTTGCATGTTCTGCTTTTATGGTGAACAAATTCTTTAAGAAGAAGGCAGCCTTAATAACAGAAAATACTTCTAAATGTATGAAACACCAGGTGTGGTACGTACACGCTCTGCATGCATTTAACTGTGTTTTCTTGGGTCACTCTGAGCGTGTGTGTCTTGGTTGTGCATGGTTTTTTTTTGTAGTGATGTAACTTCTGATTGAGCATGATGTGTATATAAGAGGCTTGTGCCCAGTAGCCATAATCTACTCGTAGATTGTGCCTATCACTTCCATAAAGAGTGATCTGAGAGAATTTTTTTTGTCTTGTGTAAGGAAAATAATTGCATACTCCAACATGATAGAAGTACACTGTACAGCTTTCATTGCATCTTACTTGGATAACGTGTTACTAAAGACATTCAGGTCAAAACAACTCTGTTAGATTTGGTATGGATCCTTACTTCCTTGATATGGTCTTTCCATATGATTGCATCAATTCCATTTCTAATAGCACAGATTTTTGCAGCTTAGTGTTTACTAGAAATGCCGGTGTAACTTCAGAAGGAATTGACACCAAGGAAACTAGATCAAACAGTATGGTGTGATATATGTAAAAATGTTACCTTGTATGCTAGTCTTCCAACCCTTTTTGAGTATTAATTATCCCAGAAAACTGTCCATATTCTTTTCACAAGGATGAAAATGGAGAACATTTATAGAAATTAATGCTTTGTGGTTGGCCAGCACCAGGACTCTAAGAACTTAAAAAGTATAAATAAATGTATTCCAATTATAGACTAATGCAGGTAATGGGTTTATGGTACTTAGAGGGCTGTATCTGTTCCCTGACAGCCTGCAGACATTAGGGGCCCCTCATGACCAGCSTGCAATGTAGGCATTATGGAGTGATTTTTACTTTACTGCCTTTTCCATCAGATCATCCCCTTCCTTTCACACACAAGGTTAATTCACTTCTTGATCACATTATTTCCTCGCTGCTCTTTGACAATATAAAAATTCTGAGTGGACAGCTCAATCCCTCTTCCATCTCAGATTTGATTGTTATGGTATTGCCTGGCGTCCCTCAGAGGCCTCCAGCAGCCTTTGCTGCACTTTATGACACTTAAATGGCTGGGCTACAATTTCTCCATCTATTCACGAAATGCTGTTAATAACTCATTTCCAAAGAGGCCCTTCTTTATGTCTTGGCATTAAAGGATTTTTTATTAGGTGCCAGGATAGGTGACACACAGCCCCAGTAACCAAAGAGTTAATTAATCTGTTGAAATTTATTGCCTTTTATACTGCACTCAGTGTGACAGTCCCTAAGAGAAACAGATACTATATTTACAACCGAGCTGAAATATTCAGTAATATAGTCTGCATACTGACCCACTCCATCAGTGTATGCCTTTTGCTGGAGTACCCATTAATCAACTAAGATGGATTTGTGTAATCTGTCTTCTTCTTATTCTGAGATTCCAATAAATATTGAAATAATAATTTATTGATTACCCTGCAATATAAATGTGTAGTAAAGACACCCAAGGTATTTGCATAGTAATGCATTTCGAAGCTCTTGGCATTACATAGGTATGAGGAAGGGAGTTAACAGTGGTTAAAGGTGGTAGAGTTTCTTCRGTATGCAAACACCAAATTCAATGTGGTGTTCCTGTAAGGTCATTTTTGAAATTGATGAAGTGTAAACCAATTCTTTGAAATCAGTATATTAAGGGTAAGCTTACATTGTGTTATTAGCCTCTCATTTGAGTAACAGTAAGCACAAGGGTGTTTGACTGCTCTGTTTTATAAATAAAAATGTTTCAGGTCTTTTCAAGTAAGCTGTTTATTAGAAGATACAGACTTCATTGTTTCCAGAAACAGTATGGGCTGCCCACTACATTAAGATCCTGCTGTAAAAGATGCGTATTCCTATGCTGTACATGACCCAGTGGGGCAAATTATTTGATGCTTCTCTCCTGAGAGATGAAATACAGAAGACTCAGTCAAGAGAGAGATTACAACAGCCCCTGGCATAAGCTAGAGAATCTCTGGGGACTGCTGTAATTCACAGCAGCTTTTCTTAGCCTGTGGGATGCCATGTATCGTATATTTTCCGTCATACTGAGCTCTAAGGCTTTCACGCTCCTGACCATGCTCTGTAGCAGGGCCTGGGATGGAGCATAGGGCAGCTTTTGTTGTCTCTATCTTGCTTCCCTATGGGAATTTTGCCCTGCTTCCTTGTGGCTTACTCATGTCTTGACTTGTCATCGCTTCAGTAGTGAACGGAGGCCACAGTAGAAGCCCAAAGCAGTTCCCTTTAACTCACAGAAATATAATCTACAGGTAGAATATTTTGCAGTCATTTACAGAGTGAGCCTCTGTGTGGATTATGAGCTTGAATAGTATACAGGACTAACTAGTACTAAAACTATGCTGGAATTTAATTCTGTTTTTAAGAACTGCCTTAGGAAGTTAGAGATGGACAATCCACTTTAGATCTTACTTTTTGAGATGGTTATGACAATATATTCTTTTCCTCTCTTGTTTTCTGCATGTCTTTCTGCTGGTAAGAGCTAAGAACAGCCTCACAATACCCAGTAAGACTTATGTGATAATTTTACTGGAATGAAAGTTGAAAAAGAAAGACTAAGCAGGTTTCCTGGATCACCCTTGGAGAGGTTTTCTTTTACTAATTCCAATTAGGATTCTTGCCCCTTTATTTATATTTGTAAAGGTTCCTGTCTTTGCAGACAATAGAACAATAATTGGATAACAGGATTTTTGGCTTCCATTTATGAAAAATAGATCATTGTCCTTTTTTTGAGAATGTCTGATAAAAAAGACTTCTCTAGCAAGTCTTCCTTTAGGAATTAGAGCCAGACAGTGTGGCTGATGGTTTGTACTTCACTACACTGCACTCTAGCAGTGCTTAAATTTCTTCTAAGGCTTCAGTGRCCATTTTAGGAGGCTCAGTCTAGTTTCTCAAAACATGAGAAGGATCAGTTTTCATAGAATTAACACAGAAATACACCCTTCAAAAAAAGTAGCTTTCTTATTAAGAAACTACTTACGCTTATTAGCATGACTGTTATGTACTGTATGAGATATTTAATTTTGCTTATTTCTTATAAATACAAGCTTCTTCTCTTTTGTGTATGTGTGTGTGGATAACCAGTGTGTGAGACTTCACATTAACTGCAATACTGTAGGGTAAATAACATGTACATTTTGTCTGAGAGATTTAAATGCAAAATTTCATTGCTGCATGTTTTTTCTGCATCCTGAATAAGCTACCCAGACAGGAGGTATATCTTTTTTTTTTTTTTTTTTTTTTTTTTTGATTATGAAAAACTTAACCCTACTGGTGAATCCTTGGAGCACTTCTCTCCCAACATTGTAGTATCAATCAATATGATCTCTTTGTCTAGTAGCTCACATAGCATATTCCCCTTTACCAAAACCATTGCTGTGATTGGAGTTTTGGGGGATAATTCTTTCCTGCAAAGTGCAGGGGTCTTTACTTGAATCCAGTCACAAGTGGTTTATGCAGCACATTTCAAGTCTCCATAACAATTTGTCATAGTTTTGGGTAACTGTCTGTGATCAGAATAACTGAAGTATAGATAAAATTGTACTGCACAGGATTTGTTTTCTAGTGCCTTGCTGATAAGGTTAACCAGATGGTGAAGTATAATCATCTAGGCAGTACCATATATCATCAGAAAAAATGATGAAAAGGGAGAAGGAGGATGAGTTTTCAGATAGTTTTCTTGATACATAAATTGAAAAAGACTTAAAGCTCACAGAAAACCAAACCATCAAAAACTAAACTGAAATCAATGCTATTTTTTTCTGCATTTCTCTATATAGCACAACATCCCAATAAAGTCTAAACCTATTGGTTGTACTTTCTTATTTAATGAAATTTCACCTATTGTGAATTTTATATCCATTTTTAAAAATGCATATTCTGCATTGCTTTCTTCCATAGTTCATGATGTTAAGCATCTTAAGACCAAACACATGGGTTTAAAATATAAACGACTTCATGTGATTTTTTTCATGCCATGTTGCTCTGAGACATCTGAAATCAACTATTGTCAGAGAATTAAGCTGCTTTGCAGCATGACCTGGCAGCTAACCCACAGTTGTATCATTTTATGAATACTGTGCATATATTTTTTTTTTAATTTGATCACTGTTCTCAGGAAGAGAGATTATAACCAAAATAACAAAAATGCAAGCATGGTCCTAGGGTATCTAGTGAGACCGCTCATGAATATTAAGTTATCAGTTTATTCTTAGGCAGTAGTGTTCCCCAGGGCTGTCTGGGCTGATTACACAAGTATGATGTGAAAATGATTGCAGCATGAAACACTGCAAGACAAACATCACTCAGTAATTGTGCATCTTCAGTCACAAATTAAACTGTGTATCACTTGGCTATATAGATCAGATATGATAGACTTTTTGGGTGTTACAGGACATATTGGTACTCCGTCTGTTCAGTACGGTGGGAATTTTGGTTCACTGAAGCACTTTTTGGAATGCAAGATCAGGTCTGATAGCACAGATTTGTAATAGTGTAAAATATTGTGAGACTGGGGTTTGTAAGCTTGGCAGAGTTATGATCTTGTTTTACTGTGATTATTTGTAGGACCTAAAACAGACTGCTCTTTCAACACAAATGATAAATAATGTGAATAGAAACAGCTGTAAGAGCATTACATGTACAAAAGGGTACGTTGGGTTGTCTGTTAGGGATGTGATAGGATTTGCCTAAAAGAAAGGAGTTGAACACAGAAGTGTTGCAGGGGTTAGTGTGAGAATTTTGTGGCTGCAAATTGTCCCTAATCAGGTTATTGATAAGTTAGATTGTCGAAGGAGAATTTAGACAGATTTTAGACTTGGTGAGTTGGAGGATATAAATGTAGAAGATGAGGGTTTATTTAAGTTTCTGGCCTCTTTATGCATTTCCTTTGTTTTTGGGTCAGAATCGTAGCTATTAGGATGAGTAAAAAGCAAGATATTCAAGCATTATTGGGACGTTGCCAGCAAGTTGTTACTCTAAGCAGATAGAGAGTCTGCACAAAACTCAGACTTCTTTTATCAGCTATATTAGCTAGGTCATTTAGTTGAGCTGTCTGTATTTTGCAGATGCTCATAAGCTGAACAAGCAAGAATGGAAGCATAACAAAATATCTGTGGGAAAATATTGGGAAGAACTGATCAATATACTACTGTTTCGTGATGATTTCTAGGAGACCAATCATTTAAATTCACGGTTGATTCCATTCCTGGAAATACTTCTCCAGCTTTATGCAGAACTTTATTTGATTGTCTGTTATAACTGCAACACTTTGTAACTCTTCAAAATTTTGGGGAAGTTGCTGTCTATTATGGGACTCAGGGCCTAAAAGTCATTTTCTGACCAGTAATTTTCACAGAAAATTTGCTATTTCTATCTACTTTCTATCTTACTATTTCAGATTTATCTCTAGATACTTTTTTCTTTTTTTATTTTCAGAGAAAATTACAGTGTGAAAGGAACTATTTTGTGTGTGATTCCACTCATTGGTTTGGCACCAAAATAGCATACATGTTTTAAGTGGAGATACTCAGGAAAAATGGCATTCTGTGGCTTACAGGTGATTTCTGCTTCACTGTACTCCAAATACTTTCATCCCAACCCTGAAGAAAAAGAAGGTTTTTCTATCTATCTATCTATCTATCTATCTATCTATCTTTATATTTGCAGTTACACTATGGTTAGCTTAAACATTAAGTTTTTTAAATGGATAGTCATTTGGGACCATGCAGAACTTTGGATGGTGTAACACTTCCATTCACCAAAGTTAATAGCAGTTATGCCCTTATATGCCAGGCCTGACTATGGCCTCTCTCTGTTTAGCCATAGTACATTAATATCATTTAGATATTCCCAGAGGTTATGTTTTCTTACAGGCTACCTATGATGTTTGGCAGCTTGTGACAGGTGCATTCTGGTTCCCATATGTCTTATGCAAAACTGCAGGAAAATGTATCCATGCTCTTCACGTCAATATGCCAAAATGTCAAGAGTCACCTCTCAGCATAAAGATACTCAGAAATATAAAAGAAAAGTACTTGGCATCATCCCTTGTAAATGCAGGCCTACTTGAGAAGCTGTCTGTAGAAATACGTCTGTCAGTCATTGCTGAGTGCTGTATGTGAGGGAACACTATGCAGCGCTGTTGTATCTTAAACATTATACCTTCCTTCTGTGTATTGGTGCATCTGGCATGAATACCAGTTGACTGCAAAACTGAATGACGCTCAAGGTGAGTCTGTCATTTGCTATTGTCTTTTATTGTTTCACTGTCAAATGGCAAAGAACAAAAAATGGGCAARTTGTAATGAATGCTTTATGAAGCTGTAGATAATATCACAACAGATTTTCAGCTTGCTTAGGTTTACCTCTTTTAGTTTTTGCCCATTTTGGTGCGAGTGAAATGTTACAGATGCTCATCTGAAGCACTTTTTCTGGCCTTTAGTCAAGATACAACCTTACAAGTTAGTGGCATGTATAGCTACTTTAGACCCCTTGGAAAAAGAAAGAAAAGCTAAACTGTAAATCTTCTTACCAAATTCAGATTTTTTTTTAACTGTGTTTCTCCATGGTTGCTACTATACTTTTTATATTAAGTTTAGAAAGCAAAATTCAAAGGTAATATGAGAGTAGGCTTAATATTTAATTTACATGTGTGTCTAAAGTTAAGCTAGTGGAATAAAATTACAGTTTATGTTGGCACCATTAGGAATTAGGAGAATGATGAATTATATTGAACTGTAACAACCCATAAACTTGACATGTAAAACAAAAACATAAACAAAAAAAAAGTCAAGGCAAAATTTTTAATGTTATTTGTAGATTTTTTTTTTTTAGAGGAATAATTTAATTTTTTTTGACAGTTATAGGAAACGGGTGTAGAAGATGAGGGACAAGTAGCCTCATGGCCATTTAGCAGAATTATTAGTAACTTAATGCAGAGTAAATATTCATTCATATAGCCTTTTCTTAAGAAGCTACTTCTCTAGGTTGTAGAGGTTGATTTAAATTCCAAGTTTTGAATTTTCTTAGAAATTTGCTACTTATATGACTTAATTTTGAGTCTGTTACTGATGAGAGCTGTCAGAAAAATAAACTGCAAGAGAAGAAAAAAATATTTCTGCTTGTGTAATTCTGTGTTGGTCAAAACATCTGACAAGTTTTCTGTTGACTACTTACATTATTTTTCTGACATACTAAAAACTGACTGTTACTTGTAAAAATTGTAAATTTTGTGTGAGGATATTGTGAAAATTTGAGATTGCTGAAATGTGAAATTTTATCTTGGGATTTGTTGTTATATCAGTTACAGTAAAAAAATTTTGTGTTTATTGGCAGAGATGACAGTTATGCTTTCCACATTAATACATTCTGCTTTACAATGTTTTTCTGCACCATGAAAACCCTAGAAACTACATGCAGAAGGATATGAAGYACCTGATGGTATTTTACAGCACTTCTAATACTGACATACAGAAATTTGGGGTTCAGTTTGCACATTTTTACTTTTGCTAGATACTACTTTGTTGCCTTTTTTTTGTAAAGTAAATACCTTATCTGACGGATTGCTTATCATCACTGAAGTTGGCATAATTTGTCTCTTAATTACTAATTTTCTGTTCAGTTGGACTCGCTCCATGGGAAAGGGTTGTTTGTCATCTAGGGTGGATGAGCATTGTTGGTGCATTGTAGATAGTGAAGTTAAGGTTAAGTAGGCAAAGAACCTGAGCTGAAAAAACCTTATCAAAGCTTATTTTAATATTCAAAACTTCCTGAATCTCTTTGTTTTGTCTAAGCTCTATAACCAATCTCTATCATTTTTCATATAAAAAGTGATGAAAAAAAGCTTATGCAATAAATAGAAGTAGCATTTTATTTGAAGATTTATTCCAAAAAGTTATGTTATTACAAGCAAATTTAGGAGTTGTATAGATAGCRTATGTTTGAGAAAAACCTTCTAAAGTTAGAAGATGTATTGAAATCCACTGTATGTCAGTGCAAGAGGAGCACAGAACTCAGCCTCATTTAAGTCCCATTTTGGCCCGTGACATAAATTTCACTTGCAAAATATTTTTTCTTACTGAATATTTCGTAACTTTTCTTTCAATGAAAAAGGATTGTATTTTTATCAAAAAATGTGTTGCCTTGAACTTCCAGGACAAAACTGTTCTGGAAAGCCAAGCAGAGTATTTTTTTCCTGGCTTGAATTTTTTTCAAGGTAAAAAAACTGTGTCTCATGCTGAGAAGACAGAAGTACTTTGATATTCTAGAGCCAGTTCTGACTGAGGATCTTCTAAATAGTTTGCTGATAAAAATATTAATAAATTAGCCTTCATAGCAGCCCTTTCAGTGCTGTGGGAGAACTGGTTAGAAACACTGCATCTGGTACATTTTCTGTCAGAAAATACATCTCTGTTGAGATCAGTCTGCTTAACAAAATTACTGTTTTTCCTGAAAATTTTATTTTGGAAAGTGGAAGATACTTGAACAGTGGCAACATCTTGCTATGGTAGGAAATGCTGTGGTATTTCCCAACCTGTAATGTACTCCTGGGTGGAGAATGGGTTTAAAGTTACTGTCATTCTAATAGTAAAACTAAATCATGAAGGTGAAATATGTGAAAGTCCACAAGTCAAACTCATAATCCCTGAAACCAGAAGTCACTAAATGCCAGCTACATTCTCACAGGACAAGTACTCTCTAGAGAGATCAGAAAGTAAAAATRTCTGAGGAATCATGTTCCTGCTACTATAGGTGGACACAGCCTGTGCTAGAGGAAAGAAATAGAAGCCATGGAAGCGTTTTCTTGTGCAGGATGACTTTGGAATTCTCCTTCTATGCTATTACGAGAGACTCCACTCTGGCCTCCACTCCACCTCTGACCAAGCTGTGCTGGTCCCATATTTCTAATAACAGTAATCAGGGCTCATTGGCTATGTTTGTGTTAGTAAAGAAAATAGACAAAGGCCTATTTTCTTACCTTAAAGGTGTAAGTCTTTTACTTTTGTCTTAGGAATTGCTTTCCTTTAAAGTTCAGTATTATTGGGGCAGTGTAGCTTTGCTTCAGAGTTCAGAGAAAATTTCTGATAGTGAGAAAGTGTGTAGACTAGAACTATGTAAGATGGGAAAGGTAAAACTGCAGACAGAGGTAAAATAGCTGAGCTAGGATTAGCTATGTTTCAGGGATGCCAAAGAAGAAACACTGGCATGGAAATGTATAAAGAAGAAAATGGAGTTTGCAGGTGGGAACTCAGCACCACCAAAGAGCAGCCTGTTCCAAGGAGCAACAGAGGCTGAGCCTTCCCCACCTGACTGATGYCTGCATACTTGGCAAAAAACTCATTGAGTATATTATTGGGGGTGCTAAGCATATTAATGCTTAGCATAGTAGCTTATCTGTCCTAGGTGTCTACTGTGTATGCTAGCCAGTAAGTGTCTACTTCAGACTTTTCRGTTGTGTGTCTCCTGCTTGCAGAGTCTTTTTTACTCATGGTAAAAGGAGCCTGAAAAAAGCAATACAGAGAAGGGATGGGGTTGTACCGGCAAATTACGTGGGTCATGTCCATAAAGCTAAACTCATCTTTCTCTCTTCCTTTCCTTTGTTCTTGCAGATTAAGCTGACTGTATCTATACTGTCTATTGAGAACAGTCCCTGTCTTGTACTGGCCTTTGAACTAAGCCTGAGCRTTGTCTAGGAGAGTGCCTAGCTGGCATCGCATGAAGCCATACTAGAGAATTCATTAACAGCTAAATATTGTGGATGATCATACATTAATGCTCAGTCCTGTGTCTTGGTTCTGCTCTGTTTGCTGCTGTAGATGTAGCTCTTCATTGTAAACAAGACTTGCTCTTTAGTAGCACAGTTCTTCATTATTATTTCAGTGGCAGATTTTTTCAGCATACACACTAGCGTCTTGTCCAAAATCTTTCTTTTGTCCATCCATATTCTTGCTTCGTTGTTCTTCCTGGCCTGCTCCAGTACCACAAGTGTATGCTCAGCACCCCCAATAATATAACCAATGAGTTTTTTTCCAAATAGGCAGGCATCAGTCAGGTGAGGAAGGCTCAGCCTCTGTTACTCCTTGGTCCATTTGCTTTTAACTCGGTTGTTTTTGTTTTAACACTGAACTTTGATTGACTCGATAAGATTTTTCTTGAATAAAAAGGCAGGATTTGAAACAGTAGGTTTCAGAAACCCAGTTCCTGAATAGTAATGACCCACAAATGAAGGAAGTGAAAGAAAAAATGAGAGGTGTCAAAGGAATTCAGGATTATTTGCCCACATCAGCTTGGTTGTGTTTGTGAGAGAATCCTTCTACAAAGAACTTTGGTGCTGTGAGTGCAAACAGAAATCCAACAGAGTGTAAGTCCTAAAGCACAAGAGAACAGAATAAATATTTTATCATGTCTTTCCCCAATTTGTCATCATTAACCAGGTAACTCTTGCTTGAGTAATGTCTGCTGCACAGTGAAATCTGTTTGATGTTTTTATATAGCAGTTAGGGCTGATAAGAAGTTCAGACAGTGAAAAGCTGAAAGCCTCATAGGATAGGGAATAGAGTGTACTTGAAAAGTGTGAGTTTGGAAAGCACATTGTCTCAGCTCTGGAACTTAATGTTGATTTTTGTCAAGAAGGTGTTACAGACAGCATTTGYGATTGCAAATGATTGAGACTTCCAGGAATATCTCCAGGGTGTAATATGAAAGAAGGAATGGATGTGGGAGAAATGGTACCTAGAGACAAGTAGACAGTGTTTATACTAGGCAAATGGCTGGCTTGTAACAAACTAATGTGAAACACCAAATACATCCTTTTTTTACATCTATCGTTACTTCTGTGTGCATTTCAATAGAGAAGCATGACTGTTAGCATCAACCCTAATTCTTCATTATCTATCAGAGCTTTATAATCAGAGTAATCTTTGCGTCCTGTGCAAGTACTTTCATTTCAATTTTCCCTTCCTTTAATTAGAGTTAACTGGAAAGWATTTTTGTTGCAGCTTTTCAGCTGTGTCTTTGTTGTTTTCCACTCTTTTTCACCAAGTGTTTGTAGATTTTCTTGTGCACTGTGTCCAGTATTTAAGTGTTGCCATCTGTGTTCTGAATGATCTCTCAGGCAGTTTTAATATTTTAATACAGTTCTGAACTGTTATGATGATTCTTAAGACAATTTCTTTTTTTTTTTTTTTTTTTTTTTTTTTTTTTTATAAAAAGTATCAATAGCTCTTTTATCTTCTCTGGTTTTTACATTGTTTATTGTACTGATCTTACATCCTTGGATGAGGTCCAAAATAGCCTCTGAACTTACAAAACCAGGCAATTACATATTTAACTTCAAAATTATATTATTCATTTAACTATTTTTTGATTGCCTTAGGAGTTGGTTGCTCTTTGAGTTCTACTTGGTATTTCCTGACTTCTTGGTACAAATTCATATATTAAATTATTTCAGTATTTGCCTTGTACTGAAAAGATAATATATACTGTTGATTGAACACTGGCACCGTTAGTGGCATGTTTGGGTTCTCAAATGGAGTATATAAGAAGGAGAGATTCTGGTTCAGATTTTTTTTTTTTTTTTTAGTTTTTGATTATTGTGCCATGTATTGACATAGATTTTAAAGATCATCTATCAGTTAAAATGAAGATGGCTAACAAAGCTACTTCTGCTTTTGTATAGAGTGGCCCATTTTTTCTGTGTTTACTTGTGAACACTACTATATCTTTCTACTTGTATCAGCAGATGTTTGAATTGGAGCATTGGTGGTAATTGCAAGGTTAGTCAGTGTCAGTGAAGATTTTTTTTTAAAGTACGCCATTAAATAATCTTTTGGATTTGGTTTTAAAATTTTGTTCCTTTTAAAGAATAATGAATATTTTTGCATACCTTAATACTTTTTTTGCATCAGATACAAGTTTCTTAGAGTTATGCTAATACTTGCTTATCAGTAAGGTGAAGAATTACAAACCATGTATGTGACCTCCCTTAAAGAATTTTCTGAAAGTTACCTCATCAGACTGTCATCTCTGGACTAATTTCTGAAACTGTAACATAAAGATTTTTTGGTGACTTTGTTGCAACATAAAATTGGACTGCTGTTTTTATTTTTGATATTTCGATGCTTTTATTTTTGATATTACTGATTTTGCAATTTCAACTAAAAACTAAAACCAGAGCTTAGTTTCCGCCAGCTTTGGCCAGAAGAGGGAACCATATCACTGCATCAGCCACTTACGGGATTCTGCACTTTGAAACTTTTGCTTTTGTTTTTATTCTTGCATTACAACCACCTGCTAATCTAAAACTGCCTAACCATCTCAGGACTCCTTGAGGATCATAAAATATTTATTTACCTTAGAGTATATTAACACCTTGTAAATCACACAGGACTTACCATGTTCTGGACTTGGTACCAGAAAAAAATGTAGCTTATTATTGGCATATTAACTTGATTTCTTTGTATATTGAGAGCTTGCTTCTACACTGTTTATGCACCACCAAAATAATATCATTTTGAGTAGTAGTGCCTGAGATGTATGGTGACTGCAAAAAAAATGTCAATGTGGTCGAGTGGGTCATCCTGGATGCGTATTAATGCAGTCTTCGTTACACAACTAATTCATACATATAGAGGACTTTCAAATTGCAGAGAAGAAAGAGTACTCAGTAGGAATGACCCATATATTTAGGGGCTTTAAACGTGAGGATCTTGCTGCCAGAAACAAGTAGTTCTGCTTCACTACATGGAAGCCTCCTTGTAGATAATTGCAGATACTGGATTTCACTGATTGGAAGGGGGCAAGAATTTTATCTTCCCTCAGCTTCCAGAAATTTTTTTATAAAAGATATTACTGTCTTAATTACTTTGCATGAGCTTTGGTATTTTATAATAAAAAGAGTTTTGGCACAGGGAACCTCCTCTGTCCCTCAGCAACTCCTCCTGCAGCTGCTACTGAGACTGGCWGGAAGAACAAACTAGGCACATTTCTCTGACTTCCAATAGCTGCCTGAACTCTTAATGATACCTTATGTGCAAGTGGTTGGGTGGAGGAAGAATTAATTCACAGATCATTTTTCCCATGTTGGAGGACAGTTTGGTATGTTGATAGRCAGAGGGATACAGTATCGTTTCCTTACTTATTTTTTTTCCCATACCCTAGAACTCTTTGCAAGTAGTGGAAGCTGGGAAGTAAAACATTCTACATACTACACTTAGTGTAGTGTTTTTTGCAAGCTTTCTAACTTTAATCCACAGCTTAAGTAATGCTAGTACCTAAATACCAAGATAACTTTCTGTTAAAAAAAAATCAGCTTTGAACTGGTCTTTACTTGTTGAGCTTCATTGTGTGCCTGGGATTATCCACTTGTCAGGATGCCATTCTGGTCTGAGATGAGTTGCAGAAGCCCTTGTACATTGGGCCCTCAGGACAGCAAGGCTTTACATTTTGGATGACACTGGAATGCATTAGTGTGTTATGTCAAGATGTCTTTTGTTTTTCATTTGTTTTCAGGTTTCTGTTTACCAGTTTGCTTCAGCTGATTTAAAACTGCTGGCAATGATAAAATAGAAGGTGATCAATACTGAAATGTCTAATTCAGCTGATAGGCAGTTTCATAGGGTTGGTGGGTCTGAATTGAAACCAAACAGAGCAGACTCTTGTCTGATAAAATTCTGCCATTGCATTCGCTGCATCAGAATATCCCAAATACCATAAATATCTAGCCTTTGGACTGAGATTTTATCTTTGAACATCAGGTATTATTATGCCAAAATTATCAAACTTTTTTGGAGAAACCTGATTAATTTTTCAGTTGTACTGAATAGCTCAACCATGTACCATTACTAAGTCATTGGAGGTTTACTGCCTGGCATTCCAGGAAATAAACTATCTAGGTCCCTAAAAATGGATATAGAAGTGTAACTTTAAGAAGCTAAGTGTGAAAATACTAAACATACTGATAGACATAACTTTGTGAAGTGACATGGAAATGCTCTTAGGAGGACTATCCACTTTAAGAAAATGAAGTCAAATAAGGAATTATGACCAGTCAAAAATGCTGTACTGAGCATAATCAGAAGAAAATTTAATTGTCTGAGATGGGTATTTCCTAGGGCACACGATTAATTGTAGTGGAAATGTTGAATTGCATACAACTTTGCAGAAAATTCCCTCCTGGGCTCTGAAACTTTACATGTTTAGTCATAGCCTAATGGAGCATTTTCTTATGAATTTCAGCTAATTTTTGTTATTATGCATATGGGAATAAAAACAGTTTTGGGGCTTAACTAAAAATGGCTTAAACTAAAGATATGAATTTTGAATTTAGATGAGACAGATCAGAATTTGGTCCTTTTTAGAATTTGATGTGATATGTTTTGATGGGGGAATATAATAATTCTTGAGGATTCGGTAAGAAATGATAAATGTATTTGTCTAAATAACTAAATAAATACTTTAACATTTAGTTCATGGCTGCAGCTAATTATCACAATGTTAGTAAGGTATGTGTTCAACTATATGCTAAAATACTTGGTCAATACCTCCTAAAAGACCTGAAAGGATTTAAAGTGTCAGTATATTAACAGTGTCAACATGTGTTGCTTGCTTTAAGAAAGTTGCTGTAAATTTTACTTGAATACGAGGACTGTCTAGAGCATGTGTTGTGTGCAATAGGTAGTTTGTTCCCCTAATCAAATGCCAGTGTTGTTTATTATAATACCTAGAATGGTGACGTTGGGTTGAGGCATGGTCTCAGTCCCTTTACTAACATACGTTCCATTTTAGTTCATACTGCATTTCATTTAAAGTTGAGGTTACTTCATGATTAATCTTATTTGTGCAGTTTATTTCTACTGCTGGAGATTTACATATTCAGCAGACTGTAATGCATTTGTTTCTGGCATTTGGCATTCTGACGTTACAGGTCTTCTAAGAAGTATTAAAATTGTATTAGTGATTTTGAGAAAAATTTGATGAAGTGGAGAAATGCTTGTTTGCATGTCACATTTGGATTTTGAAATATATTTTCAGTCTCAAAATCAAAATTTTTCTGGTCTTTAATGCTATATTTAATTCATATTTTTGTCCTCGTATTATATGTACCATATATCACAATGCTTTTACAGCTATTCATCGAAGAGCATCTAGAGTTGACTTACAGATTATAAGCTGTGTACTTTTAATGGTGAACTAATCTTTTATTTTATAAGGTGGATATTATGAAAGTAGAGAGCTTGATGGGATGTAGAAATCCCTCTATTTGTAGTGTATTATATTACAGGGTAGCAGTTTATTTTTTGGTGTAATACAATTCTTCTCTTCTTCCTCTGACAGTATGCTGATATGGAATAATTTTTATTATTTACTATGCAAGTTTTGACAATAATTTTGCTATAATTTAGTTAAAAATTACCTTGGATGGAGCTAGTGGATTTTTATGTGCCCTCCTGTGCTTACCTAAGGCAAGTTTTGCTGTGCATGTTGCATCAAATCTTGGTGGAAAATCTCTAGTTAATGGAAGAGAGAATTTTGTTCTAAATGTGTATAACTGTAAATGTTAAATACACTTATATTTGTGCATAGTTAGTTCTATATTTCTCTTCGCTGCTTGTAGAAATCTAGTTGTAACTGGAACAGATTACCCAGAGGGGTTGTGGAGTTTCCTTCTCTGGAGGTATTCAAAATCTGCCTAGATGCAATCCTGTGTAACGTGCTTGAGCAGGGAGGTTGGACTAGATGATCTCCAGAGGTCCCTTCCAACCTCAACTATTCTGTGATTCTATGAACTCTTCTATCTACATTTTTGCAAATTTTAAGTAATCATAGAATCATAGAATCAGTAAGGTTGGAAGGGACCTCTGGAGAACATCTAGTCCAACCTCCCTGCTCAGCAGGGTCACCTAGAGCATGTTAGACAGGGTTACATCCTGGCGGGCCTTGAAGATCTCCAGAGAAGGAGACTCCACAACCTCTCTGGGCAACCTGTTCCAGTGCTCTGTTACTCTCACAGGGAAGAAATTCCCCCTCACGTTCAGATGGACTTCCTGTGGTTCAGTTTGTGCCCGTTGCCTCTTGTCCTKTCCCATGGGACAACTGAGAAGAGTTTGTCCCCGTCCCCTTGACACCCTCCCTTCAGATACTTGTACACATTGATAAGATCCCCCTTCAGTCTTCTCTTCCCTGGCTGAAGAGGCCCAGCTCTTGCAGCCGTTCCTCATAGGGCTGGTGCTCCAGCCCTCGGGTCATCTTTGTAGCCCTACGCTGGATTCTCTGCAGTAGCTCTATGTCTATCTTGTACTGGAGAGCCCAGAAACGGACGCAGTACTCGAGATGAGGCCTCAGCAAGGCTGAGTAGAGGGGTAGGATCACCTTGCTCGACCTGCTGGCAGCACTCTTCCTAATGCAGCCCAGGATACCATTGGCCTTCCTGGCCAGAAGGACACATTGCTGGCTCATGGTCAACCTGTCATCCACCAGCACTCCCAGGTCCTTCTCTGCAGAGCTGCTCTCCAGAAGGTCAGCCCCCAGCTTGTACTGGTGCCCAGGCTTATTCCTCCCTAGGTGCAGGACTCTGCACTTGCCCTTGTTGCACCTCATGAGGTTCCTCTCTGCCCACCTCTCCAGCCTGTCCAGGTCTCTCTGAATGGCAGCACAGCCCTCWGGTGTGTCAGCACTCCTCCCAGCTTGGTATCATCAGCAAACTTGCTGAGGAGGCACTCTGTCCCCTCATCCAGGTCATTGATGAAGAAGTTGAACAGGATAGGACCCAGTAGTGAGCCCCGGGGGACTCTGCTAGCCWCAGGCCTCCAAGTAGACTCCAYGCCACTGATGACGACCCTCTGAGCTCTGCCTTTCAGCCAGTTCTCAATCCACCTCACTGTCCACTCGTCTAACCCACACTTCCTGAGCTTATCTAGGAGGATGTTATGGGGGGCAGTGTCAAAAGCCTTGCTGAAGTCAAGGTACACAACGTCCACTACTCTCCCCTCATGTACCCAGCCAGTCATTCCACGACAGAAGGCTGTCAGATTGGTTAAGCAGGATTTCCCCTTGGTGAATCCATGCTGACTACTCCTGGTCGCCTTCTTTCCCTCCATATGTCTGGAGAAAATGGAAGGATTGCACTGAGAGTTGTTAATATTTATTAGAGAAGTTAAAAGTGGCTGGATTTACACAGAGATAATAGCTAGGGAGAGTGGCTGTTTTCATAGTGTGAGTTATATTGCCTCTTTTTTTGCAAGCTATTGCTTCCCTAGGTGGTGAGCTGTAGAAGAAATTTTGACCAAATGAGGAGCACTATGAAGCCTCTATTCATGAAGCCTCTATCACCATCACTTCCCTTCTCCATCTTGTATGTGATTTTGCAGCACACCTTTCTGTAAATATTACTCAGTACCACACTGGAATAAAATAATAATTTGTTCATATTCTGAAAATGCAGGTACCATTCTTCAGTTGTGGCTAACATTTACAGAGATCAAAATATTATGTAATGGAGACTTCATTTCTTTCKGATCTTTGTAAACTTTGCAAAAGCAGTTGAACTTATTAAAAAGAAGGCTCAACCCCTAGGTGTATACAAAATTGACTGCACTCTACTTTGTCTGGGTTTAAATAGTTGTTAAAAGTGTTACTAAACAAAACAAAGTTCTTTCCTCAAGTAATGCTTGTTATATGCTAATTATTGCTGAGAATAACACACATACAGGAAAAATAAAGTAGAAAGTAAGCCAGATTATTTACAGTTGTGTGTTTTGCTTTCCTCTTTAAAATAATGAACTGTGATAAATAACAGAATCAGAAACACTAACATGCCTAAAATATTTTGCAGTATGTATATATGATTTATAAGCTTGAACACAATAGTAGCATTTATTTTCTTGCTGTTAACTAAGGTTCATGTTAGAGTAGCTAMCAGTTTTATTTCATAAGCCAGTAATTCAGGAACACATTTTCAAAAGGGCCAACTATTTGGCATGCTTTACTTTTTTTGAGCTTACATTGAAATGTCTTCCACATGATTTTCACAGAAAATGAATTAACTCCTGTTGAGTTCAGTTCAGCTGTGGACTTCCTTTCTAAGGTGTGCTTTGAGAGTCCCAAATTGGGAATCCAGGACCTGAGATACTCAAATGTAGTAAACAGTTTTAAATGCACAACCTTTCATTCTAAAACCTGTTTTCAGGTTCCTCCATTTACAAGGAGGGAGAAAAGCATTTCTGTCTTACTTGGGAGTTACAAGATTTAGCTGGAAGTCAGTAGGACACTTCAAAAATGTAGAAGATGACTGAAGAGTAATTTAGTGTAAGCCAGGATCAGTTGTTTGCTGCGTGCTGGTGTTAGGGAATGCTGAGGCTCTTCATGATCTTTTGTGTCGGAGGTAGCAGAAGCTTCACAAGCTTCGAGGAGACTGGCAGTGTGTAGTAGTACATCTCAATTCAGATTCACAGTATACCCACTGAATCAAGGGAAATATCTGCAATAAGGTCTGGCTTGTTCCCCTTCTTTGGAGAAACAGAGACCTTGGAGACCCTGTTACCTCCACTTACTCTGTTCAACAAACTCATCATAAAGCACTTCTATATTAATTCACATTAAGATTGCATGGAGGAAGTATTGACCAAAGGCTAAATCCTCTTAAGAGCTCAGGGTGGAATTCATCACACTTTGCTTTAGACTGCTACAATGTAAAATTACAAACCTGACCTTACACTTTATTTTCTTAGTCAATATAAAGGAATAG
Source organism: Rhea americana (assembly GCF_003343005.1). NCBI lineage: Eukaryota > Metazoa > Chordata > Aves > Rheiformes > Rheidae > Rhea > Rhea americana. The sequence goes on along the minus strand of NW_028186410.1, from coordinate 845,853 downwards.
ACGCTTCATGTTATGATTCATCTTGACCTCCATCTGAAATACTAGATAGAACAAACCTAGAATTACCACGGGTTAGCTCATGAGCAGACAACTGCACTCTACGTGTCTGAAATTGGAAGAGATGAATTCTGTCCTAACTTTCTGGCCATGCTCTGGTGTTGATAACTGGAGAAGGGCCTAATTCATGATCTCAGTTGGACATAGCATGAACATTACTCTGGTGAGACTATGACTGTTCTGTGCATGTGAAGAAGCAGACATATGGTTATCTGGAAAACATCAAAGCCAAACATAACAGCTTTATGGAGTTTAGGTTAATTAGCTGATCGATGGGAAGATATTTCATGTTAATTTTGTTCTGGAGTTCCTTTGTTCTGTCTGGCTTTTGTACTAGCTGCTTACATCTCTTTCTGGATTTTGACCAGTATGCCTCTTATTCATGTTTATAAGTTAGTGGCTCTGTATCAAAATTTAGAGTCACTTGACTAGTATGTAAAGACTTGAGCATGGGCTCTGATCTCTCTCATGGACTGAGAGTATCGAACAGGAACAAAATTCAGTCAGTAATAATCTTAGCAAGATAATCAGTAAGAAAAATGTGGTCATTTTTGTGTCTGCTAAATAAAATTGCCCATCAAGCATGCTTACATTCATTTTAATCTCATTTTAATTCATTTTAGTCATTTTAATTCATTTTTTCATTGATTGAATCAAGCAAAACCACTTGCTTGAATGAGTAGAACTCACCAACATGCATAAATTCTCTGTGATATGTTGTGAGTTCTTTTTACTTCCTGTGACTGGTTCATGAGAAATCCAAGCACTAAAATTCGTACAAAATATGAGTCCAACCTGTTTGAATAGTATACAGATCCTTAAAAAGAAAGTCTAGTCAAGAACAAAAGCAATTTTGATAAATCAGATGAGTGTTTATGACACTGAGCTGTGAAAAGCAAGGATAGCAGTTAAATGTTTAAATTAAATTAAAAGAGAGGAGTAAAAAGTTTGAAATCACAAAGAATTTTTTTCACTCCTCTGATACCTTATGTTGAATAGCCAGATCATTTTATTATTGCAAATACCATGGCAGTAATCTTTTACTGCTTGCAGTATGGGCCTACAGCATTAAGTTAGTATAAAATTACATATAGTTTAATATATCTGTACAACACCTTTAAACAAGCTTCTCTAGGCAGGAAGGTTATCCGTCTTATAAATCTATTATTTCATTGTACATCTTGATAGCCTAGCATTGCTCCTAGCCATGTTTAAGCATTAAATAGTGCATTATTATTTCACATAAATCAACTAGAGATGTGTGAATTCATAAATTTTGCATTTGCACAGACAGTATTTTAAACGTTTTACGGCTTTGTGGGAACTCGGTATAGGAGCCTGTACACAAATCAGTGCCTGGGAAATTTCAATAAAATTTAATATCACAATTACTTCTTTTCAAAGTCATTGCTTGCATATTTTAGAAATATTTTAACAGGGTCTAAATATAAAAACACAACTTGGAACAGAGTCTTTGGCTATACTTTCGCTGGATAGCTCCTTTGCTGCTATGGAGTATGGAGTGGATTACTTTTTTTTTCTGATGTCTCTGTTGTCATCTGTTGTCATCTGTTTTTTTTTTTTTTTTTTTTTCTATTTTATTTGTGCTTTCTTAATGCTCCAACTTTTTGTTTATTCTCATCTTTGATCTCAGTTCTTCTAGGTTAATGCACTGTGAAGAGTCGTGCACCAGCCTGATTTTATTCATACAAGAAATTGCTCTAATGTGAACTTAAATGTGTATGTGAAGTTTTCAGGTTCAGAATCTTTTGATTTAAAAACATGGAAATATGTTCTTGGAGGAGTTGCTTTTAACACAGTATGTTATATATATAATTATTCAATCAACAAAAATATTCTGGTGTTAACAGTGTTAAGAAAGCAAGAAAGTATAAAAGAACTGTGTGTGATRTATTATGCCCTTTATATCAATTATAATGTAGCTGTATGTTTTATGGAGAAAAACAACCATATCAGGGTAGGATGCCCACAGAGCAACCAAATTATTTTTGCTTTTGGAAGCCATTATGTTCCTTAAGTCCAGGTTTCAAAATATTGCCACTCTTGTTTTTCTGTAGTTCAGCCTAATTTTCTTAGTTCTCCATTCCAGTATAGTTGCAAGGAAATTCTATAACCCTCCCCCCACCCTTTACAGATGGGAAGTAGGTACAAGGAAATTAGAGGCTGTATGATAACCACCCATTTCACCACAGGAATTACCTTTAATTCTTCGAGTGCTCCGTATTACTCTTGCAAGACCAAGGGAATGAAGCTTTGTTATCCAGCCATGTGTTAGATATCCTAATAGATATCCTAATAGGATATCTATATTGTTCTTTTGCACCTTGTAGAGAAATAAGTGGCTTTGTTCCTTGCATCAGTCAGCTTCTTCTCCCTGACCCTAATATGTACATGGAAAGAGAACTCCTTACAAACCTCAACTCTGAATTGTATATCCGCATGCTGAATCTGGCTCTGAGTGATTTGTCTATAGGTTGGAAAGACCATTTGTTGCAGAGCCAGGAATGGAATCCAGAGTAAAACTGAATACTGTGTTTTCTTCATGGATCCATGTTCTTTTTATACCTTAACTTCATTTCATGTTAAGGCAAATGGGAATTTTGTCTTAAATTTAATGGAAGTAGAATAATATTCCGTTACCACCCTTTGTGTCTGTGCAGAACTTATGTGTGTAATTATTTAAATAGAAACTTTTTCTTTTCTTTTGCATTCTTCCTTATAACTTGAAATTCTTTGTGTTCCTTGCAAATTGATGTAATTGAGGTGGAAATTCCTATGGATTTGTAAATTCTGCCGTTATGTAGAAATTTAAAGWTGGATCAGCTAAAGTGATTTTGTAACTGGTGTAGACTTGATTTTAGAGATTTAAAAATGCCAGACCTGGCTAGGTAAGCCAATTTTAAAGTCAGGTACAAAGTTTCTCAAGTGTGCGAGAACAAACACCTACCTGTGTTCTGACCTATTTTCACTGCTTGTTTTGGTTACTTGAGGGGGGAATATATGAGGAACTGAACATTTGAGAAGTCCTTCAAGAAAAACTCAAAACTTTGTTATTACTGTCTAATGCACTGTTGTCCTGCTCTTTGGACAGCCATCTATACCATGGAGTGTTTGTGAAACCCTGCCACTGTAGTTTTCTACTTCGATAGCAGTTACAATGTTACTGATATTGTGTAGGTGTAAAACCAGGGCAACCATGTAGAGAATCAGGATGTCTCATGTAGGTTGCCATTTTACGTCTATATTGTGCTGTAGTGAAAAATTACTCAAAATGCAATGTCCCAACAAATCAGGTCCCTGCTGTTTTTGGAGGCAAGGCATATTTTGTGGTACTGTTCATTACTGGGCAAAAGCAACAAACAAGTTTAAGCCTAAGATTAATGGTATCAACAGATCATTGTCTAAAGATTAATCTTTTTAAAATGATGAAAAAGGCATAGACATAGTGAGCCTCTTGCTGCCTAAAGCTACAAAGAGAAATATTAAACATTACTATGGCAGGGCTGGCTCTGGAATACTAACAGGAACATATCTAGTTATCATCCATAAACATGAATGGTGGTTTTGTGTTATTTTTTTGGCTGCTGATGACTACTGAAAATGGTATGGTTTTATTCCCCTTCCTAAAGCAACAATTGTGTGCTTTCTTTTCATGCCTTACTATTTTACAATTAACTATTGTTACAATCTGTTTATCTTTCAAAGGTAGTATATCAACAACTGGTAGCATAGGAAAGATACATAAGCTTCAATGTATAAATAATCTTTCTTTTTAATGTCCGCAGTATTTATGCATCTCTTGTCAATGTCAAAAACTTTCTGGTTGAAAAGAAATTGAGAATTTGTGTTCAGAAGTTGAGACTGGAGATAAGAAGTCTGAAAGTTTTCAAATTCATTTATGCCAAATGGGTATTTCTCATAATTTTAAAATGGCAGTTAGTGACAGAAGCAGTTCAGTTTAAAATCGAACAATGGCAATGACCATGATGATTTGAGTATCGGTGAGGATTAAATTCTGCCAGCCTCACTCAGGGTGAGCAGTATATTACTGCAGGAGCAGCTCCACTAACTTCAGTGAAGCTYCTTGGATGGTAAAATACTATGATTTAATAGTGGTTACAGGGGTGCCTGTATGATAGTCTGATATTACCAAGTGTAGAGATTATATTGCTACCAAAATAGTTCACTCCCATGAGAGCAAGCTTCTGTTCTTATACTAAAACACAGTTTTGGCTCACTGCGGTTTGAAATCTGAGGGCTTGATGCAACCAATTATTTATGTATTATTGGGTTTGAGTGCTGTCCACTGTGATGGACAGTGGCTGAATAGTGCTCAGTATCTTTCAGGATTAGGCATACTTTAAGACTAGACAAAACTGAAGCATGGCAGACAACTTCAAGAGAAGTTGTCTGTCTATATGGGGATATGCGGAGGACTATCGACAGATGAGAAGGAATCGGTGTGCTACCCATGTACATGTAAGGTGTCACTGTATATAATTTATCACGGCTTGCAATGTTTCACAAGTATAGGAATACTGCTGATAAGGATAACAAAGTAGGGAAACTTCAGTATTTGGTCTGGAGGGGCAGTTTTGCAAAACTTTCTGCTGACTGCAGTGCTGGATGAAGGCTGTTGCTTGCTTTGAAATATTCTAAAGGCTGGTTGCTTAGTCTTTGAACAAGGGAAGCAAATTTCGTACTTAAATGTGAATTGCTATAACGTGCTGAAAGCTTAGAAATTTATGACTGACTCAAAGGAGGTATCTGATAGGATACTAAATCTGGCTTTCTTTCATTRAAGTGTGTAAATTTAAGATGGAGTTGATGCAAAGTCTTTCTCCTGTGTCTAAGATTTGATTCAGCATTCATGTAATTGTAGATAGGTGTGATACTGAATTCAGTATGGTGAATTGCTTGAATGAAGCAAAATGGATTTGGAGGGCCTTGCCTTGCATTGTTACAAGTCATCTTAAAGCTGAAATRCAGGTTTCATTTTGTTACCATTGATGAAGAATTCGTTAGGCAAAATAGATACGTAGTATGTCCTTATGTCCTGTAAGAACTTGTAAGTTGTTTCAAAATCCAACAGGTGGAAATACAAACTGGAATAAAGGTAATGTTGGAAAGGTATGTCCAAATCATTCCAAAACCAACAGAATAGTCCTCACTGATTGGTGGATCTTTAAAAATTTACACTTACGTTCTTTCATTGATTTCAGTACAGTTAATTGATTTAAAAAATAGAAAGATGCAGTCCTCAAGGTAGTCTTCTGTTTAAAAAACCTTTTCTAACTAGAGAAAAGAAGTATGCAAACAGAAGAGAGCTGGAGAAATTTTTGTCAGTTTTGCTTGCTTTCTGTCAAGGTGGGTTTATAAACTTAGACTGTTACTCTATTTCAAAATCAAACAATCCGCTGTAACTCAATGCAAAGCTCTGTTATACTGTCTTCTGACTTCATGGCAACTGTGTAAGGTTCTCACGGTTTTTGCCTTGAGCTGCTAATTTGACACATTGGGTTGGACACTCTTAAGTTGTTCAACAGTGGTCCCTGTGATAAAAGCTTGTCAAAATTTGGGATTAGGAGTTACTCTTGGAGTTAGAAGTTCTTTGAATGATTCTCCTATCAACTGTGAAAGCCACTTTAGTGTTTAAGTGTTCATTGCCTAATACATTGTGTATTGCTTTTAAAAAATACTGAGCATTTATATTTGGAATATATCTCCCTAATTGTATATATTGTTATGGGTCATTATTTTCTCATTGTTTAAATTACAGCTCATTTATTTAAAAGAATACTTGTCAAAAGGAGGCTTTAACTACTGATTTAGGAAAGCAGCGTTAAATAATTGAAATGACTGTGATAAAATTGCCTTAGTTTAAACAGACCAGTTTTATCAGTCTGTTTAATGAATTGTGCCTTTATAGGGTGAGATAAATCTAATGTGAATTCAAGTGGTTGCATTAGAAATACAGCTCTAGGTGGGATGTCTTGTTGGAATTAGTGAGGAGAATTAAAGAAAAAAGGCAGTTGTACTCCTGTGCTTCATTTGGAAGCAATTCATACACAATAAGCAATGCTGATACCTTAAAAAGTATTATAATCTTTGTGAATCTGTAATGCCTGTATATTTTCCTATAGATTATATAATGTATCTGGCCTATTATTTGGAAAAACATTAGGACATAAAAATCAACTTGGAGATGCATTCAGTTTTGGAGCTGTTAATGTTCAGGCACTAGGTCAGTGACACAAAATCAGTTTGAGTATGGTCTGAGGAGGTTTAACAAGTTGGCCTTTCTACTTAGTGCTAGTTAACAAGGACTTATGTCTCTTTATAATAAAAACATATCAACTATGCAGTCAGACTGAAGACATTGGTTAGTGAAAATAGAATTCTATGATATTTTGGATTCTGTTTATGCTTCTGTATACTATTGAAACATAACTTACATACAAAAAGTGAAGAATCAGTAGAAATACATGCTGAGTCTGTTGTCATTAGAGTGTGGGAACATCTTGCATCATGAGCTCTTCTCCTGGCTAACCCGCTCATCTTAAATCYGCTATGTAGCAGTTTCTTTTAGTACTTAATTCTGGATGTAAGTAAGTGTTTCCTGTAGGACCTAGTCTTATTACAATTTAAGGGAAGTGCTAATATGCTTATTTACATTGACTAGCATGCATTGTGCCATGAGTTTCAATAGAAGTAATAGGAAGTTAATATTCAATGTGTGAGAGAGCGTCACGAAGTGATGGTGAAATTCTTGTTTTCTCTACTGAGTGAAAGAATATGTACTTGGTTTGTATAACTATGGATATCACTGAGCCAGTACCTTTAACTAGCAATTTTTATAGTTGGACACACTAATATTAAGCATACCTTAATTGCTATTGTGCTGATTTTGGAATAGTTTATGCTATCAGTATTCATTGTGGATGTATATAAGTGTATGTAAGTGTAAGCAAAGTAGGAAAGATGTATCTCAAGATACATGTCAGTACTCTGAATGGGGCATATACATGTCATTTAAACTGTCAAAAATGAACTGAACACCATTGAAGGAAAGGAGTTGTGTAAACGAGATAGAAGTTAAAGTGACCCTTGTCACCTTCAGTGTGAGCAGAGTCTGGCAGGAGGTGTGTGATAGGCTTCCCATGGAAGTGGCASCCTGCCTGCAGCTGAATCTGTGCCACCTGTTTGTTCTCAACAAACCAGTCTTAGGCAGCCAAACTACTCTCTACACTGCAACTACACTTGCAGCATTGGAAATTGTATTGATTGTTTTTTTTAAGAAGGTGAGGTGGAATTCCATTGTTTATAGAAAATTTTTTGGTAGGGTAAAGTGTCCTAAGAGACTTACGTATAACATTGTCATTTTGCTCCAGTTGAACAGGCACATGGATTTCAAAAAAAGACCTTGTCTTCATGATTTATGCTTTTAGTTTATCTTTCTTAGGCCATTCCTACTCTGCTTAATTTCTCTTGCATGGCTGTTGCTACTAACTGATAYCAGTGTGCTGGCAAAAGCTCTGATGTGCCTAAAGTTTCACACTGCCTKCATGACACTTCTGCTGTGCCTAACACATTTTTAGGAAGGTAAATGAATCAAGAAAAGAAGCAGCAAGTGTCTTGAGGCCCAGTCAAGCTGTGAGAGTAGATTTTTCCTGGTACAGTTGCAGCCATACAGTATGCTCTTCCTTTCCTGGCAAAGGGTTTGCATTTTAAAGGGAACCTGACAGCCTGCTAACTTTGCCTGAGCGTCCTAAAATTAAAATTCAAAGCAGCCCTACAAATTCACAAAGAGAATAGTAACAATAAATAAAACATGATTTTTTAAAAATACCTTTTATCAGGTGATCCAAAATGTCATTTTATTATGCAAGGTCAGCAGGCCAGAAGCAGACCCTGGGAGGCAGCCTGAYTTCCTTGATCTGAGTCTAAGCTATCAAATCATATTATTTTTGAGACACAAAAGGAAGGGAGCGGGGTTTAAAAGTAATCTAGTCAGTTTTCGGGAGCCATAAGCTAAGTCAAAGTCTAGCAGCCAAATAAAAGGTTATTTTTAAAACAACAAAATGACCTCCACAAGAACCCTTACGTAAACTGTCATGCAAGCATATGCATGTTATCTTTGATGTTCTCATCCCAAATGGCAAAATAATCTTCGTGGTTGCACAAGGAAGTTAGTACTTGGCAAAGAATAAGGTGAAAAGCACTTCTTGGTGTCTCAGGAAATTTCTTGAGATTTCTGGGTTTTTTTTGTGTTGTGAATGAACTGGGGAAAAAGAGAGATGATTTCTTTTGCAGAATTTATGAAATAAAGTATTTCAAAATTTAAACTGGCCATTGCTCCTCCTTTTCCTCCTCTCTCCCTGAAACAGGCTGTCTCCAGGATCCTGTTTTGTGTCTGCTGCTAGCTAGAACTGGCAAGAGTCTTGCATTTTTTACTACAGACTATCAGCCTGTCCATCAGCAGTAAAACTTACTAGATTCATATCTTAAGATCAGATCTCAAGGAACAACTGAATTTTAAGCCTGAATTTTAAGTTCTTTGAAATCAGAGTGTTTTGAAGAATAGCTTGATTATAATGCATTCAGATAGGGGAAAAGAAGAGGTCTACATAGTAGCTGCCTTTCACAAAGGTTTTATGATATGAATGTGAAGCAGAAAACAAGGGAAAGGGAAAATCTGAAAAATGGGGGAAGCATTTGAAGTAGAAGATGTTAATATTTTTACTGTTCAGAAAATACTTGTTTTTATCAGACAGTAGGCTTTTCTGTCTTCATTTTCTAGCCATTTCTTATCTTTCTGSTGCAAACTTTTAAATAGTAGAGGGAAGTATTAAATACTAAGGAAAATTATTTTTAAAAGCTATTTTAAAAATTAATTTAAATGTAGACAGCCATAGTATTATGGCATTAAGACACCCCAGGGCCTTTTTTATTGGTCCATTAATACTTGCCTCGAGTGGTAGAACACACCTGAGGCAAGATTTAATGAACCAATAAAACATGCCCTGGAGTGCCCTAATGCTATATTGCTAACCATTCCTATTACATAAATGCACTGTTTGCATACTTTCTTCATACATTTCAGAAAAATGTTCAATTAACTAAAGATGATAAGACAATTCTTAAGCAGAGTTTGCATCACCATGTTTTGGAATGATTAAAATGATTTTATGAAATACTCTCAATTGACTAATRCAGTATATTGTGCTTACAACTTTACAGACTGGCCAGACACTGAATCCTTTAAGTCTGGTGTTACATTAAGCCTGCATGTTTCGTCTCAGTTACTGAGAATTTTCTAAAGTCTTCCTAAATAATTTGAATCTAATGCTTTCCTATTTCTGTTCATTTTCCCCCCCCCAACCCTTATCTTGAAACTGCCTGCCTGTTGTATGTATAGAATCCATCCAAAACAGAAATCTGGCAGAAGGACTAGTCATAACTTCAATTCCATTAAAGCCCCCAAGGATGTTACTAGCATGATGCTGTCCCTTTAGTCAAAGGATGAATCTACTTCTTTTTAAGGGATTAGATCTTTAGAGGTGTAAATCACCTTTAGTGGAGCTAGACTGATATAGATTAGCTCATGGTTTGGCTCTTCACTTTCCAGCACATTCAAAAGGATCAGAAATGTCATGCTTATATTAAATCAGACAGCTCAAATGGAAGAAAGTATGGAGGATGTTTCTTGTATTTTACAACTGTTGTTAATTTAAAGCCTTTGACTGGAGTTAGCTTTTGCACTAACGATCTAAAATGTTATAAATCTGGAGTGAAAATGGTAAGCATACCTAACTGATCTGTTCTTAGTAAGAGGAAAAAGAAGTGGAAGATCAGTTTTGAATGTCACTGGATGCAGTATAATAATCTTTTATCAAAAAATGAGAGTGCTCTTTGTAYGTGATTAGTTTTGTCTTACAGCTCTGTTGTGAGCTAAGATCATTTTCTGTTAAAGAAGGAAAACTAAACTTTATAGAGATAGGTTATAAGAATAGGTTATGCCTTTTACAACCTTAACTTTGAAGTGCAAGCTTAAGATATTTTAAGTTTTCTAGACAGCTTATGAAATACTATTTAAGCAACAAAGGTGATAAAAAGCTGAGAAAGGAGAGCTCACAGGAGAGCAATCAGCCTGTCAGGGGCTTATCTCCACAATCCCTGAGGAGCACAGAGGCACAAGGGCAGCTGGGGAAACTCCAGTTAGATACTCAGAGAAAAAGCCACCCCATCCAGGCTCCTCCCAGGGCTGTCCCGGGACAATATTAGTACCAAGGGCCAGGACACCCAGTGAGATGAGTCAGTAAGAGTGGCTTTTTCCTCTTTTCAGAACAAAGTGGATTACTGCCTAGTGGGTATTGACATATTATGAGATTGGTGGTGGTGGTGGGGGAGCATTTAAGGATTGCAAAGRACTTATTATGGGAACCAAAGGTGGGGAAAAGAACCAGGTGGTTTGAGTGGAGCAAATGTAGCAAAATATAGAGAAAATGGGATAGAGTGGTCTAGTTAACTGTAAACAGGTTTCTTGTCATTATGTTTGTCTGGCCATGCCCTGTGCCTAATCAGCACAGTCTGTCCTATATTCTTATTAAATTCCTTTTCTTGCTATTTTCCTGGGTGAGAGGCTCTCTCATGTGCATGTGTGTATGTGGAGGTCTAAGCGCAGGCAACTGGAGCTGGATTGTGGTCATAGGGACCTATGTGTCTGTGGTGTCAGCAATTGGAGTGAGTGAGGGTGTATAAGTGGCTGTGTGATCACKAATGAATATCAAGCTAGACTAGCCTGCAAGTAAGTTAAGTGACCTGGGAGCCAGATATGCTTGAGTCTTAATAATTTTTTGCCTGTGAGTACCTTAATTGCTAAAATGACTCTAGAAGATGGATTCATCACTGAACCTCACTTTGAATAAATCATATATTCCTTTGCAAAGTGGTGTAAACCTTTACTGTTTCTATTTGACAGCATTTGAGACCCAATATGAAATCATTTTCCATTAAGTGACTATGTGGTAGTCAGAACCAGAGTAAACAAGACTTTTGGARTATGAGTTAGCAGAATCCTGACTTGAAAAGCTTAGAAGGGGGGGGGAAGCCACATTGTTAGACTGATACATGCAAACAGCAGAAGCTTCAGTGTGGGATTCTGCAGGGCAGAAGGCTCAAATAGAGATGTAAAAAAGGTCAGGCTTGATCCTGGCAGGGATATTTGACAAGTGATATGAGTCACAAATACTTGTTAGGACAGAAGTAACTTTATTTAGTTGCAAGTCCAGATCTTCAGCTATTGAGAGTTGGCGTAGCTCCATGGAAGCCAATGAAATCACACTAGCTTATATCAGAGGAGGATCTGGCCCTGAATCTTTTAAGTAACAGGCTCATTAAATGCTTAGGGCCAAATTCTTTCCTGGCAGAACTCCACTGAACTTAATGGAATTAAGCCAGGAGAGCATTTGGCCATTATTTAATCCAGATAACAATCTAAGGGGAACCAGGTTTTTGTATTTGTTTTTCTTCTGATACGTAGGTTTAGCAAACTGTGTGCAATTTTTGTAAGACATAATATATTAAGTACTGGCTAAAAGAATCTGCACAGATACCAGACAGGGAGAGCACTAGACCCTCTTGATGTGCTACTTTATTTGGAACAAACAATATTGACTTGGTCACAGGCTTCAGCCTTTTACTGTCTGCTCAAACTGCCATCTCTTTTCTCTATTTCCTCTTTTCTCATCATTTCATAGTATAGTCCCGTCAGAAGTCTAAGCAGCATTAAGTTTCATGTTGAAGTTGAGACTATCTGTGAAAAATAATGCTCTGTTCGCCTTATGGTCAAATAGCTGACAGAAGTTTTCCAGTCATTAGAGTGTCATGATTTTTTTTCCTTTTAAATAGCATGATGGGCACATTCTATTTAAGAATTTTTGCTGAATCGTCTAGCAGCTAAAATGCTCAAATGAACAGGTACACCCCTGCTATTGTCAAAGAATGTTTCCCAGAAGCATTTCTGTTTCTGAAAAGTTCAAAGTATTTGCCTTTTACCTTAATTTCTTTTCTGCCACCTTGATGTTAGTTGAGCCTTATTCTTTTGACTTAATGTGTTGATAATTTACCCATGCTTGTAAAYGCTTGACGTGAAATACGTCTGAGATTCTGTCAGAAATGCTCCAAAGTGGCCTGTTTGTTTTGGTTATCTCATCCAAAATTTGACTCTCTCTGACTTCTCTATTATTACTATGTCTGTTAGCTATTGGTYGCAGTGGGGTAGTTAGGTATAGACTTTCTGAGAAAAAAAGGTTTGTTTTCTGTACTTTTGGAGCTCAGGTATGGAAAGCTGAAGGCAGCATGGCTGTACACTGTTGCATAATTGATACTTATTACAGAAACATAGCATTTGTMCAAATAAATGTTTAACATTGACAGGTTTGATACAGTGTTTTGTAGATGATTTCTGGCATAGCATGAAACATATCTCAGTGAAGATGAACTTCCCATATTAAGATKAAATCTAATGCAGTGGTCATGTTGTGACCCATATACAGTTTTATAGAAACATGAGTAACCCAAACATTAAAATCCAAACCAGAATCACTAGTCCCCTTYTACACCCTTCCTATTAAAGCTGGGCCAAGAGAGATCACTGCAAACTATTTGCAGTTGTGGGTGATGTAACACAGCTCAAGGGCATTGAGTACCTGGCAAGCAGAACTGTCTTTGAATGGACTTAGATGAAGGACCACCAAGAAAACACAGAATGAAAAGCAGTGGAAGGGAGATCCATTGCCAATTAATACTCAAACTTTCAGATGAAYTGAAGAGCTCCATAGGCAAACCAAGTGGGGGCTGAAGAGTCTGGAAACCAGGTGGTAGGAAGAAATGACTCATTTGAAGTTGCACATGAAAACATACTTRGATATCAGGGAGTCAGTATAACTTCTGACTTGCATAAACAGGGCTAGTGTTTTCAGATTTCTTTTATGTTTTGAACTAGACTTAGARTATGCAAAAGAAGCAGGTATCTGTATGTAACAGAAGCCCCTTTATTCTCTCTCTGCTCCCCTATCCCAGTTTGGATTTCTCTAATTCAAATAGCACGRTCTAAATCTGTTCATTTGATTTTTCAAGCAGTACGTCAGCATATGAGCATGTTTTCAGTTGTATTGTGCAGCTGAGTTGCGCTCTTGCAATAACTGTCTCTGCATGTGCAGGGATATATATTTGCAATGAATCTAAAAAAGAAATAACTGTAGAGTTGTATCCTGAGTTTAAATTAATGGATGTGTTTCAACACTAATTTTTCTCTTCCGTGGCCAAGTTGACTTATTTTTTTCTATGCCTAAATATAAATTATGGAAAAAATATTTGTGTGATATTGCCCAAGTAATTACCAGTTTATTCATGCAAATAAATATTTTTATATTCAGTTTGGAACATCATTTTTGGCAGCGTTACTTTTAATTACAGAAACATTTAAAGGAAGACAAGGATGTAGTGCATACTATAAATGTTCTGTGCAAATAGTGAGATTATTTAGGTGAGCTGCAGCTCTGTAATTACCTTGAAACCAGAAAGACCCTCACATTGTAAAAAATAAGGAAAGAACTAATTTTCTTCTCATGGGAAAGGAGTTAATTAGCAGTGTGCTGACGGCCTCGGGATTGGTTCTCATCCAAAGTAGATAAATAAAGCAAATATTGTTCCAGACATAAATAAATAAAATAAATAAATAAATGAAACTTCTGACATTCTGTTTTCCCTGCGAATATCTGTATGTTTGTTCTCCCATGTTAACCTTTTTAACCATTTTTCTAATTTAAAAGTAAAAAACGATAGAGACATCAAAGATGATAATTTTCTGTACATTTCTACCCAGGAAGAGGAGGAAAACTTTTTAATGTCCATGCCAAAAAAATTTCTACAGGAGCATTTTGAGTATCAAAAGTGAGAGAATCTGTGCAGAAGGGAGATATTATGAATGCCCTAGCTGTTAGGAAAACTTAAGCTGGAAGTTGCACCTTATTATACACTAGAAAATCGCAGTCCTAAGACACAAATTCGTATAAGACCAAGCTATCTTGGTTCCCCTGGCCACAGAACTTTGATTTTTGTACCATATGCTAGAATCTTACTTTTAGGCCCRTTTGCTAATATGGAAGAAATTCATCAACGTCTACTTCTTATGATTTTCTAGCCAGTAGTTTTATTTGGTGCTGTAGTTTATTCTCAGAGGGCCAGACTACTGACAAAATTTGAAATATAAGCAATGACAGGTGTCCTTTCATAATTTACAGTGTTTTCCACTTCTTATCATTCACTGCTATTTAGTTCTGGTACTGTAATACCAGCTAATAAAAGAAACTATAGTGCCATTGTGTTAGGCCTTGTGAAAACACAACATGGAAGTATTAGACAGATTCTGCCTTTAAGCCTGCGTCTGATCTTGCAGCTTCATTTATCAAGAAGTTCTACACTGTAATTTAGTAGTAAGTCTCTAGTAGTCCTTTTTATCATTAGGATTGTTAAAGCGAGCATTCAAATAAAGCATTATACTTATTGCAGCTCTTTAGCAAGCAAGTTAAGAATTTGAAAAATTCTCGGTTCTGCAGAAGGAAGACGAGAATGTTAGAGTAAAAATTATAGGTGTATAAAACTTACTGTAATGTTAGGAGACAGCTTTAAAGAAAGAACACAATTTACAAAAATCATAATTTTTGGTTATTTGCTACTCACTTCAGTAATGATTATAGCTTTAGAAACTTTTATCTGTGTCTGTGCTGCTTTCACTTCTGCCTAATTTGTGTAAATTGGGTACACTTTGCATTTTGCTTAATGCAGAAGAAACATACTGTATGTGTAACAGCAAATTGGAACCCATGGTTTAATTCATAGAAGAGAAATATCTGAAATTCTTAGAAAGACTAAGCACTGTCTGTTTTCATAAATTATTGGTGCTAAGAGTCTGAAGTACTGATGTCATGCTCCTTGTCAGTATTGAGTCATATGTGATGTGTATTTCTGGGAATTTTATTAGTAGGACGAGAAAGTCCCAATACTGTTCTTGCTACTTAAATATAATAAAAAGTATTTTGTAAAACTAAGATATGATTAACTTTGCTTATATTTGTCCAGTTCTGGGCTCCCCAGTACAAGGGAGACATGGACCTACTGGAGAGAGTCCAGCATAGGGCTACAAAGATGACCCGAGGGCTGGAGCACCTGCCCCATGAGGAACGGCTGTGAGAGCTGGGCCTCTTCAGCCTGGGGAAGAGAAGGCTGAGGGGGGATCTTAGCAATGTGTACAAGTAYCTGAAGGGAGGGTGTCAAGGGGAAGAAGCCAAACTCTTTTCAGTTGCCCCGTGTGATAGGACAAGAGGCAATGGGCAGAAATTGAAGCACAGGAAGTTCTGCCTGACCGTGAGGGGGAATTTCTTCCCTGTGAGAGTGATGGAGCAGTGGACCAGGTTGCCCAGAGAGGTTGTGGAGTCTCCTCCTTCAGAGATTTTCAAGGCCCGCCTGGAAGCAACCCTGTCTAATGTACTGTAGATGAGCTTGAGCAGGGGGGTTGGACTAGATGATCTCCAGAGGTCCCTTCCAACCTTACTGATTCTATAATTCTATGATTCTATGATTCTGTTTCCTCTCTCTTCATTTAAACTGTTCATTTGTGGAAATTCAACTATCTGATAGTATCTTTGTGAAGTAAAGATTTAAGCTTATGTTGTAATTGAGAAAACACACAAAAAAAGGGAAAATAATATTTTAATTTAGCTTCCTTTAGTTGAGAAACAATACAGTTATTTAATAGTTTCGCCCAACAGAAAATGTAGAAGAGAATTCTGCATGGATATGTGTAAATACATGAATGCATAGGAAATATTTGGTATTGAGAAGAGACAATAARGTTAAAGAAGAATCTTTGCAGAAGAGGAGATATGTATAAATACCTTGTGATGGATATTAGAAGATTCTCAGCCATTAGAGCAATTTAGTTTTGGAAGAGACAAGTTTACTTATTTCTTGATTAAATTTGTGTACAGAAGTAAGGAAGTTGGTTATTTAATACAGAAGGGCTTGATTTGGTTGACCAAAGAGATCCTTGTGTTTCCAACAGTATTTTGGCCAAAACAGTATTGGCAAATATTATAAATATCCAAAGCTATTTACTGTTTTACTCCTGTTTTTACAATTTGCACATACTCTGAGTCCTGTTAATGCCCTTAGTATTTTAATAGTTTAGGCTGAAGTATACTCAGAACTGCGGAACTGCGTTACTTTTTTTTTTTTTTTTGGGGGGGGGGTAGATTTTTTGTTCATATGGTACATATGTCTTTCACATAATAATCTCTGAATGTTTTAAAATGAAAATTATTTTCATTTTCTTACACAAGCATGAAAGCATTCTTGTTTGATCTGGTTCAAAGCCAACTGATGTCAATGGAAAGACCCATAGTGCATTTTTTGACTGGGTCAAATGAAGCCAGTAGAATTCTTGCCATCTTCACAGGCGAATAATTAAATCTAGTAGAAATAACCATCCTCTTGTGTAATTTTGAACTGTTATTCTCTTTGTTCATGTAATTTATATTCCTGCTGTTATAAACTAAATGCTTGTTTGAAACAAAAATTAAAGCCTCCTCTTACTAACTTACATAGTTTACTATATCTGCAGGCCATAACTACTGTGTACACTAGAATTGACACAAAACTATGAATCCAGAAGAATGCATCAGAATGGCATGATTTTGGATGCCTCTTGGCATGAAATTATCAGATATACATTTTTGGAGGCCCAGACACATCAGATTCTCCCCAGCTTCAAATTATTGGCTGAATATCTGAAAAGACAAGATTTTTATTGTATGTATACTTTACTGTATACATGTTTAAACACACAAGTCTAGTTTCATTGAAGTCAGTGGTGTTTTACCTTTGGCTTCAGTGGAACCAAGATTTTGTTCACATGCTTACACTATGTGTGATAGTGAAAAATAGACTAAGACAAATCACTATAAATATATATATCTACAATGTCTTTCAATTACTCAGTATATTCACAATACTAAAGATCAAGATTAAAATACTAAAGATAAAGATTGCAAATCTATATGCCCATGAGTATACTTGCTTATTTTCCATAAGAAGTCTGTTGTGTGAATTACAATTACCAGGAATCTGCAATCTCCTTTATCTAAAAGGAAAAGCAAGACTCTGTTAAATGTTTTAAAAATGTTTCTTCAAGTGATATTARTAACATTTTGCATTTCTAAGGCTTGTATTTTTCCAGGACTTAAATTTTTAACAACATATTGCTCACAGCATTCTTCTTTACTTTGGAGATGWCATTAAAAAATGTTTTTTCCTTGTCTGTGATTTCCTAGGATGCAAACAGTAACTCATTTCACCAAAAACTGTTTTTTAACCTTAAGTTTAAAAGTGATGGTTGTACTGGCTGGGGGGCTTCAGTAATAGCACAGTTTCTTTGGCACTGAGTGATCAGATTCCAGACTGGAGAACATATCAGGAGTTGTGGTGAGATGGGGTGGACAAGGTAGACTCAGGTAACTTTCTTGTAGCGGATGTTTCTGCACCTTAAAATGACTATTCTAGGTGCAGCCCAGTTAAAGGTAACATGTTGCTGACAGCAGAACAGCATGTTTCTTTGCTGTTTTAAATGAATGAGATCTAACCATACTACATTTCTGCACTGCTGGCCAATAGTTTTGGGAGAATTTCCCTTTCTCTGAGCTTATTACAGTGCAGTGTTATCTGCTGTTGGAGGGGATATGTATGCATCTTCTGCAAAAACAGTGAAAAGAGTTTCAGAATTTCTTCCAAGCTGGATGCAGCAATTTGGCTTTCATGTGAGGGGAAAGTGCTAGCTAGTACTGGGTGTCTTATAGAGGGGCTGGCTTTCTTCCCATTTGGTGCTAGGTGTGTGCCTTCTAGGAGAGGTATGATTCTTATTCAYTACCAGTTTGGTTCTTACTCACTACTATTCTGGTTCTCCTCTCCTCTTACGCTGGAACAACTTTAACATGGCTAGTGCCAGGGAGCAGCAAGGGCAGGCACGCTGCAGTGGAGGTGAACCAGGAGCTCAGCGTAATGACAAGACAAGTAGGRCTCTGCCCTTAGTGTGAAGTGACACAGTCCCACAATACCCAAGCAAGCAGCACAGAGCAGGTCTTGTGTTGGTAACCAGCATCAGCGAGCAGTATAGTATTGCCAGGCAAGTCCTAGAGGTGAGTCAGGACTGTAATCAAGTCAGAAAGTACAGTCAGCAGGTCAGGTCAGCAAGGCAGAAGGCCAAGCACACTCATACCTGCCACGAGCTTAAATGGAATGCCCAAGCCTCAAGGTTGGGACCCCAATGAGGCTTCCCACTGCTCTGTTCCAGCAGTCTGGTCATGAGGCTGCACCGTATCAGAACTGGCCTTGAGCACAAGCAGCCRAAGTCCTTGAGGTGATGTGTGTTGCGGGGCTTGTCAGTGCACCCTGCACTCTGGCRGCCAGGGGGATCTGAATGGGATTTGGTACTCTGTGCTCTATTTTACTTCATGGAGAAGACCGTTCAAACTATTGTTAAGCTTATTTCTGCAAGAGGGTTGGTTTGTCTACTGTGCGGTCAGTGCTTAACATATTCAAACTGGAGCTGATTTCCTAAAATTAAGCAGACACTCTTCTGTGCTCAAATTTGCAGGGCCCAGACCTCTGCTAGTGATATTTTCTTATTTTAAAGGCTAGACAGCTGAGATTCAGTGAAAGTTTTTGTATCAAATCATCATAAAGTCTTGCCAGAGCTTTAGGAATGAATGCTGTGCCATTTGCTTGTCTCTGTCACAGTCTGGGAGAGCAAAGATATTTGTATATACCCGAATAGATTGCCAGAATCAATCCACTTTCCGGAGATGAACGTGGACATGTCTTCTTTTCCACTGTAATGTGAATACTCAAATCTTTCCACATGAGAAACTCATATATTTGAGTTTCACAGCACTCCCTAATAAGGTTTTATAGCCATTAGTGTCAGTGCCATATATCACTGAGGCATTGAAAAAGTAGAGTTTCTTTCCCAAACCACCTTTCTAAGCATCCAAGATGAAGTGATTTTATAACTTACACTTCCACAGATCTTTCAAATCCCAATGCACAACTTGTTTCACCTGAGCCTCGAAGATTTTTGTAAATGATTTCCCAGAAGCTCTTGAGGGGGTCTTTTCTCTCTTTCTTTATTTAAATTTAAATTTAAAATACGATTAGATTCTGTTCAACACAAAATTGTTCTAGGATACATTGCATGCAATGTATGTACAAAAGGTAGTCTACACTATCTAATAAATAAAAATGTGTAATGGTTTGAAATTTCAAATGTGACCATTTGCTTTAATATTTGGAAGTGTTTGTTAAACCTTTAAGCTTGTGACATTTTTCCACACTGACAGCTAAATAATGAATTAATGGTTTAATGTCCATGGCAGCCTGAGGGTTTCAAATGCATGTTTAGTCAACATAATTGGTGCTTTAATCATTCTTTATGAACCAAAATTGTTCCTTAGTTATACAGGAGTGGTGCTAAAGCAAATATCTGTGCTGTGAATGTGTTCTTAGACAGTTCTAAAATTATCAGCTAAGTTGGAAAATGGTGTCTGGGTGCATTTGCTTCCGCAAAACAAAGAGGAAATGTTTTACTCTCATAATGCTGTCTGCATGGCTACTGACTGTGGTACCCCTTCACTGACAGTGAACAATAAATTGTTTTAGTCTTAATCCACATGTACATAAAGACTGACCTCCAAGTTTGCGAAGCAGATTGGTGGGTATATGGGGGGAACTTCAGACCCTGTGCAGTTAAATACAGTATGTCAATCTTTTGCATAACTAGCTAAATCAGGGGATCTGGTCAAAGCAAAGCTGTCTCTCAACCAAATTATGACATAGTTAAAAGGTGCAAATTAGGTGGCATTTTCTGTGATAATGAGGGGGAAAAAAACATAGAGTGAACAAGGAAGGAAACTATGGTGCTAATTTTGTAGTTGGTATCATGTGAATAGACTCCTGTGCTTGCACAGTATTCTGCTGAGGTGATTTTGTTGACCTCAGCAATGCATGGCGCCACATGAGAAGGAGATGCTAACCCTGCCAGGATATATCAGAACTTGTTTTGGGCAGTGGGCTCTAAGGGATCTTCTGTGTCTGGTGCAATTGTAATGCAGACAGGAACCTACATTGTAACACAAAGGAGGTGATTTAATTTCTAGATCAGGGGAGTTTGTAAGACCACAGATTACTCTAAAGTTTAAAGGTACATTGGGAGAAGGATTAGTCTAGGTTTGTCATTTCTTACATTCTTTCATTGAATAGCTACTATTGACCTGGTGTTAGAGACAACATATAAACTAGAAGACCCTCTGGTCTGACCCAGTTCCTTTGTTACGTGACTAACTGAGAAACACTGCTCATGACTTTGTGAGCTAAGGTGATTTTCTTGAAACTGTTGTGGACCGTTTTTGGTAGAGTTTAATACAAATAACAGGTTGGGTAGCTTGCAAAAATAATCCCTTAAAGACATGCCTCAGTATCTATTTAGAATAAACTTAGAGAATGAGCTTTGAAAGTTCCTGCCACCTCATATGGCTTTGAAGACAAGATAATGTTTTTTAGAAATAGATTTATGAGTATCAGATAAGATCCTTCTGACAGCAGTGATTCAGCTTTTATGTACAGCCAGGGAATCCTCATGTCATCACTTCTATCATCACCACTCCACTTAAGTTTGAAGTTGGTCCTTCTCCAAGTGCTGAGTTGTGGTTGCTTTCTGAACTGCATATGTTTTTCTGTGATAGCGTAAGCCCAAAACACTTTGATACAGGCATGAGGGACTGTCACACCTCTACTTCTTCCCAATGCATGTTATGATTGACTTGATATGACATTGCGTGAGTATAATTCTTTGAGGCAAGTTTCCAAGCTGGAAAAAAAACAATAGAGTGAATGACTGCAAAATGTATTTTTTTTCTCAGACTATTAATGCTAATCTGTAGCAGATTTCTTCCTATTTGGATAATGTGACTGTATCTTAAAATGGAGCACTCTGCAGAGGTTTTACTTCCTGGTTTCTAACTCAGGATACAGGGCATGCTGGTACATCAGGTTGTTTCCTTTATGTGTGTAGAAGAGGAAGCAAGGCAATAACACTACGGATAAATCAGTCAGTGTGGGCTATGAGGAGTAATGTCTTGGAAGGGGATGAAAATATCCTAGCAAGACTCAGCTGGCTCTTGTAAATGTTAGATATTTTTGACTGACTGCCAAAATGTTTCTTCATTTCTTTGAAGCTTTTCTTTAGCTTAGTACTATGTGGTAATTAARGTATACAATTTCATCTGTACTTCTTTTTTTGCCCTGACATATCCTAGCTCTAGAGAACCTTACATTCCCTCTTTTTTTTTCCCTTTTTTTTYCCTCAGAGGGATGAACAAGGAAGATGGAAAGGGATCAACATCTTCTAGAAATTACTTTTACTTTAGGATGTTAGGACAGATCATCGATAATGATTATCTGTCTCCGTAAATGGTCATTTACTTATTTGGCTGCATGAGAGGGTTTTGCAATTCATGATAGTATTCATAACTGGGAAATAAAAGTAGGGTATGAGGCAATCTAAACCTGTAACTACGATTTTTTGTGTGTGTGACAATGTGACTGTTTTAGCTAAGGAAGTGGTGGTTTCAGTGTTCAGTGGGTAGCAGTACCACTCGTTAAGGGTATACTCAGTGAAAATCCCTTGCACTATTTCATCTGTGCCACACTAAAGGCTTGTCACAGCTTGAAAATGGTACAGGAAAAATTTGTTTACATACAAAAGTTAAATGGTGGCATAATTAAATAGCTAGTTATATTGGCATAAATAAAATAGTATAATAAAATAGTTATTTCAAAGTCTGAGTGGTGTTCTGGTGCAGTTAGGCATGGGTGGAGCAGAAATATAAATTATACTAAATGGGGATTAGATAAGTTTATAGCAGGCTGGTCCATTGGAAACTACTAATTTTGATAGTCCAGATGGGGCCTTCTCTGTGGGAATTCGTCACGTATACTCTGCATCTTGTACTCCTCTAAATATCTGCAGTTGATTACTGCCAGAGACAGAGGACTATACTATATAGACTTTTTCTATGACTTAGGAGGACTGTTAAAGTGTTTTTCTTCCCTTACTGGAAAAAGCTGATGTCCAGTGATATATCTGCATTTATGGGAGAGGTTGTGGCAGTAGCAAAATAATCCCTTGATATACAGGCATGTGATACTGAGTTGGAGCTGGGTCCTAATTAGTTAGTGACATATAGGTAAATGTTTATATCAGGATGTGCAGGTGGTTTTCCTTTTCAAATGCCTAGGTTTAGAGTTAGAGCAGAACATCATTACAAACAAGGACTGTGCCAAGAGAAAAAGTAAAAGATGAAAATTGGTTCTTGGAAGAGCAGTAAGTTCTTGTGGCCAAATGAAATAAGGTGAAAAATGGTGTTGTAGGATCCCTGCCACAAGTAACATACATCCACCATTGGACTTGTGCTGCCAGTCCTCATTTTATTCAAACAACCTAAAATGAATTTTACTTAAAGAAAAAAAAAAAAGCTTTCCTCACCAGAGAGCATTTAAACAATTACCTCCAACTTTGAAACATTACAGCTAAAGTGTCTGGTATTTGATATTGATGGGAATTACTGGGTATCTTGAGAAAAGGCCGGTTGTCCTGATGTTCAGCTTATCAAAGAGGTATGCATTGTAAGTAGTTCTGTTGACTGCAGTGGCACCAACCCTGTTAGAAAAGCTAACCAGGAGCCTAAGGCTTTTTAGGATGGAGGAAGAAAAGGTAATGAGCATTTGCAATTTTTGGCTGCTATTCYCAAACAAGAAAAGCAGAAGTTATTTTAGTAGTGATATTGACTGTCATCTTTCTATCCATTTGTCTACAGTAAGTTAAAGTAAAGCATGTTACGTTTTGAAAGGGTATCGTATTTGTAAAATGTTGGCAGTAGTGTTCATAGGATTCTCTTGTCCCTGGTTTTGCTCTTCAAACTAATGACAGAATTTTTCTGTTTTTTTTTCCACTAAAGATAATTGGATCTGGTAACAGCTAATGAGATTTTTATCTAGCTATACTAAGAAGCAGTTTTAAAATTTGACTATTCCTGGGATAGTTAATATAAACATACATGTTTATAGACAAGTGAATAACACTTGAACAAAGGGAGATATCAGCAGTTTTGCAAAACTTATATGACAAATAATTCATTTGTAGAACTGGGAGATAATATGAAACTTTTATATTTAAGTCTGGAGTGATATTTTAGCTTTGAAAAGTATATCTTAAATAGTAATAATTGCTGTATTATTGTCAATGTTATGCAGTCTCTGKATGTGTTTCTTATTATTTGTTCATGATGAAAACATGTTGGTTGAATGTAAGGTAACAAAAATGGCTTTGGCCAACTCACTGCCTATCTGTTTTTTTTTTCCACCAGAAAAAGAGCATTCAGTAGTTTCTAGCATCACAAGTGGTATCTGAATCCCTGCAAGGTGGGATTCAGTCCTTAGTAAGATGTATCTTTGCCAAGCAGCTGGAGGTATACTCTTTCGGATATAATGTAGGAGCTCTGGTTCATTTTATCTATGTGCTAGGAATATCTGTGTTGTCCCAGGTACCTCTAGTTAGGATAGTTTCATCTGGTCTACCTGATTTGTTCTATATTACTGGTGGATTTTTTAATAATCCTAACTAGGTTTGTGTTTTGCAGGTGTATCTGCGCTTTCTAGTTACCTCGCATTTTCAACCTTATATGAGTTTTTGTCACGGTAAGGGAGACAGTCAAACAACAAAAAGTATGCACATCATACCAAAATGCAGATCACATTTCCTTTGTAACATGCTGTATCATCAGACTCTTTAGAAATAAAAAAAAAGGGTGGCATGGAATGTGAAAGTTGTGATGGCACCCTAATAGTAATGCTATACATCTCGTCTAGCAAGGATTCCTGTATCTTTTTTTGTTATTTCCTCAATATGAAGAAGTATTTTCTTCCTGCTCTTTCCTTGAGAAAACATGAAGGAACATTAGATGTCTTTTTCTTGCAGAGTCTAAACTATCAAGCCTTGAAAATGGATGTCACCTTTCAGGTATATCTCTGAGAATAYATTCAGAGTCCTCATTCCTTCTCCAGTGTTGGCTCAGTAGTTACTTCTGTCCTTAAAACTTAGCAAAATACGTATGTTCTTACAGAAGAACCCCTAGAACAATTACAGTTTTCAAAACTTTTCAACCTTGAGTTCATCATGACCTGAAGATAAAATAATCAGATTAAAAACTGTTATTGTTTTATAGCTACATGAACTTGTTAGTTTGTGGATCAAAATTCATGAAAATCTGAATTAGAGATGAACTGCTGAATTTGCTCTATTTCTTAAGGAGTTGGTGCTGCAGTTTAGAATATTAACTGCAAAATATAAAATTAGATTTTTAATTGCTAGTATAGTTAGCAGTCTGTCGATACCTTAACTACTGAATTAAAACAACATTTTATTAACTATTCAATATTGTGGGTGATATTTTCTCATACTATGATTAAGTTTTCTTGATTTCTTTCTCTGCTAGTTGATTATTTGCAATCCCCTTTAGTAACTTGAATAATTTCAGTTCCCACTGGTTTACACAGTGGTGAAATTGAGGTGGGTACGCCTAACTGTGTAAGATTCCGTCTAAGTCTGTGAAAGAAAGTCTGAAACAGATCAGATTGTGATAAGAAATTTTTAAGGAACATCAACCATGTGAATACCATACATAATAAAGCTGCTTTGTCTGGCCTTGAAAAAATTATATGGGAAAGGCAATCCTCATCCAGTGTGAGTGTGGAGGTTTCTCTGTCCCCCTAAGCCTGTCTGAAGAATTGGGATTGTTGRAGTTTGGGTTTAGGTCTCAAAAACAAAATCAGATTAGAGATTAAGCCTTAGGTACTCATTTAGGCATAGTATACCATGTCATCTGAGATGCAGCTTTAGGAGCAGGTAGATGTGAAAATGAWCTTTTTGTTGCATATACTTCCTTTCATCCTGCCCCAAATTCTGCTATGTGAGCAGAATGTGTCTTTACATGTACACACAAAAATCTAGGTGCCTTTATAGCTCAAAATGCATWAAATCGAGTTTGAATGTGTTTTAATATAACATTTAAATTTCATTTGCCAAGATATAACAAACTGTGGATGATCTGAACCCAATAAGAAGGTTTCATATCCTTACTCAACAAAGCATGCTGTTTAGACCTCTGGATCCTTTGTGTGTTTAAATACAGCCAATTAATCCCATTATAGTTGCTCTATTGGTTTATCTGCCAGTTAATTTTATGTTTTTTTTTCCCTCCAAATTATCTTCAGTACTGATGAAAACATTATATTTAGATTGGCTTAAAATCATGGACTAAGGTTTGGTTTTGTTATGTAGTAATAGATTTGATGTTTGTCTTCTGATTTTTTGAGCTAATAGAGTATGCTTCTGATCTTGTTTCCAAATGTATTTTCCATGATTTCCGCATCTGAACTGTGTGTGTATGTACGTGTGTGTTTTGCTTAATTAGTATCTGTTTCTCATGCACTCTATAGATTACAACTGCTGAAGTCCTAAGAAAAATATTAGTATTGTAATACGTGAGATATAGTTGAGACTTGGCAAAACTAAGCCTTTCAATTTTTATCCTGGAAATGTACTAAAGTTTGGTTCTGCTTTTAAAGCAGGCATAAGAAATACATGAATATTACCCCTCTCCATTGAATGTACATAAAACTCATAAAAATCCTGTCTGTTTTGATTGTCTTTTGCTTTGATATTGTGAATTTGGTTAAATGTAAAGCTCACAGTGGAACCTGACTGAGAAAGCAATAAACACAGATTGAAATAGGAGAATATACCTGTACTGAAATCTCACCACTGACTTCGTCCTAATGTGTGTTGCACCTTTTGAGGACCCTACTGTGGGTGTTCTTATAGAAACTGACTAGTTTTTCATTATCTCTTCATGTATATAATTCCTTTGTATCATTTTTTTTTCTTTTCATTCACTGTACATTAATTCACATTTTCATTTCTCTGCCCTTGACCCCAAAATGTTACACCAGGATGATAGTATCATCCATAGAAGATTGTGAACTATTAATTTTCATGTCCTTTATGCATGTCAAATGCAGATGGGACCCCTCCCTGGCAGCCTGTACTTTCCAGATTTTAAGGGTACTTGAATCTGTTGCAGATGTTTTATTCGAAAACAGGATCTCAGGTGAATAGAACAGATTTGTCTGCAATACARCTTCAGTATTGGGAACATAAGGTTACTTCACACCAATGATACATCTGGTCCATTATACCATTTTCAACAGTGACTGTTACAACACAATCCAGAGAAAAATGCTGGAAACTTCAGGTGGCAATTTGGAAATGCTCTATCTACTGAAAAGTTTCCTTCTTAGACCCCATAATATATCAATAATATATCAATTTTTTTGCAGATTTACTTATCTTTTYTTTGTGGCTTAGCATATACCGATCTTGTGACATATTTCTTGTTATTCTGAGTAACTTTTCACTGTCTGTCTGAAACCTTGGATTATTTTTGGAAAAAAAAGTTCTTCGACTGTTCGATGAGCACATACTTAATCAGAATTTGGTGAAAATTTAAGTATGTTAGTGCAGATAAGAGCAGATTGGCTTTGGGTTGATTTGGTCATTTGAACCACAGTATCATCTTGCAGAGTTTCTCTTGAATAAATTAAGGAGATGAAATTTATCAATTAAGTAAGAGAGAAATTTTAAAATGCCCCCATCTGTGGAACACATGTATGTGTACACATGTCTGTATGTATATATAAGTGTAAATGAATATTCATGATGCCTGTACCTACATATATATATGAAGTCTTTTACAATCTGAAATATGGAGGCAGAGGGAGAGGAAAGGGTTGTATTTGCAATTTCAGTGGAAATCCTGTCAAGTTCTTATCTAATCAGAACAATGATTATGCTGTAATTCTTCTCTGTCTGTTACCAATAAGAATATTTCCAAAAGGACAGATTAAAAAAATGATACATTTAGCAAGAATAGAAGATGGTGTAAAATAGCAAGCAACCTAGAAAAAACATCTTAATGCAGTGTCTTTACACCCTCCCTGGGCTGCCCTCAGTGTGCTGTCTGTCCACTCTCCCAACCAAGACTACATCCATTTCTGGTCAAATGCTATCAGAAAATTATGAAGAGAGCGTTAAAGGGAACACCTTGGTAAGACATGGACATTGGTAGCTGTCTTCACTGTGCAGTGTTTTATCCAACATCACCCATGGGGCTAAAGTCAGTGTTGTCTTAACTCCTGGGAGGCTGCTTCAGCTCACTTGCTGAGTGTCTCTCCCTCCTCCGACCATGCAGTGCATGTTGCTTCACAAAGTAGCTCTGAATAATGTGTACCACGTTACCTTTTGAAAATGGCTTATTCAATCCTCACACCATCATGACTTCAAGAGAATCTACCTCAGCAATGCTACCTATCATTTGACAATGTAAAACCAGAAGAGGTATACTGTGTAAAGCTACTGCTTGAAAACATGCAATTAGTAATAGCAAATGACAGTCAGATTAAATGGTCATACAGTTCSTTGTATAAGAACGTAGAACCCCTGCCTCTATTTTTGCAGTTAAAGTGTAGGATAATTAAGTGAACAGCAAGAATATCTTAAGTGGTACTGTTAGAGATCATTGTTGCATTACAAGAAGCCTTTTCTACTGATCTGCAAGAAGAGTAAAGTAGCTAACTCAAAAGCCAGTGCTGAGGACACTTGTGTCTTATCATATGGAAAAGAACCCATATCCGTCGCCATTAAAAGGTAGCTGTTTTCTTTTCTCTCATCTCAGGTACCTCCTTGCTCAAGTCATGAAATTCACACTTGTATGTATCACTGGTAGATATCTCTGTAGGACACATTTCTAGCTGCTTTACATTTGGTAGATGGTGGAAACAGGTCTCAGAGTACAAACTTGCAATACGATTAGGAGAATACATTTCTTTTCGATATCATCACTTCATGTATTTCTGAACCCCTTTATAATCTCTCTGATGATGATCTTGAATGGAGAGATGATAGTAACTGTGACAAGTCCTAATGACCTATTTTTGCTGAAGTATTTTGCTCGTTAAACATGTGAATGCTCGGTTTCTAACTGACTGGAAGTTTGTGTTGCCTATAACCAGTCAGAATGGTAAATGTTTTGACTCAGATTGCAGGTAATGTATTTCCACTACACTTCTAATGTGGTGGCCATGACAGGGATAACACAAGCACATCARCAGTTTCTGAAAACAAAATTGACCCTATCTGTCATGAGACTGCAGCCTTCCTGCTGTTTGAGAAAATCACATTCCCTTTAAACCATCAGTTATTCAGTGATATTGATGATCTCTTGAATAACGTGACATAGTAAGTACAGATTTTTATACCTATAGGAAAGAAACCTAACCTTCTTTTATATTAAAATACATTTATTCTTTCTTGTATTCTGTTTATGTGGAAATGGAGCCACTTGTGTGCACGGTCAATATAATAGAGGAGAAAATGCTTGAGATACAGATCTCCCATTGATTATTGTTAGAAATTTATCTTTTATAGTAAAAATTAAAAGAGTGGCAAAACTCATAAACGAGGTTTTCATTAGCTATCTCAAAGTTTAGAAATGTGTAAAAGATTAGTTTTGTGCAGGATTTGTGAAATGGCTTATATTGTTTCTTAACTTTCATGATTCAACGATTAAATTCAGCCTCACTAGACAAAAGTCTTATAATCATTTTCACATTTGCTATGCATTACTCTCCTCTCCCCCTTTTCCTTTTTTTTAAATAAATAGTACTTTGCAACAAATTGATTTTGCTAGATAGTGCATTGATCATGCACCTTGCCTGGGGACAGAATATAGCTTCAAAAACAATAATAACTAAGACAATCATCTAATTTTACTGAAATAAAACTGAAAATGTACACCCAATGAAATAATCTCTGAGACTACTTTAGGTGCATTTGTGCTTGTACTTCATCCTCAATGACACAGTAATCTACTAAAGTTCTTCTCTCGATTTTTCTCTTTGCAATCTGGAAGAACAGATTCACCAGTGATTGTGCTCATTTATAAAAGCATCCAAAACAAAATTGAACCCCAAGGCTGATAAACTATAAAGATGCTGATCAGATCTGAGCAGAATGGACGGGATGCTTTGGGGCTTGCTCAGCTAAAGACGGCTCTACAAGACTGATGGCTTTATATACACAATTACAAATGCCATAGCTTTGTCAAATGAATGGAAATCATAAAATATGTTGCTTGCCCTTTATTAAGTAAAGAATGGTATTTTGTAAAATACTTGCAAAGATTTACTAAATTTTTGTAATTTAATTCCTGTCACTGTATTTTCTTTTCTTTGTAGAAAACTTAATCAAAGAATCATTTGGAAAGAACAATCCAATAGAATAAACCTTCTAGTCCTGAAGAGCAAGTGGCTAATTGATTTTGCTTATCAGTATATATCAAGTATGTGCACAGTGTCTGCTTCATATAAAATTCGTTCATTTACACTAGCTATATCATAATTAACAATGGCTTAAAAATGCATTCGTTGTCACTAAAATTATTCTTTTAAGGAGATGCCTCTACAAATGAGGTACTTGCTGGAAATCGTAAGGAGGCGAATGCAACAGGCTAAAGACCAAAAACTCCTGTGCTTCTTCSAAGTGGAAATCCAAGTGGCTTCTTTCCTGACATCACAGATGAGCTTTGGCTTAGGGAATAGCTTTGTGATGACATGAAACAAAGTTGTGATGCGGTGACTCATCTGGGTTTTGTAATGACTTTTGAAGCATAAACATGTATGTCAGAATAATTTAAATATTTTAACAAGATTTTTAATGATTTTTTCCCCTTTTTCCTCTTTAAAAATATATACTTCAAGATTAAAACAGGGTGACTTCATGGTAGCATGTGGTTCTTATCCTAAGTGTCACTGATTTTCAAAGGACTCAGACATCCAGTAATTTGCACACCTGTAAAATGAAAGAGAATGATCTCTCATTTTTGGGACATCCATGAGC